>NC_137294.1:6600000-7187500 GCF_907165135.1 Oikopleura dioica | reverse complement strand
CTTTGTCCGAAGCACCTTTGAAGATTTAAAAAACATATTATATTCTTCACCAACCGGCTACAGCATTGCTGGTTTCATAAACGAATTCCATTGACGCAGTGGAGTCATTGCAAGAGGAGACGGATTTCTGGGACTCTCCGTCTTGGGACATTCGATCTTCCTTCGAGTCTTCGGCAGTGTCCGAATCAGTGATGGAAGCGTTTTCCTTTGCCTTTAAATTAATTTTAGTATTTTTTTTTGGACATTCACTTACGATCTTTCGATTATCGAGTTCTTTGGCAGGCTTGCTGGCTTTCTTGAGGCGAAAACCAGAATCACCGAGAGAGAGTGAAGGAAACTCTTTCTGGTACTTCTCGAACTTACCATCGCACTAAATGCCAAGGATAAAATTGAGTAGTCTTATCAGGAGCAAATCGAAGACGGATAATTAGCTATAACTAGAAGCGGGGAGAATAGATTTATAGAAATCTGAAACATGACTCATTTCATTGAAATTATGAAATGATTGCTGGTTTTTTGAGTGAGAGTGAATTGTAATGCATTTGGCGAATTTCTTCTATGCCAAAGTGATTAGAATAGCGATTATCACCCGGCGACAAGACTGTCGAAACTTACTTTGGCTCCTCGAGAGTCACGCTTGCGACCGCGCTTAGAATTCAATAGCAATGTAAAAAGACAATAAGTGATAAAAAAAAAACTTACAGGTTCTTCGACCTCGAGCTCGTTCGGGGTCTTAACCCGAAGTGGGCCACGCTTGAGCCAGACGTTTTCGGGACCAGAAACTTTGTTCTCGGACATTCTTAACAATTTAAAATGTTAGAGGCAAGTTCTGTCTATCCCAAGGCGAGAAATAATTCGGAGTGAACGGAGTAGTCTCTGGGGGGAGGGGTACGGTCTCTGAAAGGTGGGTGTTCTCTTGGTTGCCCCTATGGCAAGAATGAAAAAATTGAAGTGAGTACCCCTGATGTAGGGACGTATTCTAGAAACACGAAAAACGTAAACACGTGATTAATTTTAGGGATCTTGCCGTCGTCAATACATGAAAAACAACAAAATTCGTTCTAGCGATGAGTGTTTTTAATAAGTTTTCGCAGGATTCTTAGCTCGATTTCCGGAGAAGGTTAAGTCTTTGAGAGCGAGTTCCCAGTCTCTTCGTGATGTTGGCACCCGATCAAATGGTCTCTTGTCTTCATAACAACTTAGAAATACTTTTCGAAAGCTAAAAATAATCATTTAATGAAGAATAAAAGGCTTTTAGAGGTTTAATAGACTTTTGGGAGCATTTATTTCGAGTAAGTCGAAAGTTTTCAAAGTTTTAAAGAATTTACCATTAATACCGAGTTGGCTCAATGTAAATTATGAAAATTTCATGTAGAACTCGTACCTATCTTCTATATTTTCGGTTTTATAGATTTCAGGAAGGGAGTTTTCGAGCGAAGACGATGAGTTTTCAAGGACGCAAAATTTGAATCCGTCTTCTTTCATTTTGGACGACCCTTCCGCCTCATAATCACAAGTTTTTGATAAAGTAAACTGTCGAATTTGGGAGCAGTTTCGGAAATCAAGATACTGCTCTTCAGAAAGCTTTGAAATGTCAGTTTGACAATGATCATACGCTGAGACAAGATTTCGAACGAGGAATTCTCGAAGTTCGCCTTCGTTCGTACTTTTCAGCCAGTGTTTCTTATTACTGTGTTCAAGAGGATGCTACCTATATATTCCGAGTCTATATTCGAAGTTAAGCGAGGTAATTTGCTCGTTTATAGTCAGCAAAACGGGAAAAAGTGAAGTTTTATGAAAGCTTATGCTTTCCACAGTTTAAAATCACTATAAACTTTCTATATTTTTCTTTTTTTATTGAGAAAATTGACTGATTTGAGGGATGAAAAACCGAAATTTCATCGATTTCGACAGTTCCAGATCACCTTTTTTCTTAATCAAAACAAATTATCTCTAGAAAGAATTCTTTCTCGTTGGAACACTGTAAGACTAACTGAACACTTTTCCTGGCAGAGATTAATTGTCTGGTGGCGGTAGTCGTAGAAACCTTGGCCAGAGCAATCATCAATTTTAATATGACGCGTCATATTGAATGGACAGCCCGAATTTTTTAGTCCAAGCAAGATCCCAGCAGTCGAGTAGTCAAGCTTTGTCTAAGTAAGGATTTTCATGGATGAAAACTCATTCGTGACAATAAGATCGAAAATATGAATTGTATGTGCATTCATTAATAACCCTTTGCCAATACCGCTTTAACTTGCGCCGTGATTGTACTTTTATTAAGCTCAGTATTTTCTTCAGGCTTTGGAGCTTCGTTTTTTTGTTCGAAAACGATTCTATTGCGATGTTGCTGCACGTTACCGACAGTTTCGATTTCCGCGCTTATCTCTTTCTGACTAGAGTCGTCACTTATATTCGGCTTGGGGACAAATGTCATTTCAGTCTGTAAAGAATGAAAATTTAGCAAATTCCATCACCTTCTCTTCGGATGATCATGAAATTCAGATTTCCAGGTAGATTTGCTCTTTATTAAATCGATGTGTAAATATTTTTACAAAGCCTTGATGAAAAGGCGAGAAGAGGAACTTGCAATTTATGGATTAAACTTGAATTAAGAAATAAATATTAGGGTTTTGATCGAGGCACTTGGAACAGCTCGCGAATATGCTCGTTTACAGTGAAGCTGGTGGCAGTCGCAGGAAGAGCGCGAATGATATTTAAAGAGAAGCCTCTGAAAGAAAGTCAGCCCGGTCGATCCGGAAGGCAAGCTACCTGTAAATTAAGCGGAAGCCCCCGCGTTGCCACAAGTCTTTCCAGGTGTCCATTATGGAGAGCTTATTTTTCAGCGCTGCTTGAGATTCGATCAAATTCGCGTTCTGCATGCGTCTCTTCGCTGTGTCGATGGGAAAGCAGACAAATTGCGAGAGGAGGCCGGCAGCGATGCCGCACAACGAGTTCATGTACCAATTTGAAACTATCTTTCCTTCAGGAGTCTCCCTTCGCAGCTTCAGTCCGTAGAAGCTCTCCTCCGGATAAGAGAGCACTTTCTCGCGGAGTGACTCGTACGTCCCGAAACTAATTCCAGCGTAAGGAATCATCCCCCACAACGCAGGACTCATTCCATTGAAGAAACCTCTTTTTGAGTTTCAGTTAAATTCTTGTTCTATAAATGCAAAACTTACTTAACGCCACAGCTTGAATAAATACATCGGACGGTCGTCGACCATGTCCTGTAGTCTTGGTCATACTTTGTAGTGAACAGCATACGAGTCCTAATAGTGTCCAGTGGGTAGGTTAACAAAGTCGCTGAGAGTCCAGTTGCAGATCCACAAATCAGATTTTTCACTGGCTCGCTTACAACAAGCTAAAATGTTTTAGAAGAAACGGTATGAATGACAGTAGAATAAAACAATGATAGAGTGCTTTTGGCTAACCTTTTTATTAAAGTATTGGTCCCATTGTCTTTTATAAACGTCTATCATGAGGAACTGGATTCCTGCATATGGAAAAATTCTAATAACGAGTGATGGAAATCCACGCCATAACTGCATGAAGCCTACAATGATTAAAATTAACGATTCGTGGAGATGCGACCAAATACCTTCTTGTCTGACGATTGTTTGAGCAGATTTTATAATTGATAAGTTAGCGTGTATCCTGTGTTCGCCCTGGCGCAAGATTTTGATCCGATCAAAAGGGCTCACCATTCCCTTGGCGATGCAGCCCGCAATGCCGCCGGCGACGAACTCTCGGACACGCCTCGACCCATTATGAATTTCGATTGTGTTCGGTTTAACGTTAGCCTTAGTCGCTACTGCATTTCCACAGAGCTCACCATCGGCCATCTAAATCCGGCTCAGTCTAAATACCGCTTCGTTCAATCAATCTGGTAATCTGTGCGCCAAATTACGTCTACTTCGTCCGTTCGAAAACGCTGTGTTATGGAACAGTCAGAAAGGCTATCGCGTACGCCTGCGTTGAAGGCGCAGAGGCCCGCCTGGGCGATCATCGCCCCGTTGTCGATGCAGTAGCGATCGTCCATAGCACAGAGTCGAGCACCTCGCTCTTCGCACATCGCCTCCATCATCTTTTGCAGACGGATATTACATCTAAAAGAAAATATGAAGTGACCCAATAAAAAAAGATTTAAATTTTACCCCACGCCACCGACAATAAGAACTTCTGTTGAACCTGTGTGTGCCAGCGCGCGTTCCGTCACTTCCACCAGCATCGCAAAAAGTGTTTCTTGTAAGGAGTAGCACAAGTCATACTTGAACTGATTCAATTCTTCTTCACTTCCGCTTTTCGTCTTCGCAAGTTTGGTTACATGGCTTAAAATTCCAGAGAAGCTCATGTCCATCCCTAAGCGATATTTACTGAAGAGAACTTTCAGATTTTCTCACCTTTTATAACGTAGGGCAGCATGATAAACTTTTTTCCTTTTTTAGCGAACTGCTCAATATTGTAGCCGGGCGAGGGGTCATTCGATATTTTTATAACACGGGCAAATCTGTCGAGGCAGGATCCAATCGCGATATCCAGGGTTTCACCAAAGATACGATAACACTGTTTAGAATAAGCAACGACTTGTGTATTTCCGCCGGAAACGTAAAGAATTGTCGGGTTGTCGGCCTTTGTGACGAGCCGTCCCATTTCGATGTGCCCAACGCAGTGATTAACGCCGAGAAGTGGCTTATCCCAAAGTTGAGCTATCGCCCGCGCTACCACTGCCGTAGAAACAAGAGGCGCACCCATACCAGGCCCCTTCGTGTAGCATATAGCGTCAATTTCCGACACTTTCACCTTCGCCTCTGTAAGTGCCTCCTTTAAAATACGCAGGGCGACCTCCCGGTGATGACGAGCAGCATCTATGTTCTACTCCACATCTACTAGAATTTCGAGGATTACCTGGCGGGCGAAATCCAGTACCAGGCGGAGAAATGTAAGTATCACGTGGGTTCGATAGAATTTCTCCGTCTTTAATTATTCCAACGCCAAATTTATTGGCAGATCCTTCAAAGCCTACAACTATAACCATTCTTTAAGTAAAAAATGAAAGATACACATTTATTTCTTCTGAACTATCTATTACACACAATGGCATAAATTAAATAGGCAGCATCATTTACAGAAAAACATACTTGACGCCCGCTGCGGCGTCATTAGCACTTGAAATAACTCAAATCGAGACAAAGAATGAAACGGAAAAAGACAGGCTTGGTGTTGCCGAAACAACGCCTGTTTACTTTGATAGTACTTTAGGGGAGAGTAATCAATTAATGAACGACATTTTTATTTGATTTTCGAAGTATAAAAGCTCGTACGGTGTTAAGAAAAAAGTAGATAAATAGATAACCTTAGATGGAAACGAACAATATAATATCTGTACTAAGAAATGTAAATATATAAATAATAAAAATATTAAGGAGTCAAAGCACCCAGCGATTGACTGTAAGTAGATAGCTGCCTCTTTTTGAATCAGATGATATTCATCAATAAAGAAAAGAGCGATAGTAAAATATATAATAGTAGAGATGAACGCAAGAGTAGCTGCTTGGAAGTCGACGTAGAATAAGAACGAATACTTATCACTGTAACGATAGACAAAGGTCCGTGCCCGGTTTTTCCCTCAAAACAGATGCCGTGACCGAAATAATTAAATATTTGCATCAGAAAGGGAGGAGGAAAAGTATCGATTAATTGATGGTTTAGCTTTACAGAAATAAGTACAGTGAACGAAAATGAAGACTCTAAGACGTAAGAAACGAATTACAAAGTACTGCATGCAGCTAGATAAAAATAGGTTTTCGTCTACATAAAGTTTTGATTATATACAGTGAGTCGGTACTATAAGTCAAGCTTGAAATTAGGTTGTTTTTGGGAGCCTTTTGACATCGTAGACTGGCTCCCGCTTGAGAGCTGTTCATTCTGAAGCATCTTCTGAAAACGATCCAAATAGTGAATCGACGAAGATAGGCGCGCAAACGCATTGAACATGGCGACGACTTCATTTCTGTCGAGCTTGTAGTCGGTGATTTCAGCAGGAGTGAACAAGATCTTAATATAGCCGTAAATATCGCATCGCGAAGCACCTAAATACCTTCAAGGCAGTGCCGAGACCGTGAGTTTGTAACTTGCCCCAGAGACGACACTTTTCGCAAGCAGCGCAGTCGATAATCGTCGTGACATTATGGAAACGGGATCGAAACTCCTCCTTTAGAATGCTTGCTCGTTCTCCCTTAAAAAGCTGCGTTTCGTCGAAGTGCATCGGAAAGTTGACCACACTGTCTAGCAGTTTTGAAATAGATTCCTTCATAAAGTCGTCTTCTTCTCTATTGCCTGTGAACAGGGATGTACATTTTCCAAAATTTTCGACTGCGATGCGGTGCGAACTGCGATTTTTTTTCGAGGATTTTCTGCGGTGCGAACTGCGAGATCCAAAATTTTCTCTTCGCAGTGCGACGCAGACTGCGATTTTCTGCGAACAGCGGAAAAAAACAGAAAACTGCGGAAAATTCTGCGATTTTCTGCGAAACTGCGGAAAATAAGTAGAAACTGCGGAGAATTCTGCGACTTTTTATGAAAAAGTGCGAAATTTTCTGCGAGATGCAATTTTAGTCAAAAGTCATTATTATGACGGGCACATTCTTCAATGATTTTTGAGTTTAAGTCTTCGGGCCGTCTCAGCCCCGTTCCATGATTTTTAAGTTTAAGGGCTTGACGGCCCTTCGGGCCGTCTCAGCCCCGTTCCAGGATTTTTAAGTTTAAGGGGCTTGACGGCCCTTCGGGCCGTCTCAGCCCCGTTCCATGATTTTTAAGTTTTTAAAATATTCAATTTTTTACTGTTTTTGGCCCAATTATGGTTTTGATTTAAAGTTTGATAAAATTGGGTGAACGGCGGCTTGGTTAAACGGAGACCACCCTACGACGCCTTTTTCGTGGTTTTCCAGTTACTCTCAAGAGAAAAACTTGAAAAAATTGCTGGAAAATGACCGCAGAATCCGCAGTCTGCGAACTGCGAGATTTATTAAAAACTGCGGAAAATGACTGTGAAAAAATCGCAGTTTTCGAATATTCTGCGAAAACTGCGGACTGCGGTGCGATGTGCATACATGTGCTCTGACTGCGCTGCGAAGTGCGAAATTCCGCAGTTCGCAGGTCGCACTGCGAAGATTTCTGCGATTTCCCCACTGCGAATGTACATCCCTGGCTGTGAAGTACTGGAGCTTGGAAAGGTAGGGCGCCGCTTTGGCGAATGCGCGCATTTCCAGTAAATAGACGAAGTAGAGATTCTTTAAGTATGTAGCTCCTTTGGAATGGTCAAAGCGACGCTTGAATTCCTCGAGATTCATGTTCCAGTCGATCTTGCCGAAGGTACCTTCGTAGCGGTAGATGGCAGATAGATGAAGGGAGATAGAACTACGAACAAATAAGCAAATATCTCCTTGTCAAAAAAGCTTACCTGTGTAAACCAGAAACCACTCTGTAGAATATTTTCTTCTCGAGACATAAGCCAGATAATGGGGAGTCAGGTACGTTGTCGTAGTTCTGATTGAAAGAGGCAAGATCGTTTTGAGTCATTGGCCAGGGCTCTGGCTGGAAACAATTCTCTTCGTATATCGCTCGCCAAACTTTATGGGCAGATTCGCCATCGTACCCTGTAAATCGTTCCGGATTTTTAATCAAATCAATAAATTCTAATAAACGGTTTCAAAGAGTTAACTCTTATAATTAAAATTATCAAACGTGAAGATATCAGAATACATCAGTTAAGATGAAACCACACCCATGTTTGGATCTTCTTCACTGTCTACATCACAAAACTTGATTCCTCGCATGTCGAAGTTCTTCCAGTCTTTGAAGGCGGACTTTTGCTCTTCGGTGATAGATCTGTTGACAAAAGACATTTTATCGACTTCAATTTGTCTGGTCTTGTTGTAGGCTGCTCCGTCACAATCTTCGGGGATCTGAGCTCCTTTGATGCCAGACGGGATTTGATCAGCTGGGCAGCTTTGGACCGTGCATCCTCCGGAAGCGAAACGGCACTTGAAATCCAGATCCCAAAACTTACATTTACGCTTCGTGTTTGCCTTGTAATAACGGAAGAAGTCGCGCTGCACAATGGACGCAAGATGGGGATAGATAACCTCGTTGTTGTATTTGTCAAGCTCTGGAATCTCGCACGAGCAATCGTCTAGATACCCGGATAGTTCGCTAATATTCGGATCGAGACATATTTCAATTTTAATGCTTATTTTATTTCTCGATTAGTTATCGAGTTATCGACGATAACTATACTTTTGACATTGTTTCGATCCCCAAGCAGAAGCACTGTGCGTTTTCAAGTGAAGTATCAATTGCGAAGACGAATCCTAGGCAACTCAGAACCGACCTCATTGCAGAGCACTAAGTCCGATCTCTTAAATCCAGCGGTTTATTCTTTGTTTTATTTTTAATGTTGGTTGATAGCATGATTATCATCTTCATAATTACAATAAAGGGAAAAGAAACCATGGTAATTACGCGTGACGCTCCGGGATAGGCCTTGGAAATGATGACCTGGCGTAGGTGTCATTACTTTACTCTAAGGACATGTGGCCTTATGCAAATGTGAAATAGGCATTTACGATGTTTCGTAAAAGTACAACTTATCGATTTTCACGACTTCATAAACGATAAGTCAATATTGTCAGATTCAGTTTAATTCAATCCGATCATAGAAAGATATTTTTATACAAGAAGTATTTTACAGCAGATATTGCATTTCTATACAAGCTTTTTCATGAAATACAATCAACCGTTGTTAACAATAAATAGACATGAAATGAGAAGAAAGTTTATGTGTTTTTTTTTGCTCTTAAAACTTGTAACAAACTTGAAATTGAGAATAATACACAGACAACAAATCTAAAAGTATCAAACATTTTGCTTCGAGTTATTTTAGCTCCTTGTTTGGTGGATAGTTCTTCGGTTACAATGAGCACTTAGTTGAAGGAAAGGTGATTGAATATGCGAATATGCGAATGCGAACGAAAAGAAAATCTCTCTGAATCAATCCAAAGCGTCGGCATCGAAATTGTCGGACGGCGGTAAATTAGAGGCAGAATGCGATGGCGCGCTAGGAGGAATGAACTGAACATTTTCTTTATCGTGGATTCACAATCACCAAATTCAGTAGCAAAGGGTAATGCTGGTGAACCCGCTCCTGATGTGTTATTGCCCCGGTGTCCTTCAGCGGAAAGGGTTGTGCGGCAGACAGGACAGCTATTGTGGAGCCTAAGGAAGAGTTTCAATTTAATTGCCTCGACTCTCTTTTCGTGCAGCTTCGCCAGATGATTACATAACGATATATAACCATACCTTTTTAGAATCCTCTCCGGACTTATTAATTTCCGGTTTATATCGGATTTTTACTTTTAACCCCTGCCCGCATGCAAAATTTGTTACCCTTGCCCGCATATCGACCTACGCGTAGGTCGGGCCTTTTGAGGGTCTTTCAGTCGTGATAAAATTTTCGAAAGGACATGAATCGAAAGATAAAAGGCTGAGCTATCTTCTGGACATGATCCAATGTCAAATGTCAAATGTCAAATGTCAATAAATGTCGTTTTTCCGAAAGTACCCATTTTTTATCAAAAAATAAGTCTTTAGAGCTCCAAATCTCGTCCAAAATCAACTCAAATATTTTCATACAGTCATAAATACTGTAAAAATCGAGAATTCCGAACTTGTTTTATCTACTCAGCGTTTATCTTAATAATTTTACTCAACTGAAAAATTAAAAAGGAAGAAAATTGATTCGAGATCAAAATTTCGCTCAATGGCTAAAATCCAAAATTTTCGAAAAAAATTTTTTTTTGACCTCAGATCCTGATTCTGCATTAAAAAGTACCACCATAAGTGGGGGTCAGCTTTTTAGAAAATATTTACCAAACGCGAGATAATTGCGTTTGAAAGTCAATTTACCTACGCGTAGGTCGATATGCGGGCAGGGGTTAAACCATCAAAACAAGTACTGAAGTGCCTCGTTTGAAATCATTTAAAAAGGTATAGTATTACTTACACAACCCCAGGCTAAATAGATTATTTTCCGGCAATATTCGGATGTCCAAGGGGGTCGAAATTTTTGGCCGAGGCAATTAAATTGAAACTCTACCTAAGCCAATCTCGAATACAAGGCGGATGGAACATGTGGCCACACACAGGCAGTTGAATCACCGTGTCATTGTTCAATTCAAACTCGGTCAAACATACCGAGCACTAAAACGATAATAGATTACAGAATATTTTACGTTGACTCTCACCTCTGTACATTGTTTCTGCAGGTCAAGGTTAAAAATTTCTGGCTGGAGACTCTCTAAAACTTCTTCAGAGGCAGGTGGAACACCACCTTCGACTTGAGAAAGCAGCTTAATTGATTGTAAGTGAGAAAGTCAGGTTGAAATCGAACCTGTGAAATCACATCATCGAGGCCATTTGCACCCCAGGCATAATCATTCAAATTCATAGGCGCTCCTAATCTAATTTCGCCAAGAGGTCCAAATTGAGTTCCTATTTGACCTGAAAATCCTTAGAAGAATACTTCCTACGAAGATACTAACCAACAATGAATTGTTCAAGAAGGGATGAAACTTGTCTTCCGAATCCAAGTCCTTCTCCGAACAACACATTTTGTCGTCTTTGACCGAGATCCGATTCGTTGCCAATCCTAATACGACGTGCCGGCTCTTGGGGCTCTTGGGGTTGTTCCAACTCCTCGATGAAGCCCGATTGACAGTTTCTACATTGAAGCAGTGCATCATCAATTTGCACTTGACTGTCACATCGATGACAGTAAAAGCGCCGCATTCTGAAATAAGAAAATAATGCGTTCATAACTGGCATCTCTAGCTTTTCTGTTCAAAATTTGAATAAGTTAATAATATTGAAGTTGACATAAGCTCTAGAGTTCACTTGAGTCCCAAGGTGCTCCCAGTCCGCGATTGGCAGTTGGTGAACCAGCTCGACGGTGCTGAACTTCTTTGTTGTATCGGTGAAGCGTGTCTGTGTATCGGTTTGCATACCAGTCTGCCTTGCGAACTCGATGATCAAACGAGTTCTTCTGCAAGTAACGAGCATCGTTACTTTGTTGTGGGACACTGAGAACAGTTAGGATGCTTCTTTATAATCTTGTTTACCTAACGCGATCAAAACGCAACCTTTCCGACCAATTTCGAGTAAAATTTTTAAAAATGCTATTTCTCAGCATTCTAAAGGAGAGTTTGACAAGCGTATTTTTATGAATAAAATCACAAAGCGAATTTGAAATATATTAGAATGGATTTGAAAAATTGAAAGGGGAAGGAACATGGTAACGAATGTAGTTTATCAGTAGTCTTCGTTTCTACGGCTGTGAGCGATATATGAGATGAGTTTCAGCAGCATCTCAAACTGAGCGCTGTTCTGTATCATCATGCATCGTTGATTTCTGATTTTTTGCACAATATTCTAAGTAAAATATAAGTTAAAGAGCTCACTTGCGATGCTTACAATTGGATTTACGGAAATGCGCTGCTCCAGCATCGCCATGCACGAGTCAAGCGCGATGGTTACGCCAGTGCGCCCTACACCAGCGGAACAGTGTACCAAAACAGGCTCTGGAGGTGATAGCTGTTGACGCACATTGTGGAAGAATTTCAAAAAGTCGTCCGGGTTGTCAGGGACGCCATGGTCTGGCCAGTCCGTGTATTGCCAGTGGCAAACTAGAAATGGATGTCAACAAAGTATGGCCATGAATGTTCTTCTTACCTTTTCGAGATTTTCCCGAATTGTGACAAAGAACGAAGATGCGCCTGACAGCATAGTCCAAGAACTCCTCTTCCTCCATTATCACATCAATCGAGTCGTACTCTTCGGCGATAAATAAATCCGACGGCCAGTATTGGGCGCATTTGTCCTGCATACACTCAACTGTCCTGCACAACATGATAATAGAAATAACGTCGGTTTCCCAAACACATTTCCAAAAATCATTCACTGTGTTTTCTAGAGGGCCCTGCGCCGCGATCCATTGTCTAATGATAGTGTCTACACTTTTTGATTCTTTGATTTTACCTGTGAAAGTTTCCGGTATGAATATCGATCCAGCTTGCATTAATGTAGGTGTTGTTTGAGAGTTTCACTCGGGTATCATCGTAAGGGAGTACATCTCTATAGCGATTTTTAACTTGATGTTGTTGACGCAATGATGTTGCTCTAGATAAGTCGTGACGAAGAGTTGGAATTTGCTCGAACTGGCGGACAAGAGATCCTGATAAAATTCCCTCTTTAACGGCGTTCAAGGATTCTTCGAAACTCTTTGATTCGCGGTAGACAACAACAACCAGCCTAACAAGGACTTCAGGGAAAAAGTAATGAACAGCTTTTTTCATCGTTTTCAAAAGATAAAAATATTAAGCCTTTCCTTTCAAGAGCAAGTGATGACTGTATGGACTCCTTTATCTGATTGTAGGTATGTTCCCTTACAGGAACACCATTGACGCTTAGTAAGATGTCACCAGGTAACAATCCGTGATCTGCATTAGTGATTGTAGGATTTAGGCCTGATAAATAAATTATTATGAAAATTGTTGATTCGACTTTACCTTGGTCGATTCCACCGTAAAACTGCAGGCCGAAATCTCCTCTTGAGTTGGGTGTAATTGAGTACTCCCATCGATTCTTACCGACATTATCAGGTAGAGAAGCATTGGAAAGTGATGTGACTGGAGTGAAGGGATCAGTTTCGAACTATGAGAAGAGTTATGTTTATAGTAAATTATACTAACAAACCGTTGAATGAGCAAGGTCTGGAGACATAATTTGATGGCTCACTCCGAGTCTTGGCGATCGTAGTAGCTGTTCATTTTGATGTCCATCGACTTGAACTCTTATGTCAGGCTTTTTCGTTTCAAGGATGTACTCTTGAGAACCAGCTGGAGTTTTTAAGAGATTTGTTCCAGGCTTCGAGGAGGAGTCGGAAGGTTCTTTTTGTGCGCAAGAGGTCGTGCTGTATCTTTGTTGGGTTTAACTCGGTAGAAGATGTGGTAGTCCATCATTGAGGAAAATAAAGAGCGAGCTATCAAAAGTAAGCTTTATTCCTGAACTCGTAGAAATAAGTACCTCTGGTAAAGGAAGCAAATTGGAATGTCTGGTGAGGTAATTCTACGTTCTTTTTGAATTTGATGAAGAAATTTTTTTCTCGATATCTGAACTCTTTTATCTTGTTCCACTTAAAAAATCGCGCACATTTGGTCGTTTTGTACTCGTCGCTTGTCCAGAGGTAGTATCCATGGCAGTGAAGACCCAGGAAGAAATTGGAGCTATTCATCTGCACTGGGAATGTCTCCACTCCATAGTAGGTAAGCTGTTGGCCAAGCGCAAGGAATTTTTCCATTGCTTCCTTCCTCCCCATTCCTCGGTATTTTCGATGATAGTTAATCACTTTTTCAATGAAAGCTTGATCATTAAATAGATAGTTTTCCCCAGGCATGTCTCCGTGGTCAATCTGCAGCTGTAGGGCACCCATTTTAACGATTACGTCCTTGCGCTCCTTGTCTGTTACGACAAGCCGTTCGCTGGCGATATCGGATTTCATTTGAGCGAACAAACATGATTGAAAATCAGCAGCGGAGCATTTTTCGGTGTTTCGAGGCCAGAATCGTATTCGGAGCCTAGCCACGAACTGACTGTTTCTAAGAGATCCATATTCACGTTTCAATTGTCTCTCTATGGTCTTCTCCTTCGCGAGCCATACTCCTGATTCTAGTTGAAGACCAAAATTGGGATACTGTTTGATGCCATGGAATTCCTTGGATCGACTCAGCAATTCCTCGCCGGAAGTCTTTTTATTGAAATCAAAATCGACACACGATCCAGTCAGGAATTGTACGGAAAGCGAAAACACCTCATTATCCATTCGCCCGTCAAGAAACAGATCTCATTCTAGATAGAGAAAGTTAAGCTTTCTTGATAAATGTGATCGGTTAATTTTGATAGTCTAATTTTCAATAACGGAAGGCGCAACCACTGTTTGAAGTAAAGTGGCATCTTTCACATAGAAGGTTCCTTTGAATTTGATTCAGGAGTAAAAGCAACATCTCCGTCTCTTTCTATCTACAGTGCGCGAAGAGAACCATACCCAAATAAATATTGCAGCAGTTTATCTGCTGCAAATGATCCGAAGAAATCAGTTGAGGGATTTAAATACGTTTCTTATACATCTAGTGAAAATTTCACTGAAATAAGTGTTTTTCTATGAGATATGATTTCAAATCCCAACACGAATATAACGATTTGTGTCATAAAGTCACTGAACTCCACGGGAAAATGTATGATTGAGAAGTATTCCGAAATCTAAGGGATTGAGTGAGCTTGACTTTTTGATTATGGATAGTACCCATGGAAAGAAATTGCTTGCGAGAGCAAGAGAAAAGAGACCGACGCTGCTAAGCGCCCAAAAGAGTTGCTTGTTCTCCATAAACGGTGTCATGAAAGGCGCGCCTCTATAGTTTACAGCGAGCGTATTGACCTAAAACAACAAGGATCGACCAACTAACTATCGCAGAGAGCGCACCTGCATCGAAAGCGAAATAATGTAAACTGCTGAATTGAGGAGGCTCAATTCAAACTCCGCTTCCAAATCAATCGGTTCATCCGATGGTGGCTCTTGCTCTTCTGCTCTTTTCACAACGGTGAACTTAGTTGGGGATCGTTAAAACTTGCTAAATAGTTAAATAACGTCCTTTCCATTTGAATCCACGTTGGCAAGCAGTAAAAATGAACTGAGAACTGCGCGAGGACCGTCAGAACGGAATATAAATTGAAGATATTTGGCAGTGGGCGTCGACGAGAGAGCTTGTCCAGAGGCTCCGCTCGCGAGATAAATAAAAAGCATAAAGCTATCAGGAAAGCGAGGAGTGTATACTGTCCATCGGAAAATTTAATTCCCTAAAGCTGCATCAACGAGTGTACGCGTAAAAGTGTGACCGACCTTAAGGTAAAGTGCTGATTGAGAGTAAGCAGATATGAGCGAATTCAGCGCCAAAATTGAGAACATCTGCAATGTTGTGACAAGTGTACATCGCCCCTGTTTAATCACATGTAAAACGGCAGCGGGTGAAGGTTTTCTTGAAGTAAAAGGGGCAGCAATTGATGCATCTCCTAATTGAACATATTGTGGGCCTTCCATTTCTCCGAGCTCATCCATCAGCCTCGCATAAGTCTCTTGTAGCTGTGGGTTCTGTTGGATACGTTGTTGCCCTTAATCCACATATTTATTGTGTAAAGCTTAAGCATCCATACCGAGACGAGCGTATGTCGCAATTTCTCTTTGTTTTCTCATGTATGAATGTTGTTTATCAATCTTTTCGCCAACAGTCTGACTGAGGAGGGCTACTCCGACATGACTTTGGCGGAGAGCACCGACATCATTCGTTCCATCCCCACACATAACAGTATGGAATCCGGCTGCCTTCAATTCGCATATTATTGTCTCTTTTTGCCTGGGCGATACACGCGCGAAAACACGAATCTTTGGAATGAGTTTTCTCAAAAACTCATCACCATGATTTTCACTAATCCACGTAAATCCCTTTCCACCGAGGCAGAGATCATCATCTGGAATTTCTGAAGCTGCAAATTCAATCTCCTCATCAAGTCGCCGCCAAACGAAATCCGATTTCGCGGGCCTGTTTTCGAATGTGTATATTTTCGTTTCGTCGTCTACAATCATGTCGGTTTTTCTCGCTACGTGAACCGCCGTCAACTGCGCGTCTCCTGTAATCATGGAGACGTAGTGACTCGACTCCTTGAGAGCTTTTATAACCTCAATCGTATCATCTTTCAGTGGTGATGCGGTTACCAGAAATCCTCGGAAGTCGAAGTCTCTTTCAATCTGATCACGCTCGGCCTGGACCATCTCGGATCTCGTTTCATATTCAAGCGATCGTGAGCCCAATGCCAGAACTCTGTAGCCATCTCGCGCCAGTTTTTTGTGAGTTTTTTCATACCATTCCGGGACAGCCTTCAGCCTCACTCGGATGGCTTCTGCAGAGCCTTTAATGACAGCAGTATACTTGGCTCCATTTTCATCAGGCTCATGACTGAGAACGGTGCTCATTCTGGCCAAGGCGGACGAAAAGTAATACTTTCTTTCGATCTTTATAGCTTTGTGATCTCTGGATTTATTCAGCGGCGCACAAGTGTCTCCCTTGAGACTCCAGTTAATTTCTTTCAAAATCGTAATTTCCAATGGATCTCCAACAAGTTGTTTATCATCGGACATATGAAGCGCGTGTGCACCCGCGAGTACTCTTGTAGTTTCGGGAGAAAGGTCAATTACTGGGACGACTTGATTCGGATCATCTCTCACACCCGCGACCCCATCAATAACTACTTCATCTTGAGTGAGTGTTCCAGTTTTGTCGAAGCAGACAATATCTATTTTACCAGCATAAGGGATTCGGAACGGTTCTGTACAAAATAGACCAAGTTTGTGCAGGGCTAACAGGGAAGTATTGACAGCCAAAGAGAGTTGGATCGGAAGTTCTGGAGGGACAACTGAAGTAAGAATATATGTGCATTCCAGTAATAGCTTGTATTTTGATTTTGTCTCATCCTTGCTCCCCTCAATGTACAAGTGAGCAGAGGCTGCGATTGCAAACATCAATAGAATGCCTATGAACAATCCAGTCTCTTTGTTATTCGCAGTCACGCGCTTCGAACCGTAGAGAATAGTTCGCAAAAGTTGCCCTTGAGTTGTCGAAAACCCCGTTCGGATGACTAACGCCGGGCATCCCTTATCAGTAGGTCTAAGAGCGCCGGTTAGATTGCTAGGGAGGCCGTCTTTCCCAGCTGGAATGAACTGAAGAATCTTCGTGCCACCATTAATAACGGACACGCCATTGTCTGCCTCAACAAATGTGGAAGTCATATCGATTTGATCAATGCCTTCTTTCACCTGAGGAACTGACTCGCCCGTCAAAAGAGATTCATCACAAATTAGTCTTCCCGACAAAAGAATAAGATCACAAGGCGCCAATCTTTCGTCTGGCTCAGAGGCCTGTCTAGGATTTTGTTGTCTCTGGGGTTGGCTTTTGTTCGTTACTTGATTCTTGGGTGCAGAGCGCAACGATACAATATCTCCTGGTACGAGCTCCTCAGAGCTTAGTGGAATCCATTTATTGTGGCGATAACATAAAATTGGATAGCCTTTATTCCCCATGTTCCGAATTTCGGACATATTTTTTGCTGCTGCTTCACCAAAGTACTTTCGAACATCACCAGCATAAACAGAGTAAACAACGAATAGTACCAATACTCATCAAGGCACCAGAGACCAACGCAAAACACTTGAAAGACGAAAAACGGAGCGGTCGCTCTTTCAATGAACAGTTCTTTGAATGCGGGAAGTTTTATTTCCATTTTGTTTAATGAATATCTTTCGACAGCTTGGAAGAGATCAGCTTGAGTAGTTATTCCGTTTTGCTTATACAATTCTTCCACTCTTCGCTCCGTATCATATTTGCGTTTGACGAACAAATTCTTTTTCTCGTCGTAAAAGTACAAAACTTTCTGGAATTCGAATAAGTAGAGTGGTTTACTACCGTAAACTCTTTTCTTCGTGAGGAGGTTAACAATTTCTTCCTCTCCATTATTTGGCTGTGGCTTGACTCGTACGAGATGAGCTGTATTTACGTCTGTCGCGTCAATGCACTCAATATAACATCGGATAGAACACGACCATTTTGTCAACAGCCAAATAAGAGCCTTCAACATGGCAACCGGCAGAATACAGAGTGGAATAAGGAAAAAGGAGACTCCATGTAAAGCCACACCGCATGCAACAGCTGCATTGAAAACAAAGAAAAACGGTCCTGAATTCGCAATGTGAGGCCAACCTTCATACCAAATTGAATGACTTTGCTTCCGATTATGCAAAGAGATCGACGACACTAAGTCATCGGGCTCTATTAGCATTCTGAAAGCGTGCAAATGAGAATGCAAAAATCATGTTTAGAGTCAAGCTTTCAAGAAAAGTAAAGGCAGTGTTGGATCAGGTTTAATGATGAAGATAATTTGATGACTACTTATTCACTCATGACTTCACTTTCTACTTCATTGCAAACATCAAGCAGCTCATCATACTCGGAATACAGTCTTTGTAAGGCAATGTTGGATTGAATTGTATTTAGTATATCGCGGAGAAGTACTCGCTTGGAGAGCCCAATAATATTTGGTTCCCAATCACTTTCTGACTGGTGAACTGGTCCAAGAAGAAAATCGCAGAGCTGGAATTCACTTTAGATATTGGTATTTTAGCAATAACCTACTTCTTTCAGTCGTGGGCGCATATTATGTTGAGATATATGCGCGGCATACTGAATAAGGCCCTGTCTATAATGATTAGGATCGTCGTTTTTGATCGCGAGATTTAGATCTTCTTCATATCCTGCAGCGAGAAGTTCGCTTACTAAAAAGAGCTTCAAAACGAGCTTTTTAGAACTTCTTAGCGCATACAATGTTTTCCAGTCGCATATGCAGGTTGACGATGCTGATCTTCTAGGTGCGTTTGTATTTCCGGATCATTGAAAAGGGTCCGACTATAGACGAACGACGCTGCCTTGTGGACGACATACCAGCGATGCGACTTTTCGTTCCATTGCATAACATTACCGCTTTCGGTAGATATGTTAATAGCGTTGAGCCTCTTTGAGTACTAAAATAATTTATTTATTTTAACTTATCGCTGAAGATAATTATTACCCAAACTTCACGAGGATTTGGAATACAACCAAGTTCTGCTCGTACGTCAGGTAGCTTTTGATCAAGATCTCTCAGATACAACGTTCCGTCAACTGTTGACAAAAGCATCATGTTCTCAAAAAGAGCAAATGAATGTATTGAACCGATATACTCAGTGAGATCGCTACGCCTTCCACTATCATTCGAAAGAAAGACCAGTTCGCCTTCTAGCGTGCAAAGAATTATTTTGCTTTTATAAACATCGAGCGCGACAATGGACCCATCAATAACAGATTTCCATGTTGATTTTTCATCAGCAATGATCGTTCGCCCGTCTTCGCAAAAAATACGCAGTTGAAGTGAGCTCAAAGCTGCTTTGATCTCGCTAGGATTCGGAGTGATGCCTGGTAATTTTTTACGCGAAACTATTTCTTCGTCAGAATCTTCTTTCTTCAAATCTTTTTGTTTTTTAGATTCATCCTTTTCATTATCACTCTTTTTTGGGTCGCTTGTTTCAGAAATCTTTTCTGGCTCACCTCTCTTCTTGCGTCCCTTTTTCCCTCGAACTTTTTCTTCTGTGACGTCTTCTTTGGCTGGCCGGTTAAAACTTGGCAAGCTGACTTCGATTTTTTCTTTTGGTTTCTCCTTCAGCTTTTCTTTTAACGCTAGTGGTGCTTCTTTCGCAATTGTTTTTGGAATGATTTTATCGTTGGCCTTTTCAAGCCTTGACGACATGAGATCTTCCAGCTGATCCTCTTTCTTTTTGGTGGTTTTCTCTTTAGCTAAGTTATCGGCAGTAGCTTCAGTATTTTTGTCGGCGTGTTTGACGATAATGTTTTCTTTGTTCTCTTCTTCGGGAACCTTTTTCGAATCGTCCTTGGAAACACTTTTGACGGAAGAGGACACATTTGGAGGATTTGTTGCCTGAACAATTTAGATAAACGATGAAATATCAAAGAGTGTTTCACCTTTTTCTGTGGCGTAGTGGGATTACCAAAAGGTTTGACAGAACTCGCTGATATCCCAGTGACAAAAGCAGGAGTGATTCGTTTCTTGCCATCCTTGCGCTTGACTTCTGAACAATAATGATAACGCTAAGGCGAATAGTAATTGGGATACCGATTTGTTTTGTTGGTCCGCGCTGGACTTCTTGCATCACGGGTTTATTTCCGTTTTGCGCCAGGTGTATTAAAGCCGGATTTTCAATAATAATATCTCGAAGATCTTGAGCGGTTGAACCGTAATGTTCTTTAAAAAAGATGATTTCACTAGTCTGCCGGAAAATACACACCTTCAAGCATTTTATTCATATCAGCGTAGGAGATTTGCGAACCCAATTCGTCTTCCCTGAAGTGAAGAAAAGCTGCGGCACCATCCCAACTTGTAGCCGCGAGGATCAGCCCAGAAGAGTCCCAAGAAAGATCGAGAATGGAGTCGTCGAAAATATCGTGAACAACCATTATAGGCCGAAGGAGCGAGGTCATCCAAACAGATATTGAGCAATCGCGAGAGCCTACAGCGCAGACCGGCGTCTTTACTCTATTAGTGCGCATATTCAAGCTCGGGGGAGTATCTCGACAAGTGGGAGCGAAACGAACGCAAGAAACTGATTTTCGGTGACCGACTAAGTCGAACGTCGTGATCCATTTTCGGCTAATTACTTGTCCCGTCGGAGCCCCATTGTTCACCGCAGAGCCCGCGAGAAGATAGAAACCATCTGGACTCCATGATATTCTCATCACATGTCCATTCATGGAGTCTTTAAAGGGCCCTGAAACTGATTTCTCTTCCTTCCAACTTATTGTACTCCAAATTCTGACAGTTCCGTCGGCTCCTTGAGAAATAATCGGCTTCAATTTATGCTAGATTGAATACCTTGGGATGCGAGATAGTTTCCAACGGGGTCCCAAGTAACGCCCTTAACAAAGTTCGTGTGGCCACGTAATCTTTGAATCTGGTTAAACTTGTTATCAACATCCCAAATGATTATAGAATTGTCTAATGACCCAGAAGCTAGATATTTGTCGTTCCGATTCCAAGCTAAATCGATAACATCCGCGTCATGTCCTTAACACATTCTAGCTGAGAGGTCGGCTTTTGTCGGTCTACCTTGCAATCGATGTAAGCATTTCCAGTTTTCTTCCTCGACGCCGTCCTTTTTCGACTTTCCCGCGAAAATCCAAATCATGATGAGACGATCATCGCCGCCTGATGCCAAATATTTGCCAGACAATGTCCAGCGGACGACATTCACGCAAGCCATGTGGTTGAACATTGCGCACAAAAGTTTAGGGCAGGTTGGATCATCTGCCTTTTTCTTTGAAAGGATCGGAGCCATATTCCATATTTGAATCTTGCCTCCTCCCTGGCCAGAGCAGCCTCCAACAGCGACTCTCGAGCCGTCGGGATGAATGTCGCATGAAATAAGCGGGGACTTTTCCTCGACTATCCATTCCGGTTTTAATATTTTCATACTTTCATATAAACGTCATATTCTCTAAGAAGGACTTCGTCAAAGCTCACGAATAATTTTTGATATTTTGTTTATTGAAGAAAGGTGGAACGAGCTGTATGGCGACATATTGGTTATGGTCACAAAGAATAAAAAAATAGGCACATTTTCAATGCTGAAAGCAAAGTGGCTCAACGAAAACGTAAATTGAAATAGATTCTAGGTCTCTTGTGGTTGAATGAGATAAGTAATGAGATACTCAGGATAAGATTGCTCGCCGCGATAGATAACGTATTCCGGGTGACAAAGGCCGCCGATAGAAGGCTTACCAACGACACTTAAAAATGTTAGAATACCAATCGTCTGGCAAAATTTACCTGTGGTGACCGGGAGGAGCATGCGCCAGCTTCTGAGCATTTGTTTGAAGAAAACTTTTGCCCAAGGTAACGCGACAAAGCAGCATTTGCCTCTTGCATACGTAGCAGCTTTTGTCTCTGTGTTCATGACATCCAGTTCCACCTCCGATTCCCCAGACATATTGGTTAGACTTGGAAGAATTTTCTGCAAAATAAATACCCGCGCCGAACATCCCACCGATACTAAAGGAAACCAATATGATTTGCTTTTATTGGAAGAGCTTACTAGGCGTGCCGCTCGTCGAATCCTTTCTGTATTATAGCTTGAATAAAAGGCGAACCATGGAAAAGCATTCGTTCATTTGCCGAGCCGTAGTTTTCTTCCTTCACCTCGTCTTTTCTGTGGAATCAAATAATGCAACAGCGATTAATAGCAGTTACGTACCTCCGCTCGTAGCGAATCCACAAACGAGGATTCTTCACTTTTTGAATCGAACAAATTTTAAAAGATTGATAAATTCCGCCAGCGGCACCGAAATCCTTGTGTTCTCGTATAGTTTGTTGCATTTCGTCATACACGGACTGATACTCAGCCATCTCTTCGTCCAAGTCCTGGAGTGTCACGACAGGCTGGTTAGCTAGATTGAGTTGAAATCGGACAATCCCATTACTTATCAAGTACCTTGAATAATAGAGCTGTCAGGACCAGAGCACTGCTTGCGAACTGCTCTAAGGAGTCGATGTCGATGCCCATAAGCTTTTATACCAAGATTTTTGAGCTCATCGTGGCTGATTTCCGCGAGAACGTCCAGTGTTATCTCTTCCTGCTCGAACAGGGCAATATACTTTTCAAACTCAGTTCCGGCCAGGAAATTTTTCATCGCCTCCAAGTTAGCAGCTTTTGGCATTTGTTAGACATAGATCCTAAGTAGACTCTTACCAAGTGTTTGTGAAGGAGGATCTTTGTCTTCAGTCGATTCGCGCTGAGATTCTGGAGTTTGATTTGGCTCACCTTGCCACATTGCATCCCTAAACCGATTATTTCCAAGTTTGATTGTAACGCTCTACCTGAGAAGACACCGAACATCATCCTGTGAAGCGACCTCTATCGTCGTCTGTCCTTCTTGATTCTTGACGTAAGGATCGGCTCCGTGAGAAAGCAAAAGTGCACATAGCTGGGTCCTGCCTTTCTGCGCTGCTTCGTGAAGTGGCGTGAATTGCCATCTATCATTCGCATTGACGTGACTTCCATGCTTCAGGAGCACTTGTGCGATTTCAACATGTCCGTATGAAGCGGCATTATGAAGAGGTATCAATCCTCCTCTGTCTTCAGCATTGACATCCGCACCGTATTCGATTAAAATCTCCGCGACTTCTGAATTCAACTTATAAATTTACTCTTGCAGCTAACAAGGGCTCAAGCTCACCGATATTGTTATAGCCAGCTGCCAAGTGAAGGGGTGTGGAATTTCGCCCATGCGTATCACGGCAGTTAACGTTCTCCGCCGTCAGAAGTTTCTGTATTCGAGCAACACTTCCTGATTTCGCTGCATCTAGCACTGCTGCGTCACCCAGCAAGATGTCTTTTATGTCAGAATCCTTAGCAACGTCCAATGGTGACTGTCCGTCTCGGTTCTTTTTATTCGGGTCAGCCCCATTTTTCATCAAAAGCTTGCATATATCGTATTTGCCCTTTCAATGTTCTTCAAAATATAGTCACCAAAGGGATACAACAAATATTGTCAATAATAAGCTATTTAAAAACCATTGGAACAATTCCTTGGAAGCTGCTTCGTGAACTGGAGTATATTTCCACAGATCCGCTGTGTTGACATTTGCACCCGCTTGGACCAAAATGACAACGACATCGTAGTGTCCGTAACTACAAGCGTTATGTAACGGGACGAGACCACCTTTATCTTTTGCTTGGACCTCTGCACCTTGACTAAGAAGATATTCGACGATTTGAACTCGATTATAACCGGCTGCAAAGTGAAGGGGGTTGAATGTCTACCTTCGACGTCGCGACAATTAACCGTGCTTGGATTGCAAAGTCGCTTTACTTGATCCAAATCGCCAGATTTCGCAGCCTCGAGGAACACTTTATTGCTATCGTTGGAAGGCAAATTGATTGAGTGGCTGGGCAACGCTTGACTACCCAAATCGATTGGCGTCAAACCGTCATTGTTCTGAATGTTGGGGTCGCCTCCGTTCGAAATGAATAAGTGGTAGATTCCAGCGTGCTGGTGCTTCACGGCACGATGGAGTGGTGTGTCACCGACACAATCTTTTATCGACATTTGCGCGTTGTGCCTGACTAGCAACTCGGCGGCATCAATGTGTCCAAAAGTCGCTGCATAATGAAGCGCGGTGGAGCCGTCTTTGCTTTGAATTTGAACTCCAGCTCCCTTCTTCAAAAGACTTTCTACCACTTGGCGACGTTTTGCAAAGGGACAAGTGACAGCGATCATCAAAGGGGTCTCGCCACTTACTATGTGCGCGAAATTTATAAGCTCAGGTGTAAGCAGCTTCTTCATGCGACTTATATTGCCTTGCTTACACGCGTCAATTAGCTCGATGAAGCTGTACTCTCGTAAGATTTTGTCGGCTAGTTCTTTGGAGGCGGCGCACTCGATCGAATTCTTTCCGTGGCAGTTGTTGAGGTGGGGGTCAGCACCGTAAGCTATCAGTAGCGAACAAACCTCGTGGCGTCCTTTGTTCGAAGCCTCGTGGAGGGGAGTAAACTGCCACAGATCACATGTATTCGGGTCAGCTCCTGCCTTGAGAAGAATATTGACGACGTCTATGTGCCCATAACTACATGCATTGTGGAGGGGCACCAGTCCACCTTTATCCTTGGCGAGAACATCGGCCATCGGCCAATGGCGACCAGTGAAGCAAGACTGCTTGAGCAATATTTCAACGATCCGCACGCGATTATAACCAGCAGCAAGGTGAAGCGGAGACGATTTTCGCCCGTCTGTTGCGGTAATATTAACATTTATCGGGGTGAGGAGCTGCACGAACCGCTCTTCGCTGCCGATTCTTGCAGATTCGAGAAGCTCATCCTTTTGTATTCACCTTTGAGAACAAGACGAGCGGGGCCTTCAGCAACTTCCAATGGCATTTTACCATCAGAGTTACTAACATTCCAATCGGCACCGGCTTGAAGAAGTAAGATGCACACATCCGCTTTTCCTTTGATGGCGGCTTCGTGAAGAGAAGTCCAGCCCCAACGGTCTTGCGTATTCACGTCGGACTTAGCTTCAATGAGCATGCGAACAACATCCGCGTGGCCAAAGGAGCAAGCATTGTGGAGCGAGATGAGTCCTCCCTCGTCAGTGGCGCCTACGTCTCCGCCTGTTTCGAGCAGATACTCGACAACTTCCTTCCGACCGAAACCAGCAGCAAAGTGCAAGGGAGTAGATCGACGTCCGTCTGCATCGCGAGCGTTGATAGAATTCCCATGAATCGAAATGAGCTCACGAACTCGGTTTAGATTGCCCGATCTGCACGCTTCCCAAAGCTCTCGATCCTGGCATGTTGCTACGGAGTCGCGGAAGTCGGCGACAGAAGGTCTTTGTAGGCTAAAAATAATCAATAATAGTAACGCTTCGGCTAGACGCTCACCTAGGCCAGTAGTTATTAATTCCAGGGGAGGCCTTTGGGCTCTCCCACATTGCATTTAAAGGTGTTTTTCGTTTATCATCTGCATCAACTCCCGCTTTTGACAGTCTGCAAAAATTTATAATTTTTCTGCTGCATAGTATTTGATTTCTATTTTATGAAGTTGACCTATAAAATATTTCTGTGCGAATAGAAGAATGCTTTCTCTGTTTTCGCCTTTTAGGGCAGAACGTAAGTAAATAAAAAGAAAACTTTTTTTATTATCTAAGAATTTGGTTTAAGAATAAGATATTTGCCTAAAGAAAGGGGATGAAGAAGAGGGAGAGGGGCAGTCTCTACGGATCGATGACGTAGTAGTTCGGTCCGCGCGCTCAAGCTCAAAGGAAAAAAAGAGGGCGACCAATCGAAATTTCCCAGCGCGCCGTTTGGGAGACAAATTCAACAGATTATCTCCGTTTTGAGCTTCTCCCAGCTTTCAGAAGAGTATCACTTATCGGAATTAGAGAAGATCTATTAAATTTCAGTCAGGAATTGTTTGTTATCTTTGATTAGGTTAAATTGCTACGTTTTTTTTTAAATATATCTCTACGCTAGTAAAGTTTCGATTCAGAATGAAATTTCTGTTGTCACTGTTGGTGATAGTAGCGTCGGCAGCGGATAAGCTACTCGTTCTTTACGAGAATTCGCGGGTGAAAGTAACCCATCGTGCGACCTTGGCTCCACTAGCAGATCAAGGATACGAGCTCGTCTTTAAGCAAGCCGATGATGCGAGCCTGGAGTTAACTCGTTATGGAGTGAACCTTTACAAGGGTCTCATTGTTCTCGCCCCTTCAGTGGACGAATTTGGCGGCAAAATCAACTCAGCTGTAAGTTTTTCCTTTTTATTTCAGAATTTGAGAACGTTTTAAGGCAATTGTCGAGTTTGTTGATAACGGAGGAAATGTTTTTATCGCTGCCGGCAACACTGTGGGAGACGCGATTCGAGAGACAGCGGCTGAGATCGGAGTAGAACTCGACGAAGCTGGCACCCAAGTCATTGATCACTTGAATGTCAACGAGAAGGAAGACAGTGGGGATCACACCGCTTTTTTGGTTGAGGCGAAACAGTTCGTTCCCGCGGAAATCATCACTGGACCGGTTTCGGAAGCGTTGACCTTTGAAGGAGTGGGCATGAAACTCGATGCAGCAAACAAGCTTGTCTTCCCTATCGCATGGGCAGCCCCTACCGCCTATTCTTGGTATCCCAATGAGCCCATTTCCGAATATCCTATGGTTTTAGGTACTGTACTTTTTCAGATACAATTACTAAAAATTTTCTCAGGAAAGAACATCGTTCTCGTCGCCGGGCTTCAAGCTCGAAACAATGCGCGTGTCGTAATTGCTGGTTCTCTAAAAATGTTCCAAAACTCGGAGACGGCGACGAACATTCTTCTTTGGGCGATGAAATGCCGCGGCGTTCTCCGCGAGTCAAATGTCAAGCACCATCTTGTCGGAGAAACTAAATCGCCCGAGTTTTACACGATCATGGAAGATGTTCACTACGAGCTCACTGTTGAGGAACTCGTCGAAGGAAAGTGGGTGCCCTTCCAAGGGACCGACATGTTCCTTGATTTCCACCGGCTGGATCCTTTCGTCCGAAAACGACTTCAGAACAAAAATGGCGTTATGTCCGTCGACTTCAAGTTGCCCGATGTTTACGGAGTTTTCCAGTTTAGAACGAATTACAAGCGTCTCGGATACACCGAAATCGTCAACCACGTCCAGGTAAGAACCTTGCAAATGCACTTAAAATGATCGTTGAAGGTATCTGTCCGACCACTCCGCCACAATCAATATGAGCGTTTCATCTCCACCGCGTATCCTTACTACTTCTCGGCCTTTTCGATGATGGCCGGCGTGGGACTCATGTCCTTCGTGGTCCTCTACCACTCCGACGCACAGAAGAAAAAAACAGAATAAACCTACTTAGATCTTCACTTTAGTTCCATTTTAGCAGTAGTCTTCAAATAAACACCCCTAGTTCCCTCAAACTCATTTTATTTACAGTCTTTTACACTCAGGCGCTCCATTGGAAGCTGTTTTTGAACAGAGTTGCTTCAGCAGTCTTCGTGCTCTTGTTATCAAGTGTTTTCCGCCGTTTCCTTTTTTCTTGAATCTATGTTGGACCACCCGTCGAAAGCACACTCGAGCCAAATCGTCGACATTCGCCCCAACCCTTTTTATTAATATAAGAATTGCTATCAAATGCACACTTACCTATTCGCCATTCCTTTTCGAACTTGTGAAAGCATATCAATGTGAAATCCATTAGAATTGACACCATCAAACATGTTCTCCATGATTCCCGTCAATTTGCTGGACCAATTTTGGACTCGTCTCTTTTCTCTTGCGGAACTTATATCGGAAAGAACTCCCTGACTGTACTCACTTATTTTCTCCTTGCACAAGTTAAATGGTCTTGAGACAGTTGTGGCTGATAATTTGTGAGGTTGCACTATTAGTAATTAGATCTTTCAAACAGAAACAATCAAAGATTCAATACCTTTTGGCGGGTAATCGAAAGCCGTTGAGTTTTCGTAGAAAAAGGTTTGCGCGATAAACATCTCGTCGAAGGCTTTTTCCACTTTTTGGAAACCGCCGTGCCAAATTTTACCGTTCATCTGCCCGGCGTAGCGCCACTCGTGAACCCATCCTTCTGGCCCTCTTCCGTTGTAGCTCTTGATGAACGTCCAGTGTCCTGTTACGAGTTTTCCTAATGTTTTCCTTTGAACACCTGACTGATAATAACTGGACTCGTTCCTGACTCCATGATAGTTCCGTTGGTAACATCAAAATGTTCGCCGTTTGCATCAAACCCCTTCCCAGTGAAGTGCTTAATTTTGCCTTTATCAGCTTTCTTTTTCAAAACCATTTTCATCTGCCATTTCTCCTTGAAGTTGATGAAAAAACCATCGACGATGTGGTTGGCGAGGAAATTCGTGTAATTGAACTGTTTCGAAAGCATAAACGCAATGTCGGCCTGGCTCAAGTCAGTGTACGTATTCAATGCATCTTCCACTTCCAAGACTCCTCTTTCGAATTTAGACGGTTCAAAGTCGATTCTCTGGGCTAATTTTTCAAATGAATTGCAATTTTCAAGGCGAAATCTCTCAAATACCTGTCGAGAAGGAAATGAATATGTCGAAAAGGATGATAAGACGTTTCATTTCGCTAGTGAGTTTATGCGCAAATGAATGATTTCATTTCGGAAACGTGAAAGATTAAAGCGCTGGGGCGACAACTTATGCATTCTGATTATTTAAAAATATTTAGGCGCATTTGTCAAACTTAATTAGTTTAACACGGGTTTTTGATTTGAATAAACGCCACCAAAGACATCTATCCGTTTTTTACCCCCAAAGTGAGGAATTTCATTTTTATTTCGGTTGGGATTGCTATCAATAAGGCCATCTTTGTTTTTGAACTTGAGTTCACACGAGTTAGCTGTCTATTTTTCAAATTTTAGATTAAAATCGAGCACGAGCGCCGGTTACGCCCGGAAAATTTCGCAAAAAACCGCCACTCGTGAGATTTCTGCAATACGACACGCACCTTTTTATTTTCGCTGTTTTTCATTTTGATCATGTAGACACTACTTTTTAAGCAAATTTCCATTTAGAAATCGGTTCAAGATGTCGATTGACAGGCGGTTGATTCAGAATATATGCGTCAACATCGTCTTCTGGCTCGACGACAAAGAGTTCGTCAGCGACAGTCAGAAACAAACTGAGGCGATAAGGTAAGTCGAATCAGATCATAAATTCATTCAAGGAAATTCTAGGTCGTTCATGGGCAAACACCTAAGCGAGCTTAAACGATCGCTTTGCTTATGGACAGACCTTGGACGATTGGTGATGCCAGCTCACGTGCAAGAGTGGCACGATCTCTACAGTCGTGCCGAGCGATCAGAGATCGGACTCATCCCCGTCATTCTCTCCGCCGCGATGGCTTCTGTCGGCCAGGAAACTTGCCAGACCTTCATCAGGACCATCTCTGAGAAGATGGAAAGCTTCTCAAAGTCCTCTAGCCTGGGCGAGAGAGAGATCGTGAGCGTCATCGGTTCACTGTTCGGCCACGGGGCTACTCCCAAGTCGGTTGTGCCGAGCGACTCCCTAAACGTGTCGATTGAACACGGTCGTCGACTGTCGCTCAGTGAGCAGGTAATGCTCGATCAACTCTTCTGGTAACTTACCGACTATTTTTAAGATCCTGAACATTTCCGGCGGCGGAGGAATGCTGGACTCACCAAATCGTCGCGCACCATGCTCGCGCTGCACTGAGCTTGAGCAGAAGCTCTATATCAAGAATAATTGCCTGAGAGACGCAGAGCGCTACAACGAAGAGCTTCTGCAGGGTCGCGAGAAGGCGGATAAAAGCTACGCGAATCTTCAGGAGCGGATTGAGAAGCAGACTTGGCAGCTCGCGAAAATCTCCGATTACGAGTCTCTTCAAAAAGACAACACTCGTCTGTGTCAGGAGAACAGCCGCCTCCAGGAAGATACCGCTAAATTGAAGAAGCTTAGGACGGAAAACGAAGTCCTGCGGTAAAAACTTGTTATATTCTCTCGTAGATTAACAAGTGTAATTTTAGACTTCGTGTTTCGCAGCTCATCGAAAAAGTGAACGATGGGGTGGTCGAGAAGTCGAAGCTGGAGGCGACCATTCATGAGCTCAACGAAGGCGTTAAGTGCAGAGACTCGGCGTACTGCGCTCTCGAATCGCAGATGGATGAGCTAAAAGAAGCTTACTACCAGCTTCAAAATGAGCACGTGACGCTCAAGCAAATGCTAGAGGAGAACTCCGCCTCTAGCGAACGGCAAAATACCTCTGAGATAGAGCAGAGAAGCTTCGAAAGCCCCAGCTTCTCAGGTATAGATTGTATATTTGAATTTTGTTCTGATAATTTACTACGTAGGTTCCTTGCCTTTGCAACAGCATGTGAACGAGGAAGAGTCCATTCAACTGCAGTTTTTGAAAAATGACTTGCAGGAGAAGGAGGAAGAGCTCAACGCACTTCACCAGCGCTTCTCCGAATGCTCCAAAAAGCTTGCAGCTCTCGAATCCGTCGATCTCATTTCCAAGCAAAAAGATGACCTCCTTCAAAACCTAGAGCAGCAGAAAAAACAGGTAAAATATACTCATTCTTAATACTTTTCTACATTAAATTTTATCATGATTAACATCTGTTATGTAGCTACAGCTGCGTGTTTCAACGCTCGTAAGCGAAGCTGACGAGCAACAGCATCGACAGAGCGAAGCCAGCCTTGAGTACATGACGTCACTTAAGGTTGTTCGAGCTGAATTGAGCGCGGCACAAGCTGAGTTAAAAACCGCCAAAGCGAATGTGGCCATCTTGAGCGAGGAGAAGAGCGCACTCATCGAAAGCTTGGATCTTCAAAAGCAGGATAATGTTTCTCTGCCAGGGCTCGAAAACATGGATGAATCTTGGGTAAACGTGTATGATATAATATGTTCATAATTTGATTGTAAATATGTAGAACCACTTCTTTCGCAAACGTTTTGATCTGTTAAAAATAAAACGGCCTAAAACGTATTGACTCGTGTCTATTTTGCAAGTTTCGAGCCCTCTAAAGAACGACAAACTCGCTGCGAAAGAAGCATCCTTTGATGAGTTGCAGGAAGCGTTGCAAGCCGCAAAAGAAAGTCTTGAGGTGAAGCTAGACGAGTGCGACGAGAATGAGAAAACTATTCATCGACTGACCGCGAAAGTAGATCGTGAAATAGAGCAGCGACAAGCGACAACGCAAGAGTCGGAGAAGTACAAAGAAGCACTCGAGAGCAGTCGCACTGCCTGTCGAGAGAGTTGCGCCCGTGAGGAAGCTCTGAAGAAAGAATGTAATCTCGCGGAAGAAATGATAAAGGCACTGGAAGAGAAAATTACAGAAATGAGTTCGAACGAAGAGAAGCAGAATCAGGTTCTACTGTGCGCAAGAAAGGAGCTCGCTGAAGAATTAGAGACTCGCAGAAGGAGTGAAACGGCGTTGAAAGAAAAGACGATCGAGCTTGAAGCTGTCAACTCGAAAATCGTTCTTTTGAAAGGAGAGCATGATGAGATTGTTGCTCAGAGAATCGAAGAAGCGGAATCTGCAAAACAGCTTTTGAATAAAGACTTGCATGAGAAAGAGGATGAGCTCAATACTCTCAAACAGCGCTTCTCCGAATGCTCCAAGAAGTTTGAAGCTGCTAACTTGGAGCTAGTTCTTTTGAAAGACGAGAACGAGAAGATCATTGCTCACAGAATCGAGAATGCAGAATCTTCAAAAGAGCGAGAGAGTGTCTGGGCTGTGGAAAAATGTGCCTTCGAAACGAAAATTGAGCAGAAAGAGAAAGAGATAGATGCGATACAGAATCAGTTCCGAAAAATGCGAGAGGACATGACGACTAAACTTAGAAAGAAAGACGATACGATCAAGGCGCAGACGAAAGAGCTTCTCGAAGAAGTAAATAATAGAAATATCGTCACGGAAAAATATAACGCCTTGAAAACTAAAATGCGCGAGTCGGAGAATGCTCTTCTAATTTCTAAAAAGTCTGAAGATCAAATAAAGGCACTTGGACGGGATCTTGCGCTCAAGAATAGAGAGCTCGTGGAGAAAACGGACGAGCTAAAGCGATCAATTGAAAAGAACGAAAAACTTATCCGGTATGTGACGAAAATATTTATTCGTTAATAAAACCATTCTAAGAGATAAGCAACTGCTGAGTAAAAATAATGAAGAGTTCTCTGCGCGGATCAAGGAGTTAGAAGCAACTGTGAAAAGCTCCGAGAAACGAGAGGTAGGTTAAATTATTATTGATCAAAAGAGATGTTTTACTTAATTTCTCATTCAGTCGATGAATGCCGAGAAAAACAAGCAGCTAGAGAAGACCATAAGTGATCTTCAGAAATATCAGGTAAAGTATTGAGTTTTAAAAGGATACTATAAAACGTTTAGCAACAGACTGAAGTGGAAGAAGACTCCGACGAATTCAACGGTTCGATCCAGTCGTCTCAGTTCGATAGATCAAAGCTTCCACTTCCGAAAGAGTCGATATTATCAGAAGCAGCTCTTCTTAGGCACAACGCAGAAAATGTAAGCCCCATAGTTTTCACTCATGCTATCCCTTTCTAGATTTCTTGGCTTAGTAATCCGTTCCAAAGGAAACTCGGGGTGAGGAAGTATATTTTTTGCACGAATGATACTGCATGTGACACATGCCATGTGTCTGATCTAACGCATTTGTTAATAATCAATACCACGCTTTTTGATTTGCTTGTGGGAGATAAAGAAAATTAATTTTATTTTTTATGTTCCAATTTATAAAATAAATTAAAAATTCCCTTTCAGCAGCCGTTTTCTACGCCGATCCAGACTCCCGGTCGTCTGGCCTTAAATGTCTGCGAGGATGAGGATGACGACGACCATGTCCAACAAGCGCTTTTCCGAAACTCGCGTATCACCAACGTCCTTGCGAAAGACGAAGACGAGGCAAGCTCGTCGGCACACGATCAAAAATCGGATCAAGCATCATCGTCATCGTCATCGACGAAGTCGTCTTCAGCTGAGAAAGAGAACGAGTTCGTTTACAAAAGTCGAGGCAGTTCATTCATTTCTCAACGAAACAAACTCCAGCCGGCTCATCTCCGCTCATCCTATCCAGTAGAACAAGAGGCAAGTTTTCTTCCTTAGGGCAATAAAGTATACTCTATATTTTAGAGCACGCCCTCGAAAAATACAACTCTAGAAAGACGAGAAGCCTTCAAGAAGCCTAAGACTAAGCGTCGTAGTTCGGTGAAAGAACTTGGAGTCTCTATTCGAAAGCGATTCCGGCGCTCTGAGAAAAATGACTAAGGCTATGTTTATCCAAATTCATCTTCAAACAAGGCCTCCTAAAAGGCTCTTTCGAGACATGATATGTTCGCTTTTAAATTAAATTATACTAATAATCGAAACATCTTTTTAGGAGTCCTTGTTTTCACCTGTTCATCACTGTATTACGAAAACCCATTCACAATCGCTTTCCCCAGATCACCTTGAACCATCCCATTCCCCTTTCTCAACAAAGTCTAAAATGCAAAATATCGCCCTTTACAATCACAGTTTCCGAAGCTTCCTTACCAACTTATCACATTCACTTTCACCATTGCCTCCTCAGCTTTTCACATTCCAATTTATATCACTGCGGAAATTTTAAAATAAAATATTTTTTTACTCAATTACCTCTTTTGTCATTATTGTCTTTGCATACAAAAGGGAGCAGTTCGGTTTACCGGATCATTTATTCATTATTTTATATGAAGTGGACAATTTTCACTAAACGTTTATACATAACAGCAGCTTTGGATAATGGAAGGAAAGAAGGTAGTAGTGAGATCTATTGGCGCATTCGATAAAGCATTCAGTTCCGCGCATTGGGGTGTCGCATCGTATTCCGTCGTCTCTGCAGCAAAGAATACTTAATTTGGAAACCTCTTTTCGTGATCGTTCCATCCGACTGGAAGCGTAGAGTAACTATATATTTCTGGTAAATAAAATCGGGAAAGAGGCTTTCTACCGGGAAGATTGAGAATTTCAACGAAAGGCTTCGACGTTGGCCAGCTCGAGGGCTTACCATCGCCGCATCGCTTCTCGACCTAATCATTTTATTTTTGCTAGAGATCTCAAGCTCTCCTACCAAACCACTAGCCATAGAATTCACTTCCAAATAATCGTATTTACAAGTCGGTTCTTCCTCAATTTGAAACATTTGATAGGTCAGCTTTACTTTCGTCGCCATTCCAGGCAATTCATCACGACTACATATAAAGAACATTTATTCGGCAAATTTTTGATTACCCAGGTGCATTCAATGTCCATGTGCAATCAGCATCAGTCGGATAGTCCTTGTCTCCGATTGATGCATGCGAAAAAATCACACGCTCAGAATCAGTAACTAAATTTTTGATAGAGAAATTTTGGCTTCGCGCTCACCCGTGTAATTTCCACCGCACTCGGATCTATAAACTGCTTTGAAGCCCTTTTTTTGGATTGAACCATCAGAGAAGAAGTGAACGTCAACATCATTCCCTCTGGAAATGTAATCATGTGGAGAGGAGCGGCAAATTTTTTGAACAAGTCTTTTCTGCTCCGAAAGTTCCACGCGGTCGTAGCCGCAGTCTTCCTGTTGCTCGACATCAAACTCTTCCCATTTAATTCTGATTCGATGTCCATCTTTTGTTCTCAGCTTCCAATTACAATTAGCCTTCTCTGGGTACCGCCCAGAACTGTATCCAGGAGAGTAAAATTTGTCTTGGTATTCTACAAATATGCGTCTGAGTCGACGACCGTTTTTTCTTTGTTTCCGATCTCACCTGTTACATCAAATGCACTTCCACATTGGGGCTCTTCTTTGCAATTCTTTTTGTCAGTATGGAGGGTATATCCTATTCAAAACAAGTTAAAACGTATAATAGATATATCATAAAAAACCTTTTCTACATGCACAGTGATATTTGCCAGGTTCATTGACGCAGAGATGGTGGCAACCGCCGTTGTTTTTTTGACACTCGTCAATGTCTAGTTGGTAAGTGACATTGAAACCGGTCTTGCCTATGGACGCATCGGACCTAAATCATGAATAGTGTGTTCTTTTAATGTAAGACAACTTGAAAAACACGCGCATGTGATTCCGTGTTGATGAAACCGAAGGCATGTTTTCTGTGCGGACTGAGCAGATTTTCCCTCCAAGGAGTGGCGATGTTTCCAGAAGTCCAGAACGCAATTCGAGGTAATCGTATTCACAGCCTCCTTGTGTCCCTGAAGGATCTACTCCGAATTATTACTCTTTATAAGGCGACCATATGTTATGAAAGGCACTGTTAGAGAAAGCCACGTCACATATCATTTGGTCAATTGAATAATGTTAACTGGAGAATGAATGTTGCAGCATGCACAAATCTTTCTAGTCCTCTATTGTGTTTGTGAAGTAGATTACCTTCTATATCAAGATGGTTGAATGTAAGTATTATTTTATAATCTGAAGGTGCCACTATCATCCATAGACACTCTTTGTCCGGAGGGTATTCTTTTGGGAAGCCTGGAGACACGATTTCACCCGTTTTACTGATAAAAATATCAAGAAGTGAAAGTGAACGACGACAAACCTAGTTAATGTTCCACCGCAACTAGTTTCACATGAAAATCCATCGTCTTTTAGGTGAAAACCGGGATGACACTGACAGACAAAGCCGCCAATATTATTGCGACATATCTTTTGAGAATATATGCTTTAAGAGTATCAATACTGATAACGCAAACCTGTTCGCATCCTCCATTATTCAAAAGACATTCGTCTTTTTCGGGAATGAGATTTGCGATAAAACCTCCTTTATTCACATTATTGTCTGACTTTTCAAGGATCGTTTCTCATTAATAATTAGTAGGTAGTTATAGAGAATTTAATCCTTTCTTGAATTCAATAAATAATTTTTCTCCAGAAGATTTAATTGGATCGGGGGCCTTGAAACCACACCATTTTTTGATTAGCGGCGAGTTCTTCGTGGCTCCATCTCGTACCTCCAGATAATCATACGTACATGACTCGTGTTGTTCAACTTCAAATTCATTGAGTTCAAGGCCAATCTTGTAGCCAGGAGGTGCGTGTACTTCCCAAGCGCAATTCGAATTCGGAGGATACTTGTCCGGGTTATTCGGGGACACGATTTCATGATTGTTGTTGCCATTCAGCATAATTGTTCCACCGCAAATAGCTCTGAAAGTATTTCACTGAGCAATGACATGCAACAAATACTTGTATTCCATTCGAAAGCCCACTGAGTCTGAACGGCGTGAAACCTTTCGGTATTTGACGAACATCCGATGCGTCGTCGTTGTAAAAGACATTCTTTTTGGCATGTTGTCTCGACAGTACTTTCCTATCAGTTTGTCGCTCAGCGTCGGACCATCGTAAATTTCCAGAAAATCGTAGTGACAATTCGCATCTGACGCAAAACCAAGATCTGATATGTTCACTTCCAAGGTCTCGCCTTATCATGGGCTTAGTTTTGTTCCTCTTCATTGCTCGTATTTTTATTAATTGCCCTTTCCTGGCGTAGTCGAGATCCTCCACTCACAATGGAGTTGCTTATCATGCTTGACATACGAGGGATAACCTGGACTCGAAAAGTTTCCGGTCGGAGTCTTATTAAATATTTTACTTTAACAATTTTTCCTTTGGATGCTTCGTGTTTCTTAAGCTTTTTGATAACCATTCTTACCTGTAACGTTTGGCCACAAGATGGACATCTGTAAAGTTTGCGTGCTTGAATCTTGTCACCGTCGGAGAGCTTAATCCTTTGCCCAATAGTCGGTTTTATGCTGACTCCAGGCTGAGGGATAGGGCGCAACGTATCCATGAAGGCACCTTTTGCAAAAGTATTTCGAGAATAATGCATGATCGAGTCAAAGTCTTTTCCAAGATTTCAAGCTAAGAAAGAAACTTATTCAAGTTACTATTCTCTAGCTTCTTTTGAAAATAGCTATTAGCTGTGAAATCCAAATCATAGGGTTCTTGCAAAGAGTCGATTTCATTTGGTGGCATTTTTTGAAAGTTGTAGTCTTGGTTTTCTTGAATATTTTCATATACGACTTTTATGTAATCATCCCTTTGCATAGTTTTTGAGTGCGTTTGGTGATAAATCCTCATATTTTAGTGATAGTTACATTTAAATAACTATTCCTATCAGGTCTCGTGTGCTCATGCCAAAAGCCGACGACATGACCAAGCTCGTGAACAACGATCCCAAACTTGTCGCAGTTCTTTCCAATCGAGATCGCCTGTGCACCAAGTCCACGTCTGCCTACAAACGAGCAGCATCCGCACGGTCGTTGAGTGAACAAAATATGGGGATCTTCGGGCCTCCCTATATGTTCAATGAAGGTAACGCAAGTGTGGAGCTCCCAGTGACGCATTGCCTAAAAATCGCGTTGGGATAAGAAGGAAGAAGGACGATTAATTAGTTAATCTCATTAATTCATACTCACAAAAGAGCAAATCTCTGATCTAGCGAAGACTAACTTGGTAAAAGATACTTCTTTGTTTTGACGTAAAGTTACTCGATATCTCATAAGGAATAACAGCATGAGGCCATTTACGCTCGGGTAGAGAAGTGACTGCCCGTTTCTTGCGACGATCGCGCTGTTCGATCTCCTTCATCAACTCTGCTTTGCCGGCAGTCTCGTTTCTGGCGCGTTTGTGTGCGGCGGCCTGTCCGAGGTCGCTTAGAACTTCTTCCGGTTCGCGGCCAAATATACGACGAACATCGTCCGCTGTCAAAGCCTAAGTCTAATAAAAGAACGAGCAAATTATACAGAGCCTACTTGATCACCCCAAAATAAAGATGCGTCGGTGCAGGGGTCAGCGACTCCGTCAATTTTATCGTCAAACTTCTCAGCGATTGCAATTGATATAGAAAGTGTGCTTATCAGTAGAAAGGTGAGCTTTTGCGTGCAGTGTCTTAAACTCGCCAGAGTCATGGTTCGTTTTTCTCGTCGATTAGCTCACAAGGTCTTCATCTTCTGTATAAATAAACGTTCCTTCTAGATTATTCTCTTCTCTTTTTTCTGAATTAGCTAGTAACTAAAACTTATAGATCATCAATTATTCGCAAGAAGCCCCAAAACACGAACCTCTGTGTGTTTGTTGATTTATTAACCCCTAACTGTAAGCCAGTTACTTCAGCGACAGCAAATTTAATTATTTTCTGCGACAATAAAAGACGGAAAAAGAAGCAAATCGATCGTTTCATTTCTGCAGGTGTTTTAGATGACTACTGTAATATTTCGCTAAGCTCACTTGGTTTAAATATTCTTATAGACCCGCTAATTGAGTTATCAAGTTCAAGTCGAGTAAATACTGTCCGCTCCTAGGTCAGGAAAAGTTCAAAATGATCTGGTGTCGCTGATCTTTATTTAGGCTTGGAAATTTAGAGAGTTTTCTCATTTAGTAAGTTTCTGGAACGATTTTCTATATAAGAGCTCGAAATACCGTATGGTCTCGAAGGGAGTTTATTTTCTCTCAGGATTGTCTGTAAGTCTGGCCTCTTTCGTGGTCTATTTGGGCCGCCGGGTTGATTTGGACACCCAACCTCTTCTCAAGTGCGCCGGTCTTTTTAGGCACACTGGCCGAGCTGGAAAAAAACTGGAAATTGAAAGTGTACTTTTAAAAATTTCACAGTCGGCGCCAGTGGGAAACAATGAGGATCAAGTAGACAAATATGGCCCATTTTATTATATGGGGTACTTAAATAAGAGGCAAGAGGTCACTTTAAGGGTCTCGGTTTAAATAAGTCCAAAGGCCACAAGCGAATAGTCAAAGGATGAAAAATGGAGTTGATGACACGTTAAGAGTCTTAATTTTACGACGCGAAAAAAGCCACAGGCGACAAAGGGCTGAAAAGCTCTTATCAGTCAGTCAGCAGTCCACCGGGTTGTCGCTGCACTGAGAATTATGGAGGGCTTTCTACACGTGCGTTTGTACTTTTTAAAGCTTGAGATATGAAATTCCCGTTGGAAGAAGATTAATCTCATCAAAAGCGGTCATCAAAACTTGTCATTAATGCCTTTTAGCCACTGACCGACGTCATCGGTGTTGACACGCATCAGGCTGTTTTCGCAGCAGTCGTCGATCCCAAAGATGCAGATGTTATTTGGTGCTTCAACGGAGAGCCAATTGAGCCCGGCAAAGACGCCAACATAGAAATATCACGAGATGACGGAAAAGTCTTTCTTAAGAAAGGGGCTCATCATTTTTTTTTCTGGAGAGCACAATCTCCTAATTTGAGTAAAATAAATTATTTCAGTGAGGATGAAGATGATGACCTCTAAAAAGGGTGTGAGGTTTGATCTGATCGTTTTTGTCCGAATCATAGAGATTAGGAGAGCATAAGTAGAAGGAGCCATTAGGAGGCTTAGTTTGTCGCGATGCCAATTTAAAAGCGGGAAATAAAATTAATTGACATGCAGAAGAGGCCTATTTCCTTCCTAAAGAGTTCTAATTTGCTGATCAGTGGCGAAAATGAACAATAAACAGCGTTATTTATGTGCTGCTAGTACAAAGCTAAGCCAACGCTTTTAACGCCATTAATTAAGTGAACGCACACTTGTGTTTACTGCTTCCTAATTCTGAAGAATTTACAGGCTGATTACTCTTTATTAACTCTTAACTCTAACATGACGGAATTTTATGTTTCTCCTCGGAAATCAACCGACCGTAAAAATGATATAAAACTCCTACGAACCACGCGTAAAGATAAATGACGTTGGTCCTTCTCGGGCTGGTACTTATCAAGTAGAGGTGCAGACGGAGGCTAAACCAAAGGTGGATAAATTGATCTTGACTGGTCTTGATAATCGTATTAAATAGTCCTTAGCACGTCTCCTCTACAAGAAAGAAGCAAAGCTACTGTCGTCGAGTCAATCAATGAAGGTATAACTGAGTTATTCTGGCTTCTCACTACGAGTCCATAACTCTATTTGGAAAAAAACTAAGAGTGTCTTTACAGGTTGAGGAGGGAGCAAGTTTCAGTATCAATGTTACTGTGTCTCCACCAGAAGCTCCGGTCTGTTGGTATCACGATGATAAACCTGTTTCTGAAGCGTCCATTACAAGGTGTTATATTTGTTTTTTCCAATCCATAAAAATGCACGAGGTCATCATGACATGACCTTCAATAGGCGATGACAATTTTTATAATGTGTTTTTCCTCAGGAATGGAGATTTATCTTCTGTGAACCTCGAGAATGTCAGCAGAGCCAACGCAGGCGCTTATTTCGCGATTATCAAAGGCTTGGTTGCAAGTTCATCCAAACTACTAGACCGTAATTAATCAATATAAACGAGCGAACCAAAAACAGAGAACGATGAGTTCTTTTCATTCGAGCCCATCCGAATCGTGCAAATTCAAGTGCAATCTCTCTCTATTCCTTCTTTTGGCATCGCCGATGTGACAACTTCAGCTGGATCAATTGCCACATTGAAATGCGTATTGGAAGACAATCTTTCTGCGAATTCTGTCGAGTGGCATAAATCATCTTCCTTAGACGTCTCCTGGCCAAACGAGCAGATCTTCGAAAATGACAGGGTTAAAACTGGCTCCGAAAATGGATCAACGTTTACTTTGACAATAGCTTCGGTCGAAAGCATGATTTTTACTTTTTGGTTGACTGCTTTATTTGACCGCTTTGAACAGAAAATGTTTCTGCCGCTGATGCTGGTCTCTATTTCGTGAAAATCCCCGTCTCAAGGAACTCATCGTTGCTGTACAGTGGCGAGTTGAAGGTCAACGGAGCAGGCCCGAATGGCATATTGAAAAAACAGAATGTGTCAAAAGCTGCTGAGCCACTTGGATTCATTGAAACTATAAATCATCCAATCGTGCCACCTAAAGGAGAAGCCACACTTTCCGTTTCTGTGGAGTCAAGTTTACAAATTCATGAATATGTCTTTCCTGACATCTGCAGTTTAAAGTGCGGATATTGCTTAACCAAATGCTTAGCGCTTACTTTAATGACCAAATTTATTTTCCTCGCTCAGAGTATCAAACTTATAGCTTGAACTCTGACTCTAAATACTTCGCAGATCAATGTTTTATCTACAGTAATGGAAGAGGTGCATTATCAAGTCACCTTGAGTGGATAATCAGTACAAAACGCGCTAAGATATGACCAAATACCTAGCTAAAACTAAATTTGCTGTCTTTGAAAACTTGTGGTTAGCCACACGACGCACAAGTTCTTTGGTACTCTCCTTTTGGGAATAAGCCGATCCAAGAAAAGATTAAACAACGCCTATAATTAATAAATTGTATTCCTTGTTCACGCATAAAAATCTTAAGAACAGACTGCAAGAAGTTCAAATTAAGCTCAAGAGGCCACAGTCGGTCGCTGACGATAACTGACTGCTACGAATGTGATGGAGGTGCATACATGGTCCAAATACAAGACAAAAACGGTCAATCATGCAACGACAGACTGCGAATAGGCTATGTCAAAGTAGGATCGCCTTCACCAAAAGTAAGTTATAATTGGAGAGAGAGCATATCATTTTATGCAAGAAGAAGGGTCAGTAGATTCCGTGGGTCAATGATCTTGAAGACACTGGCTAACTTGACCCCTTAACAGTTCTTAGAATCTCCCTCTGCGCACCCGCATGCGTTTATTATCCAAACTACAACTTTATCCTGCTCATAAAAGCAAATTATTTGTCATAATGCCTATGCCTTAGGATTTACTGATGCTCTGGGCCGAAGAAATGAAAAAATGTAATGAAATTATGCACTCAATGGCCGAGTCTCAGAAAATTTACGAAGAAAAGGCTCGAATCGCCGAAGAAAAACTTGAAGATTGGAAAAAAGGAAATAGAAAACCGCAAAAGGATCGGATCAAAATCATAAATATCATAAAATATTCTTATTGGCAAAATTTCGTTTATGCTTTTATGTTTCTTGATCCTCTGATTAGACAGCTAAAACAAATGAAAAAGGTCAACTTGTTGATGAGTCTGGCAAACCTGTGCTGGATAAGTCAGGCAATCCAGTTGTTGCAAAAACGAATGAAAAAGGTGAAATTGTTGATGAGTCCGGAAAACCCCTTCTTGATGAAAGCGGTGAGCCTATTCTCGCACCCGTCGATAAAAATGGTCAGCCAGTTCAAGTGGGAACAAAAGACGGAAGAAGTCCTCTTTACCAAGAAGGTCGCGCGCCAGTCCCAGAGCCGGTTATCAAGGTGCGCTCACAGTGGGAACCAGAATGTAGCCAATATTTAGAAGGAGAAACGAGCCGATGGGAAAGAGATTCTTCTTGGTGAAGGCGGCAAACCACTTGTTGATGACAGTGGGAGACAGATTCTCGTCGACGAAGATGGAAGGGAATTCGTTGAGGGTGAAAACGGAGAGCCCATTTTCGAAGTTAAAAGTGCAAGTCTTGAAGGTTTTCTAATATCGATAGATTCAATGAATAAATAAATTGAATAAGCCGCGAAAAAAGAAGAAAAGATTCGAGAAATTGCTGCTGCTGCCGTTGCACGTTCTAGCGGAGCCTCTTCAGCGTACGAAGGAGACGGTAGAGGACGTGCTTCACGCCGTGGACCTTCTATTGTGGTAATGATTTTTTCTCTATCAGATGACCCGATTGTCAAGTAAAGCATATGTCTATGCATTAATGTTTAGGGAAGCGCATATGGAGGAGCCGCATATGGGGGAGAACCTGTTCATCGACAATCTGCAATGGAGAGGGCCTCGAAGTTCGGAACAATCGGAAGAGGTACTCAGAGTACCGTACTCTTTTAGGAGTTTATCAAAGTGATTAATAAGTCATGGGCTACTAGAAATTTTTTCTCTACAAAGTGGAAGCTTGAAATGATTATTATTTTAAGCTCGTTCAAAGTCGAGAGGTAGAAGACCATCAGTTGGCTCGCCCAGAAAAACATGCGAAGTTGAAGAAAAAGTTATTGCGGGTTTATTTGAGTCTTAGGAACATGTATTTAATGATTTTAAAGCTGCCGAAGCGGACTACCCACCGCCAAAGATCGACCCGAATCTGCCAGAAGCGGAGCAGAAACTGTTGATGCTCGAGTACCAAGTGAAACTGAAAGACCTGATCAACTCGAGACTACAAGAGGAATACAACAAGCTTTCATCGAAATTCGTGACAGCCATGGGCGAAGTATGCGAGTGGCAATACGATAGAAGACAGAAATAGAAAAATTCTGTACTCAAAGCTGTAAATAAAATGAAATAATATTTACTGTTAGAAATGAAATTTGTAAAGATAACAGATTCTCGCAGAAGATAAAATCGAGCGATTTTGACTTATTTCTCCAACTTTCTTTTACCTCTTGTACGGCAAACATAATAGTGCAGTTGTAATCAGAGTTCGAAATTTTTGCGGCTCCCGGGCAAGGGGGCGGCGGGCGGGCGGGCACGGGCAGAATATTTAAGATTCCCGGGGGCAAAAACGGTCACGGGCACAAAAACGAATTTTCCCGCGAGCCAAGCGGGCACGGGCACTATAACAAATTTTCCCGCGGGCAGATACGGGCACGGGCATGAATGAGAAGATTCCCGCGGGCATAAACGGGCACGGGCGGTTTGCCCGCGTTCCCGCACGAAATATTCCCGAGGGCAGCCCGGGGAACATTTTTCTACTGCTAAATCTCAAGCCTATTTTTCAAAATAAGAAAATAAAATAAAAACGACCCTGAATCAATTCGGATTTTTAAATCGCAAGTTTTAGGAGCTAGTTAGAAACTACGACCGAATGGTCTCCGTTTCCCCAAGTTGGGCAAACGGCGACTTGGGCAAACGGCGATGTGAATTAATTAAATTGATTGATCATATAACTTTGTTGTATTGGCTTCTCCACAGTCAATCCCGGCTTCACCAACTTCAGTCCCGGCTTCAACAACTTCGATCCAAGCTTTTCAGAAATCAATGTTGGTGGCTCAAACGTCAACGGGATTCGCGTTGGAGAAATCGTGATTGACGTCGAAAAACTCGGGACTGACATTACTAATGTCACATTAGAGATGCCATGATTGAAGTCGGTGAAGCTAGGATTAACGATGTAGACCCAGAATTGACGTTGGAAAAACCATAATTGATATAATATTAAGGGGGAGTTCGTCGAATATTTTTCGCCTTCTGAAAATTTTGATAACATTTTTTTGATTCCTTGATAAAAAAGGAGTATTTTTGGTCCCTAGCTTTTTCTCAATTTGTTAACTTCTTGATGTAAAATTTTCGATTTTAAGGGGGGGGGTCGACGAGAATTTTTTCCGGGGTGATCGTAATTTCACTTTGCGTATGAATCTTACTTTTTAGAATCTATAGATTCTCCCAAATCTTTTTAGCCAAAAATCATTTGATAAAAATGAGATTTAGGGGTCAAATTTAGAAAATTGTAAAAAAAATGACCTTTTTTGGTGCATTTTCGCGAAAATGGCACTACTTTGACGGGATTTTCGACCGATTTTTTCTGACCGAAATTTTTTCTAGTTCTCGCCGGTTAATTTTTTCAACCCTTTTCTATTTGCCAGTAAATTCAGATTTGGCCTATCTGATCAGGTTTTCCCGCATTTTTGGTCACGGAAATCCCGATTCTCGTCGACCTCCCCCTTAAAAATAAGTTTCAGATAGTTTTTGGACGAAATCACCAACTAATAATTTTCAAGAAATTTCAAGTTCGAGACTTAAAATCGAAAATTTTACATTAAAAAGTTAACAAATTGAGAAAATGCTAGAGACCAAAAATACTCCTTTTTTATCGAGGAATCCAAAAATATAATCAAAATTTTGAAAAGGCGAAAAAAATTTTCTCGACGACCTCCCCCTTAAGTCTCCAACTTGAAATTTGAAAGTTGTTAGTTGGTGATTTCGTCCAAAAACTATCTGAAACTGATTATTATGCACTAGGCATTGTTTTAAAATGATTTCTGACTAATAATTTTTAAAAAAGACAAGTTTTTGTGATTTTTGTAAAAATTTTCATGAAAAAGATAGATAGATAGGTCACACTTCACCATAACACTTAAATTACGTCAACTTCCGGCTCTAGAACCGACCGGAAGTGGAGTTTTCTAGAATTTTGACCCGTTAAAGTTCTTAAAATTTTCTGTTGATTTGTAAAGGTATAATGTTCGGGGCTCTATAAGGCGGAAATGGGCTGGAAAACTTCGTTAACCTTAAAAAAAGCACGTCATAACAGTTCTGTATGCAGATTAGTTTTCAATATACTCCCTCAAGTATTTGGTGTCTATTTCCACGCTATTTAAATAGTTTAAACACTTTTTCGTAAGGTGCATTGAATCTGCCCGTGCCCGTTTAAGCTCGCGGGAATCTTGCCCGTGCCCGAATTTGCCCGCGGGAATATTTTTTATTGTGCCCGTGCCCGCTTGGCCCGCGGGAAAATTCGTTTTTTTGCCCGTGACCGCTTTTGCCCTCGGGAATCTTCACTTTCTTACCCGTGCCCGTATCTTCCCCCGGGCAAACGCGGGATTTCGAACTCTGGTTGTAATTAGGTGCCCACTGTAATTCTATTTGTTAGTTTGCATGTGTATAAGAAGTATGGCATTAATTGGCTGATTGAACTGATTAAACATGTACATGCATCTTTCCCACTCTATGTATCTTAAGTAGATCACTTGATGGCGCATACCAACATAAGAACAACTGTCTGGATGATCTACCATATTGCAAGAGTCTGGAAAGAGGAATAACAGATACAAGACGATGAGAAGATTTTTGTCTTTTTTCGCCCTTTTGATAGTTCTATCCAGCGCCTTTGATATCGACCCTTGCAAGTTCGAAGTTATGCGTCGCAGATTTGGGAAAAAGGAAGGGATACAACTTTACTGTTAGAGGTTCTAAGCAGAGTTTTCCGGAAATAAAAAATCGACGTATCCCTTGGAAGTGTAAGCAACTGACAATGCGAGAAGAGCAACGGAAAGAAGTAGCACTATTTCAGCAGTTGTTAACGGTACCAATCCCCGTTCTTTTCAATATCAAAGTATTCATTAGCTTAATAAAATGCGCGGCATTGACGAAGAAGCGGCAATTGAGAGATACTCAAAGGACTACGTCAAAAGTAAAGAAGACGCCACGAAAGGTATTTCTAAGGATCAACATTATGAAATATTACTAATGTTCTTTTCAAATTAAAGATATTAGGAATATAATCTTCAAGAAAATCAAGCGTGAGCTGATGGATGCCATTTCTCTTTGACAAAGAATAAGGAATGATTATCTCTTTTTGTTTTACTGTATTTTCATAAAAGTTTTGGAAAGTAGCAAGTTAAGTTCTTCAGTGAATCTCATGAATGCAGGTTTAAATATCAAATAAAAAAACACTGAGCCAATAAAATAAATAAACGGAAGATCCGTGTTCATTTGAAGACATAAAAGAGAACAAGATAAGTATCAGAGACCTGAAACCCCTTTTTGTTGAGGAATGAACTGGAATCAAAAACATGGAAATAATAAAAAAAAATTTTAAATATCTAAACTGTAGTCAGCGAAAAGAATACTTTGTTTCGTTTTTTTTTACAAAAGTGCTGAATACTCCACCAGAATTTGATGGGCCTCGATCGTTTGAGAGGGGCAGTGCAGCAGATTTTCGAAAATGATACTCGTATAAAAATTTTGAGCTTAGCTTAATTGTTTTCTTTGGTCTGTATTATAGACTCTATCAGTTATGGACCGCAAGTTAAGGTATTTTAGTAAAAATGTGCATACCGGTAAAAACCTTCGTTCGTATCAGTTCTCAAAGTTTGTTTTTAAGAAAGCCCTCAGGAGCTATTGGAAGACAGTCAAGAACTCTCAATGTCAGAGTATAAATGCGAGTGACGCAGATGTTTCTGGGGATGTTCCTCAATTGGTTTTAGCAGATTACGCAGCAATCCTTGCCCTCTTTGTTGCCACTTTCATTTTCGTGATGATTAACGGTTACGTTTCTAAACCTGGTTTACTGTTTTCAAAAATACTTGACTTACTTAAGAGAGGGCCGTTGTTCTTTTGATGAGGTCTCGTTGGATGTCGACTTTAACTAAAATATTTGTTTGTCGTATTTTAAAGCTTTGCACTCATGAAATAGTTTCAAATTGCGAGAAAAAGATTACCTCTTGATCCGTGACAGACGAAGTCGTGATTTTTTCCTGTTGTAAATCCCTGTATTTAGCAGAGGTTTCTCCATTTCTTTTGATATTTCGCTTTGATCCCCTGAACAGTTTTTTTTATAAATTTTATAATTATTATGCATTTGCATCTACCTGATCGATTCACGGCTGTTCATACTGGGTCTATTGTGTGATCTCGGGCCCAAATTATTGAGTTTAGACTTTTCGCGCTCCAATTCCTCGAGCAGCGCCTTACAATCCTTGTCGTGCGTGATTTGCACGGCTCGCTCTTTGAACCGAGTTTCAATGAAAGGGTCAATGTCTGGTACACGCGACAGTAGAGCAATAATCTGAGTAAAATGCGTTAATTCCCATCCCACCGAATCAAGCACTTACTTCCGGCTGCATCCAGCAGGCTGCCGCGTGAAGAGGGGTCCACCCGTCGACGTCCTGGGCATTAATGCTTATTGCTTCTCCTAAGAGTCGACGCGCCAAGTCGACATAACCATTTGCAGCGGCCAGATGAAGCTAATTCTTGCATAAAATCACGACCGGATGAGAACACTTACTAGTGTCGCGTTATCTGCGTCGAGAATATTAACATCGCCACCCGCTTCTGCCGTCTTGATGACATCATTAAGAATCTTCATTTCCTCGGACCTTCGTGCATTTTCGATGTCTTTTTGTGTGATATTTCGTTTTCGCATCTCATTCTGCAGGTAATAAATACACTCGGAGTTCTCCTCGCAAATATCGAACGATATCGACTGATCCGCATTTACTGCTAGAATATTCGCTCCACTAGGGATTAAACTATCAGCAAGTAAGCGATAAAATTTACTCACTTGTCTATTAGTATTTTACAGATATTTTTATGGCCACATGTTGCTGCTGCGTGTAACGGAGTCCAGGATTCAGTATCTTTCGCATTGACATCTGCACCATGTTCAATAAGGAGTCTGTTATCGTTTGATAGTTTTCAAAACTTGAGCTCATTCCAATTCGATACCATCTTAGCTCTTGTATACTTAGACATAATGAGAGAAGCCGCAAATTTAATGGGGGCCTCGATTTTAGAACAGAAAAATTTCAAACGACAAGCCTAACGACATCTTCGAAATCGTCAATGCAGCTCTGATGCAGTGCGGTGAGTCCATCATCATCACCCTGGTTCGGGTCGATTCCACTGAGCAACAAGCTGCGTACTAAAAGAATGTGAGAATAACAAGGCGAAAATGCAACAAGAATAAATAAAAATCAAGTGTTGATTCAAGGTTTGCTTGGAATGCAGTTAAATTTACCTTCGTCGACGTCATTTCGAGCGGCCGCATCAAGGAGAATAATATTGTTACTGAAGCGGATCTTCGGGATTCGTTTCTTTCTTGACCCTGTGTCGTTTTTAGCGTTTTCTCGCCAGCGCTTTATCTTCAAGATTCTCTTAGCTCAACGAACACTAAGTGCCATGCTTACCTGCTCAGCCCGTCTTCGTCCTGCTTTTTGGAGCCTCTCTGATGTTGTCAGAGCCTTGAGCATTTATCAAAAACGTAGATTTAACGTCTACTTCTCTCTCTAGGCACAGATCATAATATATGAACTCAAGAGCTAGCTTATCTAAGAGCGGAAATTATTCAGAAACCCTCGAATAAAAAATTAATTCTGCATACACCAAAGTGCTCACGAAAGCGAAGAAATTAATTCCATTTTACCCCGTTGTAAATGAGCGGTCATCATTTAGAAAAGTGCATTTGTAAATTTCCAGAAGATAGGACATGACCACGTGGACACCTCAAAAGTAGATCACCCGGCATCCTGGGTTCACAATTAACAGAAATAGAAAAATTATGGTCGTCATGAATACCCTTACAAGTAAAATTAAAGAGAGCAATTTTCGAAATGCCAGCAGGAGAAAATCTTCGATAAAAATATAAATTGCCAAATTGTGTAAATAAAAAGAGCGAGTCCTGGGCAAATAGCTGCAGCAAAAGGCCAAGAGGGTGTATATTTGTCTGTTTGCTTAAACAATGTGAAATTATGATCTGTACGTAAAAGCGCAGTCCTAGCAGACTTTTAAATAAGATCTGTATTTGATCTGCACAAATCGTGATATTTGCGGTATACTCGACAGGGACAGTAGAACTGACGCCTGGTGAAGAAGTATCGACTTTTTTCACAAATCCTGGAATAGGCAGACAATTGCGGGTATGTCCTTGGCAGCTATTGTGTTGAGTTATTTGCTAGACTTTATATACAAGTAAATCTAGACTAATCGTGCAAAGATGAATGACGCAATTTTAAATTACTAAAAGCCAATTACTCGGCCGATCCATTGTTATTCAAAATCAGAGTAAGCTTTTTTCTATTTAGTATTGAATTTCTCGATTAAATTAAGAATCGCTCTAATTGCTTTTAATTAATTGTCCGTAAGTTATTAGATAAGGCTTACCCTGTCGGAAAATTTGAATTTTAATAAATTTCAGGGCGCATGAAAAACTGCAGAAATGAGGATAGATTACATTTCAAAATAAGTCTTCGAAGTTCGAGTCCTATATGAAGACGCCAGCTAAGGACGAAATAAATCGTAATTTACGTGCTGGATAAAAATTTTTCAAATCGAGTTAATTTTGCTTTTATCGGATTCAGCGTGTCCGAAAACCTAGGAAAAAATAGTACTTTCTGACTTCCGGCGTGAAATAGCGATAAGCGCGGCACTTCAAAAGTGAAAAGTATGTCTCTTTTGGAAATAGAATTCTAGCGATGCGTCAATGATATAAAAATTCTAATTTAACAGACTTTTAGATAATTGTCTAATCTAGTTGGGACTTTTTTAAAATCTTTAAAAAATTAATGTCTACCCTACTTTTCGAGCGCTCAAAGATGAACCATCTGAAAATCGAGTAGTAATCAACGTCCGCGTGGTCCCAAGCGGGACTCCCCAGCGTGAGTTCAGCGGACGCAAAGTGAGGCTGGGCGCACTGGGTGATCATAATCGCTTGAAAAGTAGGGTAAACATTAACTTTTTAAAGATTTTAAAAAAGTCCCAACTAGATTAGACAATTATCTAAAAGTCTGTTAAATTAGAATTTTTATATCATTGACGCATCGCTAGAATTCTATTTCCAAAAGAGACATACTTTTCACTTTTGAAGTGCCGCGCTTATCGCTATTTCACGCCGGAAGTCAGAAAGTACTATTTTTTCCTAGGTTTTCGGACACGCTGAATCCGATAAAAGCAAAATTAACTCGATTTGATAAATTTTTATCCAGCACGTTAATTATGATTTATTTCGTCCTAACTGTTTGTGTTCCAAAGTGATCTGCTCTAAAAAGACGGCGTTTGTTTGAATACAGTTTGACCCGTATGCACTATTTCGATAAACGTTCCTTCTGGTCTTCGTAGTATTCTTTGACTAGAATCTCATGTTCCACCATCTTTGTCGCGCTGGCTTTATTCACGAATGCCCGCTTTCCTGCAGCTCATTATTGTTTCATGAATTCCTGTTCTGTTTTCTTCTTCTTTATTTGGCGGCGAATAATTCCTCTTTCTTTACTATAACTCTCTCTTTCCTCGTTAAATGATCTCTTTCTTTGGCGTTTTTGTTTTTCTGGGAGGCAGCTCTAGCTCAACTGGTCGATTTATTCGCAGTAAATTCCTCGTTTTGTTTGCGGCGGACTGCAAAAGTCGCAAAAGTGGCTCCGTCGTAACGCACACAAGAGAGGCGCCTTTCTGAAAACGAAATAATTATTCATCCGGCTGAGCACATCGACCCAAGATCACCAAACGCAAATATTACAACTTGCATAGCGAGTAGGGCAGAAGCGCATCAACCGATTTGAGCGATTACGTCCAGCAAGATTAAAGTATAAAAACCGACAGACAGAGAAAAAATTACTCTCATATGATGAGCGGCGGAATTTTCAGAGCTCTTTTCCAGCGCTCTTTCTTCGTTGATTTTACTAAGGAAAACGAAAATCAAATTGCTGAGCAAAATTTCTCGAGATATTATTGGAGTAGGGGTTGTTCACGACTCAAACTGAGAATTTCCGGGCAAAGAGATATTTTTGAAAAAATTGATCGTTAATTACGAAAGTTGTTGACCCTAATTTGCCTGGTTGCGACGACTCTCCCCTTATTAGCTGATAAAATGAGGAAATATCGATCGAACCATCAAAGTGCATTTACAGTCAGGTCAAATTAGATCGGATAAGAGCTGACACTAATATCCAGGCCCTGCTTTGTGAGTGTGCCGAGTAGTATATCATATACTATTTACTGAAGATGGTATATTATATACCGTATGTTACAACGCGCAGATACAGCAATATTTCTTCCTTATTAACATGACAGTTTGACAATTCTATCTGCTCAGAATTTAAAGCCCCATCGCAAATTGAAAGCGATGATCTCTCACGTCTCCTGTTTTACATTATTTTTCTTAAAAAAGGTACCTTGTAAAATTCTGTATCGAATTCCCTCGTTGACTCTGATTAGTTTTCTTCTCGATAGAAAAAACTCTCGGCTCCGAAAATTAATTTCCATAAATTGATCATTGCCAAAGCAGTGGAAAATGGCGCCCTGAATGATGCTATATAAACTCGAATTCTCTCTTACGCAAAATCAGTTGGTTCCGCATGCAAGCCCAGAGACTGAGTACTCGCTTTTGTTCGAAGTGGTGAATCTCTAGGGCTTCGACAGATGAAATGAAACGGGTCGGTTGGATTTGCGAACATCTCTTCAGGTTCATTATCAATCAGACGAGATGCCGAGAAACAAATTCATTCCCAATCAATTCCGTGTGATTTATCGAATCGACCCTTCTATTCTGAGCGAAACAATTCAGCAATTCAGGCCTTCATTTCGCTTTTTACTTTATAAAAATTCTTCTAAAGCTCAAATTTCCCCTGCTTTTTTCATCTGCTGCTGCAGTGAAAGCAGAACGCTGTTCGACTCTGAAAACTGCTTTGAACTTTCCTTGGATGCATTTTGCGAAAGCATGAAAGATGCTTGGCAATCACTTTTATCAGAGTAAGCCGGGAATTACTGCCGTCCGAGCAGTATGGATTATTTTGGGATTAATTCTCGCGGGATGGAAGTACTCCTTGCGATTTCCATCGGCTGACAGGGATGATCAAACGCAACAGTAAATAACGTTATTTATTGAAGCAGCAAATCAGCAATAGATTTTAATTACATAAATTATCAAAGGTTCAACGGTTGATATAATTAAAATTCAATTGCATCGAGCCAGCTTGAAAAGAATTTGAATTTAGATGTCTCCGGGGAAATCCTTAGACAGCAAGAAATTTTATTTGCCTAAAAATAACGCTGCTGTAGATCTGCTTGCTAATCAGGCATTGCTCTAATTCGAGTGAATCTTTTAATAATGAACTCGCACCGCGCCGGCCACACTCGCGATTTAAAATGTATGCTCTGTAAGAACCATCCGGCACGGCGCCCAAGGTAGATTTTTTGTTCTTTATCGGTCTTATACGCGCGATTGTTCAGTTCTAATTGTACTGACGAGCCGTTACTTGGAAACTTGAGAAATAAAAAAAAAATAGTCGGATGTTGGAAAAACGCTAAGGTGGCCGTTTCGGAGCGATACTCGTATTTGACATTTACCTGCTGCTAGTTAAAATAGCTCGCCCTCGTCTATTTACTAGATAGTACCTTTAGTAAAGCCTGGTTAATTCTCTTTCGGAAGCAAGACTGTTGATAGTGAATATAGCTTCAGGCGTGCGTAGCAAAAGTAAATTCTTTGAATAATTGAGGAGACACGAAGGCTCTTCTGCGCAGTCGGCTGCGCATCAAAAATCATCCAAGGGAGCTTTTTCAAAGAAAAAAAAAAGCTCTTCAAAACGTTGAACATCTCGAGTCGAAACTCTCGACCATAAACAAACTCATACTTCGACGCAATAAATAATACTCTTTGGCTAAAAATACTCGTACCTCGGATTGATAGATGAAATTTTATTGCTTTATTCAGATTTGCCCAAAATGTTATTCTCCCATGATTCACGGGCCATGAATCTTGAAAATTATGAAGATTGCCCAGAGTAAACTGGAACCCACATAAATATATCAACCCATATAAATCGCGCAAATAGCCTCTATTTGGCGTCCAGAACATACCTTACAGTTACAAGCGAAAGTGGTTGCTTCACGTCTCTGTGCAACTGTTCTTCTCTGTATATCCTTCCTCTTCGTTTATTTCGCGTCAAATAATAAAAGGTCAACTCAATCGCTGCATTCTTACATCTCTTTCCCAGTTGGGCCATTTAATATCGTCAAATATGGAGTAAAATCTTTAAAGGCGAGAAAACATATATTTTATTTGGAATTAATATTTGAAGCAAAGAAAACCTTTTGCGCTCCCACGTTTAAGATTCGATTTGGATGCGGCTTGAGAACTCTCGGAATGCATATTTTCAACCTCTGCCACAAATAATACACATGAAAGTCCGAGTATTATTCTTTATTTGAGTCGAGGACAAATAGGTGAGAATGTACAAATGAATTACTTCTGTTCTTTTTTGTCATAAACTGGGGTAATGGTACAAAAATGGTATGAGAGTGAAGATATACACGTGAGTTATCGAAGTTCAGAGATCATCGTCGACTTTTACAAATGGAAAAATTTTAAATGAGACAACTGTTTCTTCTTTGATCAGGATGACTGTATTTCCTCGCAGCTCTGGGGGTAAAATCGTGCACTCTGTGGTTATCATTTCTTCTTCGTATTCGTCATCCTCTGGCTCACTGAGATGCTCTATGTTCAGCTCTTTCGGCTCAATCTTGGGGACCAAAGGGGAAACGAGGTGGGTCTTTCTTGGTCGAGCACGCGGTCTCTTTGGAGTGTCGTCTCGCTCAGTCTTCACAAGGAGCGGGGAAGGAGGGATCGCTTTTCGTTGTCGGCCAGGCCGTCGCTTCACTGACTCTCCTTGCCACACCCTCTCTATCACTGGAGATGGAAAAAGCGCTGGGACTCGTGGAGAAACTTCAATTCTCGTTGGTCCGTTCGGATTCTGCGTTGGGGGCTGCTGCTTGATCGCGGCAAGTCCAGTGAGTTTAGCTTTTTTGGTCACAGGAACTGAAGCTTCAGTTTGTTGCCGAGTTCTCTTCCTTGTTCGCGAAGCTGGTCCGTCAAATAGTTGCGGTTCAGTTGTATGGAGGAGCTGCTTTGGAAGACGTTTGGGCATGATCAACTAATTTTTGTATTATGGTTTTTGTGATTCAAGTGCCGTTATATACCTTATTGGCGCTAGAGGGAAGGAGATTGAAAAGCGATAGCAAAAAAAGTCGGACCAGGACAATATCCCGTGGTGCCTAAAAGCAAGTTTAGTTTACTCGTTTAATCTCTAGTCTTGGTCTTGATTCTTATCGAAGAACATTGCTCTAAGCATATAATATGACTCGAATATAGTAGAAAAAGTTATTTATAATATTATATAATATTATTATTAATATATAAATTATCACTCACCCCAGTTAGAGCACACAAGGCAGAATTATTCTGTCAGTAATCAGTCAATTATCAGCTTTTCCTAGAGGAATCTTTTCTCTTGAAGACCAAGGTTTGAAATTGTCGAAATAATAAATAAGAATTCTGCGCGGTACTGTGCGAATCGGTCCTGGTCTATGTATTCGCTATCGTCGTCAAATCAAAATGCATTTTTCGATGGCACTGTCGTCTAATCATGTTTCAAATCTTTAGGTTTTCAGTTGAATCTTTCAAGTTGAAAGTTTCAACGGATACTTTTGATCATTTTCCGAAGTTTTTTAGAAGAGCGAAAATAATTAGCTGTTTTATCCATCAAATTTATTTACAGAACATTCAGCATAAATAATAGAGCGAGAAGGAATTCTTCATCTGTTCTTGATCTCTTGGAATGGCTTTCTAGCTTTTGTTGAAACGCCCAAAGATATCGATATGAAATCATCTCCTGCTAGACAGGCGCAGTCTTGCGGAACCACTCGTTTCTCCGGGAACATGGCGTTTTTCTGAGTTTTCGATCGAAATCTACAATTATTGGCATCAATTAAAATTTACAAAGCGGAAACATACCGAAGTTCTTTGAGCTTCAAAATAGCGGCAGATGTTATTTTCTTGACACTTGGTCGGCGGCGGGGTTCTTTGAATTCTGAAATATTCTGATTATTGGGCTGCTTTGTGCAATTAATAAATTACTATTTTCATTTCCAAAGGAAGAGAAATAATTATCTTCGCTCTCAACTTACCGGAATTTAAGCGGCTGTCGAATGATGAAACAGTCGTCGATCGAAGGAATGGCCGAGAAGGGGAATCTGAATTGTTCTTTTTAATTCCTTCACAAAAAGTAAGCAGCAACGGTTCTCCTGCATTGCCACGTTTTGTAACAGCATATAATTCAAGGAAGATGTGCATGCACACTTGGCGGAACTCTTACGCATGCCCTAATTTGCCATTCGCGGCGCAATTTTTTGGTGATCTTAACGTTACTCGCTATAATTTTGGATAATCTACTACGGGATCTTATATCGAAACGCGAAAGAGTAAGTTCCGAAGTTTATAGATTGAATTTATAGACAGCGAACTGTTACAACACGAATCGCAATGTACAGTACAATATAATAACTCTTCCCATGTGAAAACCTATAATATTCTAACCCAGCAAGTTAACAAAACATAGTAAAAGAGTAACTTTTGATTCCTTTCTTACCTCGGAAAATCGGAAGTTCGTAAGATCTACTCTTTACAAGCTGATTTGTGCGTTTTTGTTTCTCCGGCATCTCTCGATGAACTGCGATCCGCTTCGTTTTGGAAGACGCTTTGGAATTATATGCTTCCGGCTTTTTAGCTTTTCTCTACGTACTTTTCAAACGACGCAGTGTAGATGCTCCTGGCTTGTTGGGTTTAAAAAGGAGTGAAGTTCGTCTTCGCCGCTGCATTTGAAGAACGCGGTGATGGCGCCAGGGAGTACAGCGCCCTCAATTTTATGCTCGCTCGTTTTCACGCCGATTATTTCTCCGACTTATTTGCTTCTCAGACTATCTCTCTTATCAATTATTCCAAATTTAGACTGAACCAAACACTACAAGTAGCTCGAGTCATTGCCGACGGAGACTGCTAAATTGACTTCGGTTGCAACTCGATTTGACTCTTTCTCATCGAGTTCCATTGATCGATGACATTGCATTAAGCGCTAATATTCAACTTTAACTGACTTCAACATCGTTTATGAGAACACTAGACTACCAAAGTTGATGTCTTTTTTCAGATTACGCATGCCGTAGTACCTTCTCAGAAAAGAAAGTGTAGCACAAATCTAGTTACGATAAAAACTTGCTCTCACAAATTTTTCCTTGAGAAACATAAAAGACAAATCCCATTACAGTAAATCCAAGGTCTAAAATCCAGAAAAAGTGTCAGTTAAAAGTAAATTTTGCTTATTTCAATAACGAATAACTTAAAGTAAGGACCCCCGACTTTCCTATTCTTTCATGGGAGCATTCACAGTTCTGCAAATTCCGAAGAACCTGGCAATAACAATTGGACTGATTTTGAAGGTGTTGCCGCACAGCAACACTCAGAGCTCTCGTCAAAGTAGGTCACGGAGAATACTATCCCACCGAGAGAAAATATGCTTCCGTCACTTGACACTGATTGTTTTCTCCGCAAATAAGACCTATTTTCCCCGGAAGAGATTGTGGAATATTTTTTCCACTGTGCTATAATTGTTTTTGAACGCTTCTGTAGTAGAAAACGTGAGCAAAGTGTAAAATCCTATGTACACGCGAATTGCAGCCACGTGAGTTGCCAGATGATGCTTCTCACTTAGCGAGTACTACTAATCGGATTAAGGCACCAGACATCTTGATTATCTATTTAAAAATCGCCAAAGCAGCTTCACGGTGAAAAGAGGAAGCGTTCAATTTTCTTATTTTCATGGCTGAAGAGTCAAAGTTGAATCTGCATTTTCGAACGGGAAAATGGCGCAGCGAAGGAAGGAACGTTTTGGAGCGTGAGAATTTTAGACGGGTGACCTTGCGATCTTCAATCAGCTGGCGCATCGTTCCAATTACACAAGGCGCCAGGCTCGGCATGTTATATCCGCACTTTCAATATGTTTTCGCAATTTTATGGGTATATTGCTCGATTTTACAGACGGAGGACTTCACACACAGCCTAGAAAATTGAGTACGTTGCCACTAACAACGTTACTGCGACAACGTCAAGTCTCCGCTATTCAAAGCCAAATCGATCCCAACCTTTTACTCGACTTAATCCTAGCAGAAAACGAAAAACAACAGCTTCATTGCTAAAATCTTCAGAAAACATCGCAATTTCCTCGAAAGATAACAATTTGGATACTTTATCAATATTGTCGGTCATTCGATCATTATTCCGAAATTATACAAGAGCTAAAATAGAAATCACGTGCGATTGCACGAGAGAAAATTCAACTAAAGATCATTGATTATGAAATTTAGGACTTTATTCCAAAGCGGATATGATTCGAAAGGGACAGCTCAGACCGTTCCGATTTGCTAGCCCTATGCATATCACTTCTAGCAAATCGAAAAGACTCAATATGTGATGGGACTTTATTTTCCAAAAAGTCGATGCAGAGCGAAAAGGGTGCAGATAAACCATTTTTAGCGGACATCGTCAAGCTAAATATTTCTTTTGAGATCGGTTTTTTTGAGATCGATGCAACTTGGCATTTTGATTTTCGTCTTCATCAGATCCTGGCACCTGGCGGCGCTGCTCTGCAATCTTTCTCTTGAGAATCTTGTGGAAGAAGTCGAGCCCATTTCTGGTGGCGTGATCAGCCGCGGTTAACTTGTACTGGTCTTTGTGTTTGAAATTGCAACCAGCATCAAGGAGTACCTGGATGCATAACATCTGTTTTCTGAATAAGGCTCATAAACAGATTTATCAGTTATAATTCCGCTCTGAAAATAATTTGAAAATGGACCGCACTGAGTGGATAAAACGCGCGGATCTTTTGCTTGGAGCGCCACCATACTTGGTCTGTTTTGTGACCCATTCCTTTTAGCGTCGTCATCCAGAGGCTTAAAACGGAGAGCCTTCATCAGTGGCGTCTGTCCAACTTGATCTAATGCATCTACATTTGCGCCCAGTTTAATAACGTGGCGTAGGGTTTTGTAGTTTCTACCCATGGCTGCGAAATGAGTAGAAATGAACTGGGAGTTGGGGTGTTTCTCGTTGACGAGCTGCTTCAGTTCAGTCTCCTCCAAAACGAGAGATTCATCAGAGCCACGAAGTCGCAGAATATGGAGTTTGGAAGGATGCGACTCCAAGCAGTTCTGCTGCCACGCAAGAAATCGAGGTGGCACGGAGACAAATTGCTTTACCATTCTGGAATTTTCCCGGAATTAAAAGTCAATACAATTCGGCGTTTTGAGAATTCAGAAGAGTTGAAAGAAAACAAAATTCAATGAACAGCTTTTAGCAAGAAAGTTATTGTTGGAAAAAGATGGAGGGAGTTTTATCTTGGTTGAAATCAATGAAGAGAATTTAGTGGGCTCCTCGGTGGCATTTATTTATGACGAGATAGGAGTATTCGATAGATCTTGTATCGAAGAATTCTTAAATGGACAGGATTTGGTCTTGCAGGCAAACTTCTTAGAAAATTGAGAATAATTCGAGTTAGTCGTTTATGATATCAGCAGCTTTTCTCAACTCTACTCTTTTCTCGAACCCACGAAAAACAGCCATTTTCATATCTGAAAATATTGAGAAAGTAGTTTCATCTTGAGGTATAAGTGCAGTGTATAGTTCGGAGTGTATAAAGTGTCAGCGTATTGATAAAAAAATCAGCAAAAAAAAATTCAATCAGTCAGTTCGGGCTAGTTTGTATCTGAAGGGTTGCTTGGGATGAACGGAGAGAGACGAGCAAAAAGCTCCGCGCGCAAAAATTTCTTCCATCGGACATCTCGGAAGACGAGATCTTCGTCCAGTTCAGGATACCTTTCCGTCACGAATATTTTTAGCTAAAAGCAATTGTTAGCAAACCTCGTTAAATTGTTGAATCATTGGAAACTTACATGTAACATAGTCATTCGAACATGTGATTTCATGTTCAGAAAGTCGGTTACTACCATACGAAGAGCCGAAATAGGTGGTTTGTAACCATCCGTAAGGTCGATTGTCTCGATCTCCTGTGGGGTTGCTGCAGCGGTGCTTGGTACCGAAAGAGGAGCTTCTAGTGCCTCCTCATAGTATGGCAGCTGTTCTCTAATGGGTACTTCAGTCATGGTGCTTGCATCGTTCTGCTGACGGGGCAGCGGATCCGGAGAGACAGGTCGTTCTTCTCGAGCCATGCGCGGAGGATTCTTTCGCTTCTAAACAGTTTTTTCGCTACAATAACACCGGAGTAAATGCACCGTTATCTTGGCTGGCTTGCTCTTTTTGGTCTTTTTCGAAGGTTTTGCCTTCCTCTTTTTGATTTCGAGGACGGGCATCTGAAATGAGTAACTTTATTCGAATCAAGTGAATGCCGAAAAAATATCCGAGTAAAAGTCCAGTGAGTCATTGGCAATGAGTAATCACTTGCAGAAGAAATCTTACCTGGAACGGCACGACTTTTTTGGCTCTTCGTGGATGAAGGATGCCGATAAGTGCTTGCTCGTCGCTATCCATGATTAACCTCTAAATTTATCTGCCACTTGCGATTGCTTGCTGCTGAAAACCTGCCTTTTCAGAAAAGTACCGTAGTAACCGCGATCCTCAGTTTTGAATGGCTTGATTCTAGAGTTTATTGCGGTATATTGATAGGCTTAGCAATTTGTCAAATGTTAAAGTTCTTTACTGAATGGCCGTTCAAATCTGAGCACCGCGGTTAATTAATTAAAGTAATGATTGTGATTATGATCAGAACTTCGCAGAATCGAGCGCCGTTTCAAATGGACCAATCGGAGCGCAGAAATTGCGCAGAGCGAGAAAAGACTAAAACTGCGAGTAAAACTCTTGATGCAAATGTTCCAGAAGAATCGAGAAGTTCTTCCGCCCCCACCAAACTCAACGCGAGCTCATTTTTTTTTGCTGGACAAATATTGGCCCAAAAATTTGTATTTTTTTTCAAAATCTTTCCCGAAGAGATGCCATTTTTGTTAAATTTATGCTCCCCTGAATACTTTTTGCGAAGTTTATTAATTTTTTTTTCGGATTCGAAATTTTTAAATCAATAATTCGCAGCGTCGATTTTCAGAATGGCTTTCCGAGGATTTTTGCCTTTGATGAACCGATGCTTGGTCCGACGGGCCGTTGCCGAGACCAAGACTGCTGGTGGAATCATGCTCCCAGAGACATCCCAGTCCAAACTCAACATCGGCGAAGTCCTCGCTGTCGGCGAAGGTCTCCGACTCGAGGTAAATGTCACCTTCACTTCACCTCAGCTAAAATCGCGGCTCTAGAACGGCACCCTAGTCCCAATGTCAGTCTCCGTCGGAGAGAAGGTTCTTCTTCCCGAGTTTGGCGGCTCCGAGGTCGAGCTTGAAGGCGAAAAGTATATGCTCTACCGCGATTTGGACTTTTTGGGCAAATTCCATTGACGCAATTCCATTCAATGCCTCCTGCAGAAGCAATTAGGAAAATAAAAAATAAAACAATTACTCAATGCTCCGATCTCTCGCGCTGCCTGGAGTTAAATTATTACTTTAACTTAATTGATCTCGAATAAATCTCGATGAAAATTTGGCGACTGTTGTTTTTGATGTTTAGGTTAATGCATGGCGTTAAGAATGTTCCGTCGATTGGTAAGCAGGGTGCCCACCTTCACCAGCAACCGAAGGGCGGGTATTTTCGTCCACAGAGACACCAAAGAATCAAACGTTGATATTCCTTTCGAATGGACCGAAGAAAATCTTGTCCGAATTCAGGCCATCAAGAACCAGTATCCCTACGGTAATAGACCACTTCTAGCAGTCAAAATTTATACGAGGAGATATTTTATATAACAAATTATTACGATTAACCTGATGAATATTATAAAAACTCGAAAGGGAATTTATTCGAAATATCTTTAAGAGTCGTTCTCCTGTCTCAGGAGTCCGGACAGTGAAAGCGAAGATTCTTATTATCGATCCACGGCCCCAAGGAAGTAACGTCACGTAAAAATTAAGGTCACGAAAACAACGCCGCGATTATGCCTGTTCTCGATTTGGCCCAGCGACAGTATGGAGGTAATCGGTCGACAGTAGATTCAGTCGATCAATTTGAACAATTCAGGTTGGCTCCCACTTTCGGTTATGGACGCTGTGGCGGCAACCCTTGATGTCCCTCCAATTCGAGTTTATGAAGTAGCTACTTTTTACACGATGTACAAACGAGTTCCAGTTGGAAAATATCACATTCAGGTAAAGAGCTGCCAAAACAGAAAAACGAGTAATGAAATTTAAGCTCTGCGGAACCACGCCATGCATGATCGGTGGCTGTGGAGCAAAGAAGATTAAAGAAGCAATTTTGGAGGAAGTCGGAATCGGCCACCACAATGACGAGCTCACTGAGGATAAGCTCTTTTCATACGAAGAAGTGGAATGCCTCGGCGCCTGTGTCAACGCTCCAATGGTACTCTTGCTGTTTTCTGCCTTGTTGAAACTGTTCAGGTTCAAATTAATGACGACTACTACGAAGACCTGACCCCAGAAGACATGAAGCAGATTTTAAGAGATCTTAGAAAGGATGGATTCTCCAGAAAGGGCCCACGAAACGGACGCGTTTCTTCAGAACCACTTGGCGGTGCTACTAGGTACTTTTTTTTCACCCGATGCGTCCCTAAATGCGTTGTAGCTTAACTGAACCCCCAACTGGCCCTGGCTTCGGTGTTCGAGACGATTTGTAAAGAATTCTTTTCTGTCCCTTTCTTGTCAAGTTCAGTATTTATTGGTTCAGCGGGATGAATAAACGAAATCCATTACCTTTCAATAATTCAAAATTGGAGTCATCATCTTGCAGCATTCAAATTGAAATGGGGACAACGGCATCAAAAACATTTTTATCAGCTTTGATAACGATGGACATACTCGAGCTTGTTTACGCTCCCGCATTTGTCGAATCTCGAAATGTTTCTTGCTAATTGCTCACCACTTTTAAATTGAGAACGTTAATTGAGAAGATATGGGTGCGAAGGAGATTCCTTGGTCCCGTAAGACCATTACGTAACGTAAGTTCTGAGCCTTCCATTTTATAATAGTGAGAATATTCGACGGTGAAGGGGCTGTGATGTGAGTAGACTGAAACTGATAATCTCAGAGAGACACAACCTCTTCCAAACTCGTGATATTCTCGCTCGTAGCGATCGGGGAATCTGGTTTCGATAAATTCTATATCCCCGTACTCCGAATGAGCCGCAATCGAGAAATCTTGGTGCTTACCATTTCATATCCATTTCTATCAGAATCAAGAGAGTATCTTTATTTGAAAGACTAACATATCAGGACGGTGGAAGAAGTTTAAAATCTTGTAGACATAATTATAAAAATATTGAGGGTGTTTTTATGGCGGATGTCTTCTATTTGAAGTAAGCTTTTTTTTCAAAAGTAAAAAGTTTTGTTAAATAGGCACTAACAGTAGTTGGGATAACACAAGACTTGAGAATTTGGACTGAGCGTGATCAAGCTTTTCACTATAAAAACTTCCCATTTCTGAAAGACTCTGAGTAGCGAACAGTTTCCGTGAACGTGGGACAGCTGGAAAGGTCGCTAGGATTCGATTGAAGTTTAGTGCTCAAGCGTGAGATTTCAAGAATAGTTACATCGTTCGCCTCAAAACTAAAAAAAAACGAGAAAAAGAGAAGAGATTTGAAAACAGCTCTCATGATTCACGCGAGGCTACCTCGAGAGCGACAAACTTTATAGGAGAGTCGGATCTGGGTTAGAAAAATTATGAATGAAATGGGCAGCTATCGATAGTCTGTGCGTGAAGTTTACTACTCAGATATTCAGCGCCTCTTTTATACGACGTGTGGGCTCAGCCGTTCTCCTTACTAGAGCGCCCACACAGTTCACATTCACAGACTTTGGTCGATGGTTGTGAGAATCCGAAGTTCAAACTTGAGAATTTGAAGCTCGTTTTGTTTAGAGATACGGTACGGCGGCTGTGCTAGCCACCGACCGACATTTGGATCGGAATGAAATCGGACTGAAACGGGAACTGTGGCAGCTGGGAATTACGATCTACGCCCAGAATACACAGAATATCCTGCAACTTAAACTAGACCGATGACGAGCAAGACTAGTCAAGGAACTACCACCTCGGCCATAACTATTGTCGAGAAAGAGTCAAAGACAGTCGAAAATGTTCGAAAATGGGATGCAAGAGGAGCTTTGCTGGGTCATCCGGGGCCATCCCCTCCCTTCGGTAAGAATCTTATGTCAAATATCAATTTCGGAGACTAGCGGATATGCTCCATCAATAAGAGTATTTAATCTTCCGTGTACAATTAATTAGTCGAGCCGTTGATCAAATAAACCTTTCTGGACATTTTTTCGCGGAAGCGTTCTATTCCTCCAGCACTATAAAGTTCACTGGCTTTGTTTTATTTCTTTGTTTTCCCGTTAGCGGGTAAAATATTCAAAATGTTCATAAATTAATCATGCTATTGAGTAGATATGATAATTTGTTTTCAGAAGTATCCAGCGTAAAAAGCACTTCTTCCGGTGAAGCGATACTTCGTCAAGATGAAAAAGCCCCCGAGAATTCCAATGTTATTCCTGGAGGTAAGTTTCCGCCTAGAGAACGTTTGCAAAGACAGTTGTCTTTACATGTGTACTATTTCACTCACTCGTTTGGTTCAGAGGGCTTGGGAGACTTTTCAACAGAAGACTTCGGAGAACGCGTACAGATTTTCGATAAGCGCAGGATTGGAAATGTTTCGTATGTTGTGCGCGCCATAATCCAGGAGACTCTTCCCGATCAAAAACAGACTCGACCACGCGGAAATATTTGATGATACAGGTTTGACGGAGCGTAGCTATCAATGCAGAACATATAGAACATATCACTCGTGGCGCAAGTCAAACAAGAATAACTAAAGTTTTCATTAGGAGTCGAAAGAGTCCTGTCGAGAAAAATGGTACCTGCCGGCGGGAACCGTTCATCACAAAGAGTCGTTGGACGAAGCTGCTGTTCGAATCGTCAAGGAAGAGTCCGGCATCATAGCAAAGACGAATTCAGGTTAGCAACGAAGGAGGAAATTTTCAAAATTTTAGCGTTAGTTCTTATGGTGGAAGAAATCGGTCCGTTTTGGCTGAGATTTACTTTTACGATGGAAGTTGTCGATGGAGACCTGAAGATCGTAGAAGACTCTTTCAGTATGCGCTCCCAGTTTTTGGCAGAAGACGCGATTCGCACGATGGCGTCTAAGGACCAACTCCGTGATGTTGACATGATGAGAGCGCTCAATGTCGCCCGCAAAGTCAAACGCAAGCTCCCAAAAGTATGAGCCTGGATTAACGCTCTGCTCAAATTTCGTATAGATCGATTCAGCTCTCGGCAACTACAAATGGAGCATGCTCAAAATACAAGACATTCCACACAAGTTCATCTCCATCAGAGCATGTTTCGTTTTCAAGAATGACGAGAGCAAATACTGGGTCCTCCAAAATCGAAAAACACTTGGCTTGCCGAATCTCCCTGGCTGGGGTGCACTGGTAAGCAAAAATAGGAATCAGGTGGAAGCATGAGAAAGCGATAAATCAAGCTCGTGTTACGTAGAATGAACATTATGGGAGCATAGTCTAATTAAACTGATTCAGGATCAGAAATGTCTCCATGCGATTGTTTTCAAGTTTCTCGTGGGAGTTTTTAAAAAAGAAAATCTTCACTGGTATTCATACAAGTGGGTATCGAGTGCACTCGTGTAGAGTAGAGAATCATTTCTAGGACGATGGGAGTGACTTGCGTTGAGCACAAGAAAGCGGAATCTGCACACGACCCGCAAGGTGAAACATCAAACCATTAGAATAATAAGAACATCAAATTGGTTTGATTAAGGCTTGCGGCTCACAGTTCTATTCCGAATTCTAAAAGACGAGCACGCAGCTGCCAGAAAACAGAAAAATGTAAATCAGAAAATATATTTATGGGCGGTTCTCTAGCTGTGCATTTTTAGGACTACCCAGATGTGAAGTCAACCACATATGTTTGGGAGGAGCTGCAGGATATCTCCTCTGCCGAGGCGCTTTCAGAGATCTTCAAGAGTCCAAATATTTTGCCCCCGCTTCATTCGCCAGTGCTCATCAAAATCGGTTACGCCGCGGTAAGACCGTAATTTGCACACGATCGATAAAGTACATACATATCCAAATAAAGCCAGTTATATTATTATCTACCTGGGGTGCAGTTTCTCCCTCTTTCGTCGGAGACAGAGATCTTACACGCTCATTTAGAATGATCAGTATCAGAGTCTCATCCATCTGGACACCTGGCACTCAAACCCGCTTTTCTCCACGTCTTATGGCAAAGGCAAAAAAGCTCTCTAATTGATCTTGACCGATGTTCATAGTTTTGCACCATTTAACAAACCAAATAGCAAATTTCCCTATTTCACAAAAATGCTTACCAAATCTTTATCTTCTTTTGACCGTATATCTCATATTTTCACAAACTTGCGCATTAGTTCACTGTTCCCAAGTTCAAGGGCTCAACTTTATTTGCTAGTATTAGAAATACTGTATTACCCGATCTTGAATTAGCAGCGTCTGTAAATCAGATCTTCGCTACACTTGGTTCATATTTTCTTTTTCTATTTGTGTTAACCCTCCACGCATTCTCAGTTTTGTTCAGTACATTACTATTTTAGAAATTTATATGATTCGTAAGCCACCTAAGTTTATTCTACCTATACTGAAACTTTTGCCATTTGTTACCTCATTTAGATGGTATGACTTATACCGTATAAGTGCTAGTATATTCGCCATTTCAAAGCATTTTTCACTTTGAAATTTCAGACTTTAAAATGATATGAATATTATGCAGCACGGCCCGAGCCATCGCGCTGTGGAGTATGCTAAAGCAATGGCTCCGGATCCCTTCCCACAGGACAGATTAGACTTCCAGAAACGCGGTTTCCTCGATAAACAATACGAAGAGCTTGAACCCTTGCGATGCGAAGACAAGCGCCACAACGGCTACTGCAACTGCGTTCATGTAATTTCCGAGAATGTTAAAAACGCGTCTTATCTTCGATTTAGCGCTTTATCATCTCCAGTGGAGACGTCCCTAGCGCAGATAACTTCTACATGGGGCAACGAGACAACTGCCAGCAGTCTGCTATCGAGCGCTTCCGGCGAATAATAAGTATTCACAACGAAGCACACAATTTGAAGAACACTAGGAATCCTGGTAATAATTCTTTCTATTACCTCCGCTCAATTACCGTTCAGTGGCAGGGCGAAAGTACTCAGAGGCGTTTAGCGAGTTTGTGACTGTCCACAAGAAGGAACTTACCCAAAACAAGTATGTCTATTTCTGCCTTAATTTATTAGTTTTCTGCTCAGACTTTGCAAGAAAGCGATCACAAAAGTTCTCCACTGCTCTTTGAACTTCCTCTATCGCGATCAGAATAACAACAAGCGTCGAGTCCCTCGCATTGAAGAACTTCACGGCAAGGTAAACTCATCTACTCTTCAAGACTTCAGTTAACGTTCAGCGATGCTGCGATAAAGAGTGTCTATCTCGTGTGATACGCGAGAATGAAACCCTTATCCGGGGTCTTCTTCAGGAAATGGAGAATAATCAAGCTAACGAGACGAAGCGAAAAGTAACACAGATTCTATCGAAGCATTGATGAGCATTTTCTTGTAGGTTTTTTACCAGCTAAGAAGAAATTCTCTTTGTCTCAAAGCAATCGGCGAGATAACTGGGCAGTCGAAAGCGACGCTGAACTCACTCAACTCGAAAGAGCCAACGGATGCGATAACCCACAAGCTGAAAGACATTCGAAAGACAAGCAACCGGACCCAAACCATAGTTGTGAAGCCAGAGCCAGGCGTCCCTGAGGCGCCTCTTTATCCATCTGTGGCTCAGGCACCTGCTGATCCGATAGTACGAGCGCCAACGACTTCTAACTGCTTGAAGGCTCCTTTTATACCCACCGCACTTTCTCCGACCGTTCAAAATAATCTTCAGAGGTAAACTCTCCTTTCCGATCACAGTTCAATAACAGAGTCTACCAGGAAGAGTGTTATCACCCAAATCACCACTGGATCGTCCAGCGATGATGAGGACATTCGCGCAAGCGTTCCAACCGCCGCTCCTCGCGATAGATTAGAGGGCATTTCTGATTCTCGGGAAGTTCCTCCCATCACTTTTCCGCCACATTTTTATCCTCCGCATTTTTACGGTTCGCCGAATATTATATCGCCAAGTATCTGCCCAGAAATCAGTCCCGGTATTCGAAGGAATGTTCCAAATCTTACTTACCAGGGATACCGCCTATCTGTTACTTAAGTTTTCTTAACAGCTGCAAGGTATTTGAAACAGAAAAAGCCCGTCGTTGAAGACTGCTCTTTGCCCCGGGAAGAGAAAAAAACAGATGCCAGGTTAGCTCTACATTTTTAAGTTTTATCAGAAGAATATAAATTAAGGTCTTGCGCCGATAGACGGCAAAGAATCTCCTTCCTACAAAGGAAAGTCTTCATTACTCGAGTATTCCGCGCTCAGAAAGCCTACAGAAGATCCTCTTTGGCTGAAGATTGATACTGGAATATCTCCTCTAAAAAAGCCTCTGCCTGTGAATCCGATTGAAAATTCGGAAGAGAACTCACGGAAAATTCGGGGAGAATTCGAGGAGACACGTACTCCGAAGACGATAGATATAAACACTCCGAGTTTCAAACCGAAAGTCAGTTTCGTTTTCCCACTAGCCTAGCCCAACACTATTTCAGGCGGAGAACAACACTCCATCAATTTTCAACTATCCCGACACACACTAGTCGTCGGGTACGATCTCTACACTTCACGATAATACAATTAATTGTTGCAGCGCTGTAAAAGTTCAAATTGTACATATTTCAGTTTTAGATGAAAAATTTCCGAAGAAAAATCGCGCACTTCCCCCTTGTCCTCCTCTATTCAGTCTTTCCGTAGCCTTTTGGTTTGTTATATTCGATTTTTGACGCCCGTCTAAGAATTAGACGAATCATACCCTTTCATAAGTGCTGATGAATGTACAGTCACTCGTTCTGTAGAATGTCTAGAATAGATTGTGCATGGCAGTTATTCTTTCTTCCTTTATTGAATATAGTTAACAAAAAGACTTGTTTTCATATTCAATGAGCTCTGCACAACCCAACCCTGACAACGGTTTCTATTATTACTCAATCAGTTTTTTAAAGATTAGATATTCAGCTTCTCATTTTAAGTTTATTATATCTTCATAACGTTTTACCTGTTTTCCGATGAAATAGAAGGAGCACTTTTCAGTTTAAACGATTCCGCTAAAATCCTCATTTTCTCTTTGCTTCTTTGTTCATGCTATAATTCTATCTTTCGCCTTTAGTCACTTTCGAAAATATTTAATTTAATCATTCTCGATGCGTAGAACTGCTCTTTATTAATTTTACCTTTTTCAAGTTAATCTAAGCCAATTCTTCCGACATAATCGTAATACTTCATAAGTTTTTTCCAGCTTCATTTTCCATACCATTCAATTATTCAAATGTATTTTTCTGACAATATACGACGATTTGGTCAAAAGTTCAACGCTCGTCGTCTCTTATTCTTTTCGAAAGATGAAATGCAAATCGCAATAATAAAATTGATGATTAGCAATACGAAATGGAGAGTAAAAGTTGAGAGGTTCAACTTTGGTATATCAGAATGACTGTGGTCGATGTTAAGTCAAGTGCAGATTTTGACGTTTTGGCGCAAGGGTTTTTAGTTGTTCACTTCTGGGCAGATTGGGCTGAACAGTGCAAACAAATTGATACTGTATTGGCCGCCCTGCAGCAGATCCATCAGCAGGAACAGTTCATCATGTGATTGATTTTCTTTTTGTGTTTTCTGTTTTCTTCCTTGATTTCAAATGAAATTTAATAAGATTTTACGTTAATTGAACTAGGATAAGAAAGCTACTTTTGCACGTTGTGAAGCGGAGGCTGTTGATGAGGTTGCCAAGAGATTTCAAATCTCGGCCGTTCCTACCTGTGTCCTTATTGTGAAAGGAGTCGAGGTTGCAAGAGTTAACGGGGCGGATCCAGCTCAGCTGACCGCTGCTGTCGCCAAATACCTAGCTGCGCCGAAAGGGGCCGATGAACCAAACCCCACACACAAATCAGAGTCAGGAGAAACGCTCACTCAGAGACTTCATAGACTCACACACAAGTCGGGGATTGTGTTGTTCATGAAGGGTATTCCATCTGAGCCAAAATGCAAATTCTCTCGCGCTACAATGGAGCTTTTGAATCAAGTTCAATCTGGTAAATCCACTGTAAATCCACACATTTGAATTAACGCAAGACGCCACGTAGACTTTCTTTCGAACAAAGACTTCTCTTCGTTTAATATTCTGAAAGATGAGGATGTTCGACAAGGAATAAAGGAATATTCGAAGTGGCCTACATTTCCGCAGCTGTACATCAATGGAGATCTTGTAGGTGGTCTTGATGTAATGAAGGAAATGCATGAAGAAGGAGAACTTTTGGAATCAATTGAATCCGCCAATTCCCTCAACACAAAGCTCAAGTGGCTTACCCATAAATCTCCAGTAACTGAGAACGTAACGATTTACTTTGACCTTATTCTCTTAGGTCGTGCTTTTTATGAAGGGAAGTCCAAACGAACCTAAGTGCGGTTTTTCGAGAAAAATGATTGCTCTCCTCCAGGAAGCCTGTAAGTGCTATTTATTCTATGGCAGGATGGCTCATTCTTCAATCGTTATCCTTGTTAAAGAGATTTCAAGGTCTCGACTTCGATCATTTCGATATTTTGTCTGATGAAACTGTTCGCCAAGAGTTGAAAACGTACTCCAAATGGCCCACTTACCCCCAGCTCTACAATAAAGGCGAACTTGTTGGCGGTTTAGGTAAATCTTAAATCATGAACCCGGTTTTTTTATTTTACTAAAGATGTCTGTGTCGAGCTTCACGAAAACGGAGAATTGAGCGATTTAGGAAAATAAATACTTCTGTCGAAAAAGATTAAGTTATGCCATGGAAGTTCACAACATTTCTGTTCAGCATACTCGCTGTATTTTGAGCTTCGCAAATCAACTGTGACATGTCAATGCAATATCTTGAAAAACGTGCAATACTCACTCGTTCTGTGAAAGAATGTTATGCTGTCGCAAGTTGGAACGCTAACTCTGATCAAGCGGAGAGCTGTTTTCCGACATGGTGCCTTGCTCCTGTCCCGCTCGCAGAGTGCCGCTCTTTCCCAAAATGTTTTTCCTAATGATCCAGAAGATCTGACAAATTACTACGATCAACCTGCATTGAGACAGTTCACGGAGCAGTGGCTCAAAAAATCGCCGCCAAAATTCGCAGGAAAAAGACCAAAAGAAGGAAAAAAGCTCGTTTTTGATCCACCAGTCACTCGCTTGTCTATCCCGAAGTTTCCCACTGCGTTCAAAAATGAAAAGACTTACATCTCGTCCGGACAGTCGGAAACGTATAGAAAAATCTTCCAAAATTTGTACAGTGCCGCGATGTTTGAGTATAAAAACTTGGTGAAAGAAGAGCTTGAAATGGGCATTTCGCAGCATAGTGGTCCGGAAGCTGGGAAAACGGCGAGTTCGAGACCGCTTTTTGAATTGGAGAAGAGAGGCTTGGCTGCATTCGGACTTTCGATAAATAAAAACTTCACTCTTCCATCAGATTCGAGCTCAGTTGGTCTGACCAGGACGAAGAACGGCCAAGTTGCGATTGAGCTTACACGCAATATCGAAGAGTACGGACCATTACTGTGCAAGGGCTTCAAACCTGGCGATAGAGTTTTACTAAAAGTGGCGAGAAGCCTTTTCGCGAATTCAAAAGATTCCCGCGAATGCGAGAACCATGAAAATGACCCGTCAGTGACGTGCGAACTCTTAAAAATTTCGCCTTCTCTCATCCAGTTGGAATTTATCGACGAGTTGCCATTTTTCATCAACCAAGAGTTTTCGACCGTTGACGGCTGTGGCGCTGAATTTTTCATTTGTAGGACAGCTCGAGCAGACGAGCAATGGAAATTCGTCCGACATTTGCAAAATATTGTCGATTCAGAGAAATTAGAAATCAAGACGTTCCCAAATGGTCCTCTCCCGTATTTGTTAAATCGATGGAACAAAAGGTTGCCATCATTTTCCGAAAACATCGCCGACAAGTCAGACTCTTGGCCGTTTTCAGTTGAGAAGAAAAATGTAAAGAACAAACATCTAGGTAATTAAAAGCCGCTGACGATGATAAACTATTTTTGTAGTGTTGGACCGAAGTCAAATGAAAGCTATTGACGCCACTGTCAAAATGGTTGATCACGATGACCTGGATCACGGTCCAATAACGATCATCCACGGACCTCCCGGGACAGGCAAAACAACCGTTGTCGCCGAAGCAGTTTATCAAATAACGCTCAAGTTTCCAGACAAACGTATTCTAGTTGTTGGGCCGTCTCACGCAGCCACAGACAACATATGCTTGGCGCTAGGAAAATACCTTGGGAAGAATGAGATCTTCCGTTACGGACGGGTGAGCAAAGTAACCGACGAGGCAGTGACTCAATTCATGCCAGCCATGGACTCTAAGCGATTGGAGATCGTTATGCAGCGGACGAAACGTTTATTAGGCTAGGCATCTTGACTACTCTCTACTTATGTTGATTCTAAGAACCATTATCGAGCCTGTTTGAAGACAACGCAAAGACATTTCAGTCAACAGAAGAGTCTTTCCAGTTCGATCAAGCTGATCTTAAGCGCCAGTTACAGCAAATATCGAATCAATTACACCGCGGGCGAATTCAATCACTGAAGGACAAAAGAATTGTATGCTCAGTTTTGGGTGCCTGTGTTCGCATGTCATCATCCAACTCAACCATCATCCACAAAGAAATAAAACGCGGAAGTTTCGATATTATAGTTTTCGAGGAAGGCGGCTTCGTGACACTCGCCGAGGCGTTGGAAATTCTTCCCTATTTCGAAAGGTGAAAGAAATATTCTATAAGTGGGATCCTCTGCGGAGAAAAAGTCGTAACAGTAAAAAGTATCTTCTCAAATCGCATTGATGAATAATTGTAACACATGTGCATGCAGAAGACTCGTTATAATTTTATTAAGGTCAATTTGCCGTCTTCTGATCGTATAAATGTATACTTTAGTTGCATTGTTGCGGGTGATCACCTGCAGCTGCCGCCCGTTGTAAAAACAGAGGAAGCCAAACGGCTTGGTTATGACAAGAGTTTCATGGAATACGTTGTAGAGAAGCTCCCTTCGCGCCATTTTCTGCTAGAGACACAATATAGATCGCACTTCATGATCTCTGGCTGGAGCAGCCGGGTATTATACGAATCGAGGCTAAAAGCGGGAAGGAATGTTTTCATTATTCACTATCAGTGGGGTTGCCTCAATTCCGAAATTTTACCTTTTTATGAAAACTACAAAGGCGCAATAAAAATATACGTCTTGGTGATAGCTACGAAGAAGGTTGTTCTACTCTCAGAAACAATCCCCTAATTTGGCTTGATCACGCGGGTCTAGGCTACAACGAAGGTCATGACGACGTTCCAGACTCTCACGAAAGTTATCATAATGAGCACGAGGCGAAACTCGGTAGGGACTGCTGATTCTTATTGTTAGAAAAAGGTTCTGTTCAGTCGCCCGAATGTATGATCACTTTCGGAATAAAATGGGCATTCCAGAGTCAGAAATCGGAATTATCTCTTGCTACTGGGCTCAAGTGGCTCACATTCGCCAGTCGCTGGAAGAAATTGATCCTAATTATGCCTCTGCCACCGTTCGGACAATTGATGGCTACCAGGGAAAAGAAAAGGACGTAATTATTGTCTCAATGGCTCGCTCGAATTTATCCTGGGATCTCGGAATGATGGACGATGTGCGGCGAATTAATGTTGCAATTACTCGTGCGAAAGTAGGCAGCAAAAGATAACCCTTGCTTACCATTCCTTCAGAGACACTGTTGCTTGATCGGAGATTCACAGACTTTCAGCTATGACGAAAATTACGAAATCTTGCTAAAAGGACTGAAGAAAAAGAATTGTGTCATTTCGCTGCGTAACTTTCAGCAAAAGATGGACGAAGAAGGATTCGATTTCGGGCCAGTAGAAATCGAGCAAAAATTTGCTGAGCAACGCAGAATACGTAGGGAAGAGCGTTACAGGGAAAAGTCAGGAAATATAATGTCTGTGTGAATTGCTTAGATTCTGTACTAGTATTGTGCTAATGCTGCTGCTGTCTGTCTAGTCTTTTGAATTTTAAGAATCGGCCTTAACTTTCGGCGCTACATTAATTGTTTCGGGAGCTGCCGAATACCTCTATTTATTTTAAACACATTTGAATTCATGCGTTTTCAGAATGACTCTCCTCAACAGAGTGGACGCAATCGATGCTCAGATCGAGCATTTGAAATCGTTTTTAACAGAAAACGAGGAGACGACTGCTGTATCGGAAGAGGAACTCCAAATGATCATGGAAGATAGTAAAACTATTTCCGAGTTAAAATCCAGAATGGAAAAGCTCAAGAACTCAAATGTTTATGGAAAGGGATCAAACTCTTGTTAATTGCGCTGTAAAGGCAACAATTGACAATCCCTTATGAGAGGCGTTGAAGATCTTCTTAAAAAACGTGTTGAGCTAGAACTAAAGGCAGAAGCCTCACAGTGTGCTTGTGAGGTGCTTAAAACTATAAAGATAGTTGAGTCGCGACTCCCAGCGTCGTATGGAGATACGACCCTACTCGAGAAAACGAAGATATTTGCTGACATCAAAAAGTTTACTAAAGAAATTGAAGACGGGAATTTTATGAAAGCACGAGTCGTCCAAACATTTCTCAGCAGAGTCGAAAGTCTGAATCCAATTATTCTAGCGAACGAGGCCTGGCAGCAGTCACTTATTCAAGAAGAAGATCGAATCGGCTTTTTCAATAAGAATCAAGGTAAAGTTAACTCAATCTTGTCCGGAACCAAATAATGATCCTTTTAGTTGTCGAGTCGATGCTTCATTTGGAAAAATTGGACGCTCTTCTTTTAAATCTTTCGAACTCTATCGTCGATTTCATTCAATCTGGACCGATTTTGTTCGAAGAGGGATTTATCAAAAGAAGTGAAAATGAATGTTTCGCTGGAAAGCTCAACTCGTTATCAAAGTTTATGTTACATTTACAGAGCCAGTCGATTTCGTTCTCAGAAGATCAAACATTAAAACTGGAGAACTACATCGTCGATTCAATTTTGCGGCCAAGTATTCCACTCGAAAGTGACGAAGACGACGAGTCCTTTGCTGACGTCAAGGAGTTATTTGAGCTTTCGCTGAAAATCTCTTCCAACTTCAAAAAGATCCCCGAAATGGTGCAAAATCTTTCGAACGCTCTTACGGAAAAGTCTTCTTCCAGGCTCCTCGCTCGGTATCGCCGGATCCTGTCTACCGGCGATTTTATGTCCACCGTCACGCCTTCTTCACAAAAACGTTACCTTTCTCACAAAAGCACGACTAACTCCTCGAAGACTCTCTCCCTTTCGACATCACTCAAGCTACAGAATCCGGAATCGCCAATTTCACCTTTTTGCGCGCAAGGATGGCTCATTATGCTAAAGAGCCCCAATGTCTCTCCAAGGATTATTCAGCTTTACAAGGTCTTTGTGCTGAACAGATTTTCCATCCAACTTGCTGAGAACTTGGAATACGTAAATGTTCTCTCTAACGATATTGACTGGTTCATTGGGTGTTTGGCTCGTTTGCAACTTGCCAAGAAAACGGTTTCATTTTTTTTCTAATGAAGATAGCAATCTCGGATTAATAGTTTTCAATAAAAACCGCTGCTTCAGAATTCATCAGAAAGCTTGACTGTAGCTCGTGCATCCTTTGACCAAGTACTTTCCCTGAAGGCCTTGCTAGCTCGTTTCGAAAAGCACCATCTAGATAAAATCGAAGTGCAAATCGACTCCCTAATAGACGATAAACTACGTCTTGTCAGCAAAATAGAAGAGCAAGATAGCTTGGAGGAGCTGATGTGCTCAGTCTCAGACGTCAAATCTATTTTGAGCTCGTTAGACGCGCAACTCGACCCGTACCTCGCCCCGGTGACAAAACGCAAGCTCCTTGAGAGGTCATCTATCTATTTCATCAATAAAATCACCGGCGCAATTCTAGGTGAGTCGTCTTTTTGTGTAAAGCCACTCACCTAGTAGAGACTTTTTATTCACGGCTTGTATCTCAAGAGAGTTACTTAAAATTTATTTTGTAGAGGAGGAGGATATTGCTGTCGATGCATGTACACCTCTAGATGCATTTATTAACAAACTTTCGGATTTACCTGGCTATCCCGCCACAAACGCTGAAGGTAAACTTAGAAAGTTAATTGCAAATGACCAGTTATTATTAGATTTGCGATTTATATTGCGTTCCTCACTGTCAGACATTCTTGGTGTTTGGAAAGCTGGCGACATTAGCCTCTCTGCTAATGCCGTTCGAGGGCTCATAAGAGCGCTTTTCTCGAACACAACGAAGAGAAGTAATGCTCTGCAGCAAATAGTTTGAAAATATCCACTTTCTGTAGAATATCTCTTGATGGAACTGTCCACTGCTTCATAATTCTATCCCTACCGTTATCGATTTACTCGATTTTAACGAAATGTGCAATAATCTTTTTCACTTCAAAAAATAGTTCCGTTTCTAGAACTTCGCAAAACGTCAGCTTGTTTTTGTCTACTTAACATCAGTTTACGAGTTTTATTTTTTAGGCATGAACAAATTCGGTTGATGGCGGACATGAAAAGCCAGCCTCCAGACGTTCGCAATAAGCTCTTAGAGCAACTTCGTAAGTACATTTTAAAGTATCGAATAAGTATCTCCTTAGTTTAAGGGGGGGGGTCGACGAGAATTTTTTCAGGGGTGATCTCGCTTGTACTCATAGTCTGGATATGAAACTTATATTTTTGGAATCTACAGATTCTCCTAAATCTTTTGAGCCTAAAATCATTTGATAAAAATGAGATTTAGAGGGTAAAATTAGGAAAAATGTAAAAAAAATGACCATTTTTGGTGCATTTTCGCGAAAATGGCCCCACTTTGATGGGATTTTTGACCGATTTTTTCTGGCCAAATTTTTTTCTACTTTTCGCCGGTTAATTTTTTCAACCCTTTTCTATTCGCCACTAAATTCAGATTTCGCCTATCTTATCAGGTTTTCTCCCATTTTTGGTCACGGAAATCCCGATTCTCGTCGACCCGCCCCTTAAATCTTATACATATTATAACTTATATACTTATATAATATAAAACTTATACTATCAAGAATATTTCAGTATTTAACCCACCGGAAAATGACGACGACTCGGTTACTCTTGATACGTTACTTGATGGGTTCGACGTTCTGGTCAACGAGTTGCAGAACTCGACTCTTCGCCGTGAAAGACAATGTGTCAATTTCCTGGAGAAGTTTAAGCCCTTTGTCCAGAGAGTGTCGGAATTAAGAATGCGGAAGTCAGACTTCGAACATCTGAAAACAATTGGACGCGGCGCTTTTGGCGAAGTGGCTGTCGTTCGTCAAAAGGCTAGTGGAACTATTTACGCGATGAAATCACTCTGCAAATGGCATATGCTCGAAAAACTAGGAAAAGGTTCATTCGCATTATTTGTTGTCTTAGTTGTCTTCAGCTAAGGAATCATTGAAAAGATATTGCTTGCTTCCGCGAAGAAAGAAACGTTCTAGTCCGAGCAAAGTCTCCTTGGATAACATCGCTACATTATGCGTTCCAGGACTCATCCCGTTTGTACCTGATCATGGAATATTATCCTGGAGGCGATCTCGTCACACGCCTTTCTAAGTCTGACTATCATTTTCCAGAGGACGAAGTGCGCTTCTACGTCTGCGAAATGATTGTTGCTATAGGAAAGGGTCGATCAAAGTAAAAGAGCATTGTCTTGAAACCAATAATTTATCCACCTAATCTCGTTTACTGACTAAAGTGATTAATTTGGCCAGGACGACCCTTGTCTAAGATTATCTACATTCGTTAAGCTTTGCCCATCGTGACATCAAACCAGAGAATATCTTGATATCGAGCGACGGTCACATTTGCCTGGCAGATTTCGGAAGTTGTCTAAAAATCGACCCGGATGGATTTGTAAGGTCTAATGCTTCCGTCGGTACGCCAGATTATATTTCCCCGGAAGTCCTCCAGACTTACGAGAAAGGTGGGGAATGCTATGGAAAAGAATGCGACTGGTGGTCTCTTGGAGTCAGTATGTACGAAATGCTCTTCGCAGATACTCCCTTTTACGCTGAAAGTCTCGTGGAAACATATGCTCAGATTATGGACCATGCTGAAAAATTCGCATTTCCGAGTCCAGATGAGGGCATTGTAGCCTCAGAAAACGCGAAAGATTTAATTTGCAAGGAAGGTCTCATTTCTATTTCAATATGCTCTCCGTTTATCATTTATCAAAAAATAGTGATAAGATATGGGACCCGCATAAGCTCATTTGCGATAGATCCGTCCGTCTCGGAAAGAATGGCCTTTCTGACTTTCGAGAGCATCCCTTTTTCGCGGGCATCGAATGGGAGACTATCCGCGACCAAGTTCCGCCTTACATTCCTGAAATTGAGTCACCAACTGATACTTCGAACTTCCCGGATCAGCTTGAAGAATACCGAATAATTAAAGATCCACCTCCAACCGGAAATAACATCTTTACTGGCAAACACCTTCCCTTTGTCGGCTTTACTTACACGAAGTCATCACGCTTGTCTGGCAACACCTTATCGAGTGCAGCCGCTGAAAACAGCAGCCAAGAAAAATCTTTGTCTACCGCTCCAGTTCCTGCTCCTCGAAAGAAAGAAGAGCCTCAAGATGAGGAGATCCGAAAAGAACTGCAATCGCTAAAAGAAGCCTACAACTTTCAAACCAAAGAACTTGCATCTGCAATGGAGAAGATTGATCAGATCGCAGCAGAAAATGCCAATAGAAAATTAGCTGCTATTGAGAAAAGTGAAGAAACTGAACGCCTCAAGATTTTCCTTGACAAGTTGGAAAGGGAAAATGCCACCTTGAAGTCTAACTTAGAAAAAGTCGCGGCGGAACAGAAGGTGTCTGACGTCTTCTCCAGTCGTCTTGACAGTCTTCATGACGAGTTAGAAGAGTCCCAAGCTCTGCATTTGGAAAAAGATGCCCATATCGAGCAACTTACCTCCCAATTTGAGTCTGTATCTGAAGAGCTATCGTCAAAAAAAGACGGAGAAACAATCCAACGTCAGCGGATAGCTTCACTCGAAAGAGAAGTCAATGGACTTGAATCACAAATCACCAGCTTGAGGTTCATAAATAAACCTTTCCAAAAATTAACACGCTTTTCTTATAGACTTGACGATGAGAATCGTGAAGGCTGGGAGAGCTACCTGCGAAGCATAACCAAATGGGTGAGAGACGAAAAGGATGCAAGAAATTATCTGGAAGTTTTGGCAGAAAAGATGGGCGAGGAACTCGAAGCATTGCGTCGGGCCAGAGATGCCCAAGTTCCATTACAGCAGCATTTGAACTCATGCGAAACATCACCTAGAGATGGCAGTGATCGGGAAAGATGGCAAACTTTACGAAATTCGAAGAAAAAACAAGCAAAAATACTAGAAATCGAGAGGTAAGTGTGAATTTACGATGACAAAGAGTAACTGGTTCTTTAGCACACTTCGAGATGAAATTACCCAGCGCGAAAACTTGTCCAAGGATCTTGCACAAGAGCGCGCGCATTCTCACGAACTCGCTCAAGAGCTACAGCAAGCTAGGTACGAGCTAGATTGTCTCAAAAGAACAAATAGGAAAGGTTAACAAAGTCATCCTGCTCATAAATATTCATTGAGTCTTTCGAGCTCTCCTAACAAGAAATCTAACTAACTTAACAAAAAACCTGCTACAGTCTAACCTGCATGCCTGCTGATCAACGGTCAGACTGCTCAGACTCACGCTCGGATCCGCATGTCCAAAGTACGGCGTCTTCAAGTATTTCTCAGAAGGGTATGGACTCAAACAGAAGTGGAGGCCCCCAGACGATCGTGTCAGAAGTAACCGACCCATCCCTTTACCGAATTCCATCAGCCACGGTTACTCACTTTCGTAACCCTCATCTCTTTAGTCTAACTCGCTTAACGTTTAAACAAGTCATTGATTAAGGAGTAACCCTTATCTCTGTTTCTGGTCGGCCATCCCCGATGAAGTCAACGAAGTCACAGAAATCAGCAGCGACACCGCACAATCATGAATTTGTTGTGAAGACGTATCAAGAACCTGTTCCTTGTCTTCAATGCGGTACTTTCATGCTCGGCCAGTATCGACAAGGCATTATCTGTGAAAATTGCGAGTTTCCCTGCCATTACAGCTGTGCTAAAAATGTGCCAAAAGGTAGGCTCCGCGACCGATACCGAGCACTTTCCCACCAGGGGATTCTCGAGGAAACTAGAAATAAAACTAAAGAGATGGAAGCCATGGAGCTAAAGCACGAAAGTTCGCTTTTGAGCTCGCCTCCAAAGAGGCGCTCTGTCGCCTCCTCTTTCTGGAGCCATCTCGGTTTCTCACCTAAAACCGTGAAGCGATTCCAAAGAAAGTAAACTTCCACTTGTATATCCATTTTTGCACATATATTCATTTCTATTTATTCTGTTACCAATAAATGCACTATTTTTCTAAATCTTTAAAGCGAGTATACTTTTATCGATTTCGAAAAAGTATGAGCTCGACCAATTGCCATAAATGAGTTTTGTTTCTGGTGTTGATGAAAATTTGTAGTCTGCCCTCTGCCAAGAGAGGACCTGGATCGTCGACCAATAGGACTCCACACACTCGATATACATCGCAGTACTGGTACTGCTTACGAGGGTCGTCTTTGGCTCCCAAAACCCCAAGGAGTTAAGAAGGGCTGGCTAAAATGCTTTGGGGCGATTACTGGTAATCGTTTCTTCGTGTTTATCGTTTCAGAAGAGCGCAAGGCGCCTCTCGTCAACTGCCAGGCAGCATTCTCGTTTGATCTCCGTGAAGAGTGTTTCTCTGTCGAGACAGTGCGCCCTGAAGATGCAATTCACGCCAACAAAAAAGAAATAGAGTCAATTTTTCGCCTTCGATCCACCTCAGTTCACCGCACCACTTCCATCACACACCCTGTCCTTACATTTTCGATACTCATGAAGTGCCAGAATTCATCCGAAAAGCAAAAGGCAGGAAAACTGTCCTTTCAAATGATCTTATTTTTTATTAGTGGATTGACTATCTTTCGAAAGTCAACAAAACTTTGAAGCATTCCCTTCCGCCGCCAGTGTTCAGTCTACTCGAAGCATATGACCCGTCCCTTATCCTCATTAAGACTATGATAACTGCCGACATTATTAGTAAAGATCGAATCATACTTGGTAAGATTGCGCTGACATCCAAAAATACCATGTCGATTAATAGGTACAGAAGACGGTCTCTACTGCATGGATCTAAAGCGTCATGACTTCGTTAAAATCATGGAGAAAAAAGTCCTTAATGTTCAAGTCTCAAAAAACCACAGAGTGAAAATCATTGTTGTGATATCTGGGAATCGCCGCGCGATTCGGTACGACCCCGAAATGTCTTGATTATTCTAAAATTATTTGTAGCGTTTTGCCTCTCAAGGCTGCTGCTGAACCACTCAAATTTGCTAAAGACACTGTAAAGCTCGACCAAACTCGTGGAGCATCATTGATATCAATCACTGCTGTAAGGCAAATGTTAATAGTAGCTTAGAATTCATTTTAACCCATTATTTTTGAAATCGCTTACTAAACAAGACTCTTGTTACAAGAGTTTAATTTCGAATAGATCTAAAAACGCAATCATTAACCTTATCGAAAGTACAAGCTCTCTGTCGCTTGTAATAGCAGCCAGGAAGACACTTTTCTGCTATGAGGTCACGGTTGACGAAAAAGAAGCATTATCCGTAAAGCACAAACAAGAGATTGCGCTTGATTACATTCCGCAAAACCTTCACCAATCGGATGGTAGCCCAGTAATAGTTGTCGGGTCAACTTTGGGATATTCGAACTATATTGTCGCCTGGGTCACTTTATTACTGCCTCAAGTATGCCTCACCAAAAGATTACTTGCTTAAATTATTTTAGGACAACGCTACTTTTACAAATAATCAAAACCGTCCGAAACATCTGTTGAGCGTAAAACAAGATTCCGCAATGAGGTTCGAATGATTTTTGATTTATTTGCCAGTAAGCATCATTTTAGCACGTTGCTCGAAAACAAACTGCTTCAGCAACCTATGGATGCTCTATGCTCTGTTGATCTTGGCGTTGAGCAGAAAGAGCATCTTCTATGCTTTAGCAAGTTTGGAATTTATGTGAATTACGATGGCGAACGTTCACGTCAATCAGAAATCATGTGGCCATCGGAGGTAATCCCAGTCGCTCCTTGGATAAATAATAATTATTACCATAAAATTTATAGCCTCGGTTCATTTGCTGTCACTCTCCTCCAGAAAACAAGCCGCCAGTTCTGATATGCTACATGGACAATTCTATAGAACTGTATGATGTTTATTCCGGCCAGTGGATTCAATCCATAGCATGTCGTCGTCTTCGACCATTGAACACAGATGGCAGTTTATCGTGCATGGAGACTGACACACGTCGTCTTCTTTTGTTATCAAACCCGAGCGAGAAAATCGAGGACAACGAGCACTGGATAGAGCTTCCTTTGCAATTCAACCCTGCTTTACATAAACGACAGCTTGTTAAAAAATCTAAGGTAAAAGCAAGCTAGAAAAGATATGTTGCTACTCCTTTCTTAGGTTTCTTTCGAGTTCAAAGTACCAGACTCAACGCAAAAGAAACTGGCGTCGAAAATGCGTGACCCTGTGCAGCGAAAGATTTTGATATCTGGCCCTGTCACTGACACGTTTCAACACTTGGAGCATATGGACCCGGCTGACCAAACGTATGACAGTGCGAAGAGATTTCCTTTGACGTTTGATTTAGGTGCTCACTTACACAATCGACGTCTAGCCTTGCTAGAACGGCAAGTTCGAGCGATGTTGCGATGGTGAATATTGACCTGTGAAAATAAGCACCAGAACTTGCACTTTGCAGTCTTTGAGTCCTCACCTTCTTCACTTCTTTCTCACTTCAACACATTCACTTCACATCCTGTATCAGTTCACTCGCTTCAACTTATATTTACCTCATCTATTGGCCTTTAAGTTTCCTCTGTGCATTTCTTCTCAACTTAGAACGCGCACAAAATACCCCCGTAACGTACTGTCCTCACGAGCACAAAATAATAAAAAAGACACCGAGCCACTTGATAATTTATCTTTAAAAGTACTAGGACTTTTGGTATGATTAAAAGTTCAAAGAAAAAAGTTCAACACTCGTATGCTCTTATCGATTGGCATTCTCGTTCATGTCACCTAAAGTTTTAAAAAGCCAAACTACGGATAAAAAATTGGACGATTTCGACAACGCACAGTATTTCCTTAGCTCAAGCGCAGATGCATAAATGATTTATCGCCCCTTGATTCTTCAAGGGGAGTGCTTGAATGTTCAAAGCTAAACCGCCCTGGTGAGAAATCTGAATCACTAGGGTAATGCAAAACTACCAACGCGATGTCGCAGTTGTCCCTTGTGTGCCCAAATGCCCTCCGCCTTATAAAAATGCATTTTTAAACACGCTCGGTAGCTCGATCCGACTCGATAGCTTATTTTACTCGAGAAAGGCCCTCTTCTTAACCTTGACAACGTACTAATCCCATCTTCCGTACTGAAACCACGAGAGTCGACATCAACAAAAGCTACCTTTCTTCTGTTCGCAAGTAGCTACGTTTTCGATATGCAACAATCATTTCTTTTATTATTTTGATTTTCCCAAATACGCGTTACACCGCCTTGAACCACCCATAGCTTCAAATTAAGAATGAGCGAGTTTCTGGTTGACGAGCAAGAGTACGACTGGCTACGCCGGCTTGGGATCGAGCAGACTACGCTAGGATACTTTGATGGGAAAGGGGTCATGAATATTCACAGTATCGATAAAGAAATTAAAGCCTAAGTTATAATTGCGACTTTGCTCGCGCTGGCCTATTGATAAACAAGCGAGACTGGCAGCGTTGAGTTTTTCTTTTCACTTGTAAATATTTTTAAAATGTATGATTTTATTGACACCTGTTTTTGAGAGAATGGAAAAAAGGAAGCGGAGAGTTGCAGTCATCTATTTCTCCCATAAATGGCAGACCGATAGCTCAGATATACACCGCGACAAAGGTGATTTTCTCGATTACCTTCAAAAGTTAAACCAAATTTGACGCTAATTAGGACGACTACGATGCTACTGTTGCCGCCGCTAAAGAGGCTTTTAAAGTCTGGCGTAATGTGCCTGCACCGAAGCGCGGCGAGATTGTCCGTCAAATCGGCGAAGAGCTCCGAAAAGTAAAAGAGAACTTCATTTAAGGAGATTGACTTGTTCAGTATATTGAGCTGCTGGGGAAACTTGAAGCACTAGAGATAGGCAAGACTGTGGTTGAAGGGAGAGGCGAGGTACAAGAGTTCGTTGACATCTGTGACTATGCTGTCGGTATGTCAAGACAATTACCCGGACAAGTGCTTCCCTCTGAGCGTGAGGGACACGATTTGCAGGAGAGATGGAATCCGCTTGGATTAGTCGGTGTCATTAGCGCCTTTAATTTTCCAATCGCTGTGTATGGATGGAACGCAGCAATAGCTTTGATAACCGGAAATTGCGTTATTTGGAAGCCCTCACCCACAGCCATTATCTCGACAATTGCTACTCAGGTTCGCTCTATCTATCTTTAGGCTATTTTTATTGTCATAGAATATCATCCAACGCGTGTTTGAACGGAACAATCTTCCAAAAGCGATCTGTACGCTTGTTTGCGGCGGTGCGGAAATTGGAGATGCGATAGCAAAGGATTCCCGAATCAACTTGGTGAGCTTTACTGGCTCTACCGCTGTAGGAAGAGAAGTGGGTGCTACTGTTCAACGAAGATTTGGTCGTGTTTTGCTTGAACTTGGTGGAAACAACGCCGCGATTATCAATCATGATGCTGATGTTGAAATGGTTGTTCGGTCAGCTTTATTTGCTGCAGTTGGCACTCAAGATCACGGGTTAAATATCAGTTCTTGCGAAAATTATGTAATTGAGCCTCTTAGCGAAGAGGATAAAAAAGGAAGCTAATTATTTTCTCAACCCAAAAATAGGCCAGCGATGCACTTCGCTTAGACGTCTTTTTGTTCATCACCAGTTGTACCAGACAGTATTAGAGCGATTAGTCAAAGCCTACCCAAAAGTGCGGATTGGGTCCCCTCTCGAAGAAAATACAATGTACGGTCCGATGCATAATAAAAGAGGCGTCGAGCTCTATCAGAAGACTGTCAAAGAAGCCAAGGCAAGTTCTTTTCATTTGCGGAATCGATTTGAATATTTTATCTTTTAATATTAGACACTGGGAACTCTGGCTGAGACTCAGCCTCTGAGTGATAGGTCTCCTCTTATTCGCTCTCTTTTGAAACATTTGTTAATAAATTATTAAGGCATTAGGTGGAAAGATCGAATACGGTGGCGAAGTAATCGATAGCGATGGCTTCTATGTGCAGCCAACAATAGTCAGTGGTCTTGCGCACGATTCGGAACTGGTCATGAGGGAGTCCTTTTGCCCAGTTTTATATGTAATGCCGTTTGATAATTTGGATCAGGTGATAAAGAATTTTCGATCAGAGAATGACTCGAAATTCCAAAGGTTATCGAATGGAACAACGAAGTCGAAGCAGGCCTGAGCTCCTCATTGTTCACAAGTAACATTACGGACTTATTCAAGTGGCTCGGACCGAACGGTGCTGACACTGGCATCGTAAACGTTAACTGCCCAACCAATGGGGCCGAGATCGGAGGCGCTTTCGGGGGAACAAGGCGACAGGCTGGGGCAGAGAAGCTGGATCTGACTCCTGGAAACAGTACATGAGAAGAAGTACATGCACAATTAACTTTTCCAAGCAACTTCCACTGGCTCAAGGCATAAAGTTCGAATAAGTTTAGTACTCTTGTAAAAAATAGTTTCATTTTCATCCTGATTACGCACTGCCCAAGTTGATTCCAAAGTTCATTGATTATGCTTTAATATTCTTCACATGACACTGTGCAATTCGCTTACGAACATTCCTCCACTCATTTTCATATTTAGAGATGAGATAAATTATGCTCTGGGTAATACTTACTCTGTGTTCGTGTACGTTTGCCCAGTCTGATGTAGATGAAGGATGTGAAAATCTGACTCGCGATATTGGTCTCCTTCTTTCTGCAGGAATATCCGACTACGCACCAAAACTAGAATCTGTCTTCAGACGACGCACAGATGAGTCTTGGCGACCTGACAGAGTGCGCAACAGAGTGAACTTACCCCAATCGAATTACGAGGTCTCTGAAATCGTCGAATATCGTACTATCATCAATGACCTTCTTGATAACTCTTCGGAGAAAATCAGAAAGCTCTTATTTGGTGCTGATCAAGGGGTCACCGAACTGCGGAAGACTCTTTTAGATGTGTACAGAAAAAAGTTGCCTGTTACATACAATCAAACAGAAGTCGAAAAGCCCATCGAGAAAAAATACTATTATAACGCGGGTTATACAAACACGCCACATGAAAACCTAGAAGAAGAAGATCCCTATGCCTCGATCCGTCAGAATATCGAGTCTTTAGCACTGAATAAGTGTTTCGGAGACGGCCAAATCAACGTTAGTTTTGAGCAGTCGACAGTTCATGTTCCATTCAATGTGTATTCGCTGAGTGACGATGTTCTTACGACGGCTGTTTATTCCACTGGTCTGGACAAAACTTTCACGGAGAATGCAAAAAACAGTAAGGTCTTGAGCTGGCAGTATTTTGCCTCTAGCAAGGGACTTACTCGTTTTTACCCCGGCCTCAAATGGAAACTTGAAGACGAAATCAAGCGTCCGATCGACTACGATGCCAGATTTGAGTCTTGGTACGCCTCTAGCATCAATTACCCGAAAGAAATCATCATCATGGTCGACTCTTCCGGATCGATGAAAGGCTATCGCAAAGTTCTGGCTATTCTTACAATTAGAACTATTATTGACTCTCTATCTGACCAGGACTTTTTCAACGTAATTCATTTTGAGTCTACTCCATCTTATCTTCACAGTTGCTTCGAGAGAACCCTCGTTAGAGCTACAGACTTTAACAAGCAGCAATTCAAGGAAAGGTTTTGAAATGCACTATCCAAAAAGTTTCATTTTTTTATCATATCAGAATTTTCCGTTGAGATATCATATTTTTCTCGTCTTCAAAACTCACGAAGGTTTTACTTCAGTCAATGAAAGCAAGCAATGTAGCTGACTTCAACAAAGCGATCAACGAAACTTACAATGTTTTCAAAAACTTTTCCGAAAGTCAAGATACCTATTATCCAGCTTCGCGTGGAATCATGATGCTGTCTGATGGCGCGCTCGAAGAATACAACGAAGCCTTCAATAACGCTACGATTGCGCTGAACGATAGCAACATAAACTTCGATGATATTCGTGTTTTTACTTACCTCATCGGAAAAGATTTAAAACATCAAGTGCCACTCAAAAATATCGCCTGCTCTCGACGAGGTTACTATACTCATATTGCTTCTCCCGCAGATGTTAAAAACAACGTGATGGAGTATTTTCATACGATGAACCGCCCTCTTGTGAACCAAGCGGATTATGGTACCAAGCCACAGTGGAGTCCAATGTATTCTTCGAGTCTGATTGGTGGGCTTAAAGTACATGGACTCATAGTATCTGCTACACAAGCGGTTTATTCAAAAGACAATCTAACGAACAAAACGGGATTACTTGGTGTCGTTGGTACAGACGTCCCTCTGTCGTTTTTGGAGCAATATCTACCAAAACCATATATTCTCGGGCCGCATGGTTACGCCTTCATTACTAATGCCAAAGGACAACTCTTGTCGCATCCTGATCTCAAGATCAAGGAGGATGATGGTGTTTCTATGAAGACAACTTATCGAAGCATGACTCTTATTACGATGGAGCTTTATCGAGAAAGTCCATCGCGAAAGAAGGACATTACTGAGGCAATACGTACAGCAGCAAGTGAGCAAACAAGAGTTATTAAACGTGGATTCGAGGCAAGAAGAATCATCGAGTGCGGATCAGATACCGTTTCTTGCAGAAAATTAGCGACGGACGTCCTCACTGATTATAGTTTCCTCGGACTGAACGAGAACTTCGTTCTTGGAATTGCTCAACCGAGGCTTATGAAAAATGGAAATCTCCAGTTTGCACAGAGTACGGAGAAACTTCTTCTACCCAGAAACAAGATGACGAGAGGATCTGTTAATCTTGTGCAAGAATGCTCGAAACCTCTTGGAAATCCAGGACAGCAGAGCAACCGAAAGCAGCTGATTTGCGAATTCTACAATGGCGTGAATTCAAATTTGCTGAAACTTGCGGGTAACTGGGAATTTTGTAAATTCCAAGACTATGTTTACACGGATGATCAGCGATGTGCTTCAATCAACCAGACACAAGTCATTTTTGACTATGTTTCTTCTACTAGAAAGGGTTCGGCTAATTTCGAGTATGTTTGTGATGACAGTATGATCGACTCGCTTCTCTATGACATTCATATGACCGCGATCTTGCCTGGAATGTGGGCTGACTACTTACAGAACACTGGTGTAACTTCCGTCATTGATTTTGCTTATGTTTTGACGAGAACCGGGCTTCTTCGATTTTATGATAACTCGAAAACCGGTGACGTGATCTCGATGGATCTTCTTGAGCCTTACAAGATCGGTTTCGAGAAGTTTACTTATTCCCGTTTATTCCGCATTGCCGCCAGCTACAAGTAAGCTTTAGTTTACTTTCATTTTTCTCTATCAGATGATTTAGGAAGGGGACAACCGTCTATTTGCTGAATCCTAAAAATCCTGAAAAGTATCTCACCGCCAGAACGTGGAGTTTGGGGGAGAGCGAAAATTTCAAACCACCGAATTTCAGTTCGGAGCATCATGTAGCTATGCTCACAGAGGGTTACCAGATTCGACGCGATTATCTTGTTGATCTCATCAGAAAAGAAGGTTTCTCTTTCGTATTTTCTCTTCTCATTCAATTTTAGCTGGGAATCTCAAATGCAAAAACTTAAACGCGGGCAATACGACCGAGTCAGACTGTAACGGTGATATCAAGGATGTAAGTACTTTCTTCATTTAAGGCTAGGGTGGTCGATTTTGACCAAGTCTCAGATTCTTTTTTGACCCGCGTTTTTGGATTCCTCAGGAAATTTGGAGCAAAAAACTCCTCATGCACTTTTTCGCTATCTCAACTCGATCTCCGGGAAATCGCGACTAAAAGTGCAGAAAATTAGTGTATTTTGAAAGTGAACCCAATATTATGAAATTTTAACCCTTTAAAATAGCTGCATATGATACATTTTTGGAAAGCTTACATTCAGCACATTCATTTAGGGTAGGGCTGAGGGCGTCTGGGCTATGCCCGAAGGGCAATTTATAGGAATGAATAGTCAAATATAGGTACCTTGGTTTATTGAAAAAAATTCTTAAGAAAAAGTTATCAAATAAAAAAAAGCTTCTGTAAATTTTAAGATTAGGGTCTAAGAAACCTAAAAAGAGTAAGAGTTGATAGGACCATTATGCAAACTTTGGAGTTTTGGAGCCCTGAAGATGGGCTATTTTCGCGATTTTAGCCGAGATGCCAACTTTGAAGCCGCCGGAAGTGGCTTTTTCCTTGGGATTACGGAAAAAGCTTCTGTAATTCAGAAGATCTAAGATAGATCTCTATTAAAAGCTATTATGGGGTACTCTGGCATTCACAAGTCCAGAGTTTATGAGCCTTGCTTTGGGCCAAATCGACCACCCTAGCCTTAATTCTAACTGATTATTTTGTTTAGTGTTATCTACTTGATGACTATGGAACAGTGTTCGTTTCTGCCAACAAAACCGAGACCGGATTTACTTTGGCTCAAGTTGATTCCAATGTGATGCAAGCAATGAAAAACGATAAGATTTTCATTGGAATAGGCGTCAAAGATTACCAGGCAAAGAACTCTAGTCTCCAACAAAAGTCAGAAAGTCCATTTAGGCAACATGTTCTGAAGTGCAAACAATCGAGACTCAAGACGAAGACGGAATAGTTTATAATCTTGAGTTCCCAGTGAATACCAAAGAAGACCCCAAAAATCCATCGAAGCCATCTCAAGATGATGAAATTACGACAGAGTATAACAAAGCTCGTCCCTGTCTGAAAGTACGCTCATTTTTACTTTTTAATATAAGTATAATTTCAAGGAATACACCTTGTATCAAATAAACAAGTCCTTCAGTCAGGACCTTGGAAAGAAGAGAGTAGCCTTATGTAACAAAGTAGGTGTATTTTAGCTGAACCTGTGAACAATATTATTTTAGGGCACGAAAACAGATCTCGATGAGTGTTCTACTCGGTCGTACTCATTGAGAAAGATAAAGAACACGAATCTGTCACTGTTAGTAGTAGATTCGTGCTGTTCTTCCACGAATTCGGATTCATGTCCTTCCTCGGAGAACATTCTGTCTTCAGAAAGGTTTCTCGCAGAGCTCACTCCCCAAGGTGACTTTACCAATCTACCTCAAAATATTTGAAATTTTCTTAGAAAAAACAATTACAAAAGACGCGCTCTGCAAAAATCTGAAGGAAGACAACATCCGACGGGTGTTATTACCAGAACTAGATACAAGCGACAACAGTACAGAGTCTCGTTGTAGCTCCTCGGCTACAAAACTATTATTTAACAACTCCTTATTCTTCACTTTCATCCTATTTTACCTATTGAATCTGATGTTTACCTGAAACCCGAAATCCCAAACAAGATGAAATTCTGTCCGATTATCGCAAACTTAGAGCAGGGGTTTCCTCCCCTTAATATTTATTCTGCTTAAACATATGATATGTTACATATCTCGCAGCATGTTCTTCATTTTAACCTAATTTTACCTCTCATGACTTTATAAATATGCATCTACGAAATTGAACTTCAAACGAATATTGCCTCTAACATTGTGTGAATAGAACTTTTATTTCAACGATAATCCGGCAAACATAAAGTCATAATCCGTCTTCAGTTGCCTTATTCGAAAAAACTCATTTGAAAATATTATTTTGACAATCTGTTCAAGAATATAACAAATATCAAAATGCTTTAAACATCACGCGCAGTATAATAATTTATAATGAATTTATATTGCTTTTGTTGAGTTATTTTTTTTTGCAAGCTGAAAACTTCCAACCGAGAGTCAACCCAAGGACTCTGCATAAAAAGCAATAATCAATTGGCTTCAGATGCTTCGGAAGGGTCTATTGAACTCACCATTGCGTAGGATTCCGTCTCGAACAAATGCACAATTTCAGAGCAAACTTGATACTGAAATTCAGACAGCTCTTAAGTCGGGTCTTGATAGACCCAGCGCCATATACAACCATCTGACGGCTAAGAATATTATTTTCAAAGATGAGCATCAGCAAGAAGTTGTCTCCAGGCTCGATAAGATAGGGTTTAGTCATATTTTTCAGATGCGCGTACGTTTTTTCGAAAACGAGTTTTGAATCAAATGGAATCGAGATTGTGAAATATTGCTAAACCCTATCTGACCTGAATGATCGTCTCCGTAGTTTCACCGCGAAGGCTCAAGAAGCTTCTAGTGGTGGATTTTTCGGATTTTTCTCATCTGGCTCATCTGAAGCGGAAGTTAAAGAGGCAGACATACCTGGAGCGTATCTTTACGGCAATGTTGGCACGGGAAAGACCATGTTGATGGACTTGTTTTATTCTACAACTCCGGTCGTCAAGAAGAAGCGGGTGCATTTCAATCGTTTTATGCTCGATATCCACGAGCGCATTCACAAGCTAAGATACTCACAGCTTGGCGCCAAAGAGACCTGGGACAAAATCGCGGACGATATTGTCGAGGACGTGCATCTTCTCTGCTTCGACGAGTTCCAGGTCACCGATATTGCCGACGCTATGAACATGAAGAGCCTCTTCTCCGCTCTCTTCAGGCGAGGCATCGTAGTTATTGCCACTTCGAATAGACACCCAGATGATTTATACTTGCATGGTCTCCAACGACAGAATTTCCTCCCCTTCATCCCGATGCTGAAGACACAAGTGGAACTCGTCAATTTAGACTCGGGAAAAGATTACCGAAAATCTGAAGTTTTTGACTTCAATTATCCATCTTGGCTCATCAAGGGCGACGCTTCATTGCCGCAACAAATCGAAAAAATCTACTCTAAATTTGGGAAGGGCGAAAGCCAAGTTGAAAATAAGAATATAACTGTGCTTGGACATACTCTTCGTGTGCCTAAAGCGACTGGCGGTGTAGCTGAGTTCACTTTCGACGAATTATGCCAGGAAGGATTAGGTGTACCATTAGGCGCGCAAGATTATTTAGGTATTGATAGGATCCGGCATTCTCTACTTATATTTCTTGTTACTAGCGCTTTCTGGTCATTACTCGGTGATAATCGTCAAGGACGTACCCCGGATCGACCTGTACGTTATGAACTCAGCACTGCGGCGAATGATTACTATGATTGATCAATTTTACGATAATAACGTGGCCTTATTACTTGTACTGGACGTTCACCTGGACGATCTCTATTTCAGCTCACACTCTGGAGATAGAGAGCTTACTATGGAGGAGAGAATGTTTATGGATGATCATCAAGTTCAGGGTGTAGCAGAAGGCGTTAAAATAGCCACCCTTTCTGGTTCTGAAGAAGCCTTTGGTAATATTTCTCGATTTTATGGAAATATATAAGTCTACTCTAGCTATTGAGCGTAAAATCTCACGACTTGCCGAGATGAGCTCCGAGCAATACTGGCGTGAAACAGAAAGAATTTTCTTGCAATCTAAAAAGTAAAATCTCTGCCCTTGAGTAGAGCTTCAAGCTTTTATCTAGATTACTTCCCTTGCTACTAGACTCTCGAAATCGACCTTAAGTTATTCTCCGGAGAGCGCAAGTTCTTCTGCTCTATCCGGCTGTCCTGTTTCCGTTCATTCAAAGTTCTGTAATTTAACCAGATACAATTTTTTTTAATGGTGAGGTATTTTAGATAAAAGCTGATGGAAGTGGATGAAACGTGCACGGAGGAGCCACCTCTTCAAGAAATGTCGATCGAGGATCAGTTCAGAAATAGAATGCGCAAGCTGTATCCTGCCGTTGACGAGAGCGTCACGCCTCTGCCGCGGTTTTGGACTTCCCACAAAGAACTCTCCTCGAAGCTTATAATTCAGCAAGGAACACGCGTTGAGTACAAAGGCCCTGGATCAAAGGGATACAAAGATGCAGCATCAGCGCGAACAAATACCGAAATACCCGCCGTATGTGGACTTTACTACTTCGAAATAACTGTTATCAGCAAAGGCCGAGATGGCTATATTGGGATCGGATTGGTTGCATATGGTGACGAGTCTCAGCAGCTAAATGCGCAACAAGGAGGTACAGATACAAAGATACCAAGAGTTCCCCTTTGAACAGTTGTAATTACTAGTCGTTAGATCAGGTAAGCAGTTTAAATTCCCCGGTACTGAAGTAATTATCCTGGTTTTTATCAATCCTTAATTTTAAGGTTACAATCGTCTACCTGGCTGGGATCAGGACAGCTTCGGTTATCATGGCGATGATGGCAACGCATTTTCGAAGTCTGCGCATGGACAAAAATATGGACCAATTTACGGGAGCGGCGATGTTGTTGGCTGTTGTATAAATATGGTGAACAGAACTATCTTTTTTACAAAGAATGGAAGTAATCTAGGAATTGTTTTTGAAGATGGTAAGAGCGACGGATCTCTCACTGTTTCAAGCGATTTTTTCAGTTCCCGATAAACCAATGTACCCAACAGTAGGTCTTCAGACCCCTGGAGAGCTGATAGAAGCTAACTTCGGCCAAAAGCCCTTCCTATTTGACTTTGAAAGCTATCTTGCCGATTTCAGAAGAGATCAAATTGTCCAGATAAAAAACTTCTCAATCGACGACACGGATGGTTCTTTCCAACTCAAGATTCAAGCGATCATTGCAAATTACCTAAATTACCAAGGCTACTCCAAAGCGGCGACTGCGTTCGAAGAGGTAAAGCCACTATATGAGATTTGGCGTTCGTTAATCTCTAGGCTACGCGAACGAAATGCGCAGTTGAAGCAGAGGCTACCAAAAAAACAAGAATCGGAATTGTCAGCTGCATTCTCAAGGGTGAGCTCACAGAAGCGATCGCTCGCTTATCAGCCGACTTTCCAAATTTGCTCGAAAACAACCACGAGCTTGTTTTTCAACTGAAGTTCCAACAATTAGTTGAGATTATCGGTGGTACAGGTAATGTGGTTTTAAAGTTGGCTCAGTCCAGATTAACCCTTGATTTCAGAATCCGAGATGAAGAACTACAAAGAAACGGAACATTCGTTTGGGATGTTGCCTGCAAGCGCGCTGCAAGACTTCATCGACAAGGGACGCCATTTAAGAGAGTTTGTTCTCGAGTCCAACAGCGACAACGAGTCTATGCTCAAGAAAATAAATCAAATTAAAAAGGTAGATCGTTAGCAAATGCAGTATTTAACCGGTGAATTAGATTTCTACGTTGCTGATAGACAACGACCCAAGTAAGAGCCCTGCTGCTGACCTGTTCGAAAAAAGCAGAAGACAAAAAGTTGCCACTGCCGTTTCCGCCGCAATCAGGCAATCACAAAAACTATCAGCACGGCCCAAGGTTGCAGTTCTTGTCAATCACGTTCGCCTTCTTCACGACACACTCCTTCAAAGAGGTGATTACTTCACCCTTTTATACGACTTATTTTAATTTTAGATATTCCACAAGCTGCTTTCACACTTCCAGAAAACTTTCTGAATGAATAAACTACTTTCATCTTTTCTGACTTGCAGTTTTCCAAGGGAATCTTCTATGATTTCATTGTGAACAGTTTTTATTTAGCAAGGTCTCAGACTTTTCACTCGGATTGAATAAGAGTTTTGCGAGCAGACATAATGATTTTTGTGAGAACAGTAACTGGAATTCCATCAATTTCGTCGTCAGCCCTTTTTATCCAAATTGCTTCGGCTCTCTCGCAGGCCGTCTCGCGGCAGACTTTTCCTCCTGTGATTGCTACGATTGTGAAAATCAGCTCTTCAAGCTCATCTCTGCTTATTGTTCCGTCGCAATCGGTGTCGAAAATTTGACAGACCCACTGAAGCCGTTCGTTCAGAGTGCCTTAAACTTTTTGAAAAACTGCCCGTTACGGCCGCTAACCTCTTGCCATAACGGACATAGTTGTGATGAACTCGTAGAAGCAAATATGCTCGTCGTTGTTAATATCGCAGGCACGGAAAACAGCCTCAGTAAAGGTTGAATGGTCTCCGTTGGGAAAAAGCGCATCGTATATCTTTACAAGCTCCGAGCGGGATAGCTTCCCAGTCGGACAATCGAGTAAAAAACACCGGTACCAGTCCAGAACTTCTTTTTTCGTAACTAATTTTGTTTCTCAAAGAGATAAGGTGCCCGAAATGAAATGAAAAGAAAAACTTACATCTTGTCTCTCTCATGATTTTCTTGACATTTTTTTTACTCAATTTCGTGTTTTTGTGCCCCATCTCTGCCTTTTTTTGCTACTAAGGTCGTGAACTCATTGCTCCTTGCCAGCAGCGAGCTTGAGATCATATTTTGCGATAGAAAAGCGAAATTTTTTTTCAGTTAAAATTTAATTGTTCAGTCAAAAAGAACGTGAGTCCAAAACGTTTTGTAGCGGACAAATCGGAATAAATTGTTGAGTTATTCTTCTGAGGTAACGTAGAGGTTTTCCAGTTGGCTGTTACGAAGTCGCCCAAGAGAACTCTGATCGGATGAAATTCTCTAAAGACAAGATGGATAGACATCGACAGTTACCTTCGAGCTACTGAGCGAGAGGGTGGTGGTGCAGGTACTGGTGTGTCGCAAGCGTCTGTCTAGCGGTACTCCACTGGACGTGAAGGGGTTTATTTTTTCTGCAGCTTATTTCAAAACGCGTATTTGTGGCAAGGAGTGGATAAATAAGTGAAATTTTCATGAAAAAGGAGAAAAACAAGAAAGAAAGCTGAAATTTGAAATTTTCCTGTACAAACCTGAGAAACTGTAGAGCGTGCATAAGTAGTTTCAATTGGCCTTAAACACAAACGTAAATGAATACAATAAAATCGAGCATTACTTGTGATATTTTCGTCTTTCCCAGACGCGTCGAAGTTCGCTAAGAACGTCGTCGTTCAAAAAACAGTAACAGCAGGCGACGATCACGCCAGATAGACTGTCTACAGAAAAGCGCCAAAAATTCGTTATTAGAGATATTGAACTACCTATAACGAGCATTGTCGTTCTCAGAAAGTGCTCAACGTACTCTGAGAGCCTTTTGAAGGGGATTATGATGGACACAAGAACGTGAACACCGAAAAGAGGAACCAGAACCAATGTTGCTACAAAAATTTCATGACTTGAAACAGGTTATTTTGCGATTACCTTTTGCCAGCTTTCTGATATCCTGAATAGCTGTACTTGACTCTGCTTCCGGGTTTGGAACAGAAAGGTTATTCTGTGACATCATGTACAGAATATGCATCTAAGATTGTTAAGGTCCGAGCAGTCGGATTGTATTACCAAGAGAACGAAGTTAGTGGCGGCGATGACGTATATGGGAAGCTCAACCCAGAGTAAAGTGAGAAAAGTAGCAGAGTTTTCTTTTCGCAAGCAACTCACAGACTCATCCGCGTAATACTGAATCGCCCAGCCGATTGTGGGGATTATGGAACACGTCCATCCGATGAGAGCATATCGCGTCACAAAGTCAAGACTTGGAGAATAAGTCAATGCCTTTAACAGTAATAATTACCTTAATTGGACGAACGGATTTGAGATCAAAGTATGGAGGAGAACCGCTTCTATGAATACCTTTATATTGATTCGTAAATATTCGGAAGCGAGAATATGATTAGTTTTTGAACCATTAGCCAAACACTCTTAGCGACTTCGGGAAACATTTCCAAAACGTTAATCGCTTTGCACAAAACCGTCAACTTAGGATTTATTTGTTGGTAATCTTCGTCGTGCTCGTCTGGAATCGTCCAGAAGCTACCCAAGATGTAGAAAAAATCGTTGAGAACAAATGTGATGAATAAATGCACATGCACCCAGTTTTTGTTGGAGTGGAGATTTTTGAACTTTATGAAGATAACTTAACGGGGATTAAGACTCTCAAGTAGGAGTTAGCATCACAATATCAATGATCATAACTTGTATCCCTTGCAATGGCCGCAATAGTGACAATAAGTGACGAAAGGTGCACGTTTCTTAGAATCCATTTCGAAATTTCGTACTTTTTTAATGAAGGAAGACAATTCTCATGAAAAGAAGTTGTATTGTAGCGTTTCGCGAAGGGCAGTGGTCCTTTAGGAGTTGTCTTGTCTTTTTGACAGACAAATTGAACACTTCTCCGTTTTCCCTTTGGATCTTTGGGTCTCTCAGGACACAGTATTTCCAGGGTTTGGTTGTGTTTCATGTCTCAGTTGCGACTTTTTAAGGAAAGTACTCAAACAGTAGACCTTTTCACGAAAGCCGCTGCCTGGTACGCACAGGTATCCCAGTTCTACTGAGCTTTGGCAGATCGAGTAGTCTGTTTTGGTTCTCGATTCGCACCGTTTTTGTTCCCCGTTCCAGGTTCTATCATTATCAAGCTCTCCATAATCATCGCACAGTTTCGTACAGTTCTCCTCAGCCCACTTCTCGACAAAATCGATGTACCTTTCTTCTTTTGTCTTCAAGAGGATAGCAAACTCAAATGAGCATTAATTTCGCCAAGGAATGATCTGATCCTCTCCTGACGATCTGCGTAAATATTTGAAGCGTTCAGATGTATCAGATTGTCAAAAGCGGTAATATCATTATATTTGAGCCAAAGAAAGAAAATTGTAAATGATGTGACGGTCACGAACGTAAAGACGAAAAATCGTAGCTAATTATCACAATGAGTTAGTTGAAATAAAAGTATGATACCGAGCAGCCACACCAACGATATGAAAGGTTTTGGAGTCCCCTGTGTGTCGGTGAAACATCGTAGTCTCTTATCATCACTGCAGTTTTAATGAGATAGATAGTTCACGCCTAGAGTACCATAATCTCCAGCAACCTTAGTTTTTCTCTATCCGTCCCAATTTTCTAACGGTAAGTTTGTGAAGGGGCGATTCTTAAAAATTGTGGAAAAACTTGAGTCACCTGCTGTGAGCTGGACCATTTTTTACAATTTCAGTTTTGTTACTTCTGAATAGCTGCTCGAGTGATACAAATGCTCAATAGAAAAAGACAAATTTATTCTCTTTTCTCTGCTTTAGATTAAAACGAAAAAACTACAATTCAAAACCGGAAGTTTTATAGAGCTACGATCTGGATAAAATTTATTACAGTTGGAGTTGAACTTGCTGGCTCAGAACTTTGTAAGCTGAAATATTATTCAGTTAGATAAGTAGCGGAAGTGTAAGATATACCTAGATAATACAGGATGAACAGATTTGTCAAGCAGCCAAAGACAATTGCCATTTGCGCAATTTTCTTCGAAGTCTCATTAGGGGAATTCTCAAGGGTGGCATTTGAGTGCTGATCTAAACTATGCTCTCCCGGCAATTAGTTTCTACTTAATTAACTCCAGTTGATGCAGAGCAGGAGCTAGCTTGATGCTCCTCTTCTCCATCTAAATTGCATATATTAAATGGCCTTCACGGCAAATGCACAAAAGCTATAAATAGCAGCGAAGTTACTTCTTGAATATAGAAGAGACAAAACCCCTCCTTAGCATGGGCCAAGGCCACCTTGAAGTCTTCTCGTTCGTGCGCCGCGATTGCTTTTTGATAGTGGCACGAAGATATTATTCCAACCGGACAAAATAGAATTAACGCTTGAGAAAGAATTAACAGATTTTTATGGGAGGGGCGAGAGATACTGTCTTGCAAGAAGGTACTGTTTATTTCTTTCCTAAGAATGGATACATAAGCGAGGGAGTGCTGTGAATATCTGTCGCGGAGGACGTTGCCAGTAGCTTCTGTTCGTGAGGAATTCTATTTGGTTCTCTCTCACTACTGTCCTTCTGCATAAAGGCGTTGTTATTTATGCCATTCTCTTCAAAAAGGAATCAGATTCGCGTCAAAAGTGGAATAAATCAAGACAAATGAATTTGATCACATACGCAGTACAGTGGTGCACGCAGTCGACATATTTCTTCTGCTCTTATATTTGCTGCTTTGACGATTGAATTTGCGCCCTAGCCCAGTCGAGGCTCTCTTTTTTCAATTATGGTCTCCGCTAGATTGGGCCGCAGCAAACGGCAACACTAATTCGCCTCATTTTTTCCCTTGGGAACCGCCTTTCACCGCGCTTTTCACCGTAAACTGTCACTCACTATCAACAAGTCTGCCAGAAATATGAATTATCGATTATTTTCTACTGCAATGGGACTACATCTGTCCTTTTTCATTTGTCAGTATCTCATCTTATTTACGAATGTAACCAAATCAAGCGCTGCAAATTTTTTGTTTTGTAAATTAATAGAAACATCAGAATCTTAAAAACAACATATTTAAGCGAAATTACCTAAAATTTTACTAACTCTGCAGACTTTATTTACCGAGTTGTCATATTCTTATTATCCTTCATTAAAATGTTTAAAAGAAATATGGCGCGCAAAATAGTGTCATTTTCTAATACCATTATAAAACGATTTTTTACAAGTTTGATCGTGAGGATAATCCACCTTGAGGGCTTTATTAAATATCTGCCGGCAATGGATCTAAGAGAAAAGTAAATACTATTTTAACAGAATATTTGCGAAGCAACTAACACATCATCAAACGAGAACAGAAAAAGAGAAGATTTCAGTTTTGGTAATATGTGTTTGAGATCAAAGCTAGTTCCTTGGACCCCTCCTCGTTGGGTTCCTTCTACAGGAAAGCGATTGCCAATGCTGATTTGAAGACATTTAAAATGTAACATTTTGTTTGAATTGAATAAGAGTTGATTATAATTTATAAACCGTTGTGAAGTAAAAGTGCCGAGTTCTAAATGTGTCCTTGCCAATGTACCTACGCCGATAGAGAAGTGGAATTTGAAGGATTTCGGTGATGGAAAACAACAATTTTTTATAAAGAGAGATGACTTGACTGGGACGTCTCTGACTGGTAACATTCTAACTTTGAAAGAAATAAAACTGGTAAAATCATTCTAGGGAACAAAATCCGCAAGTTGGAATTTCTCCTTGCAGATGCAATCGAAAAGGGCTGCGACACAATTATTGCCTGGGGCGCGAGTACTTCTAATCATTGCCGTTCGACGGCGGTAGCGTGTGCAGAACTTGGCTTGGAATGTCACTTGCTTCTCACTTCGAACGAGTCGGAAATCACATATGATAGTGGTAACATCACGCTTGCTGCTCTGTCTGGTGCTCACATGTACAAAATGGAGACTTGCTCCTTCGATGAAGGTACATCTTTTCGTACACATTTCTCGGAGTGTTTTTTTAGCTGACAAGAGAATGGAGAATCTTTCTTCCCACTTGGCAAAAAGTGGAAAGAAAGCTTACATTATCCCAAGAGGTGGGTCTTCGTCCATTGCTACCTGGAGCTACATCAATTGCTGGGAAGAAATGCTGCAGCAATCACTTTTCCATGAGATCACAGATGTTGTTGTAGTCTCTGGAAGTGGAGGAACTGGGCTCGATTTAGCTCTTTCTAATCATTGACAGGCTTCTAATCAAAAACATTTTCATAACTTTAATATTCGCGGATTATTTTTGCATAATTCCTATAAATCGTTTGAAAAGCCAGATTGCAGGTCAAAGAGCAAGAAAAAAATTCATGGAGTCAGAATTTGGGGGACGAAGGCTGATTTTTACCATCATGCAAATGAAACTATGAGAAAACTCAATATCCCAGATGGCGTTAAAATTGAGGACTTGATCGATATTACTGATGACTACGTCGGGAAAGGATACGGTGACGCGTGGCCAGAGCTGAAAGAGCTAATTCTTGAAGTCGCCCAATCAACTGGCATTTTCCTAGACCGGGTTTATACTGGGAAAGCTATATATGGTTTGAATTTAAAAAAAATTAAAAATTAATTAATTTATTTAGCAATTAAAGAAGAATTGATCAAAAATCCAGAGAGATTCGCAGGAGACAAAATCCTGTTTTTGCATACTGGCGGCTTGTTTGGAGTAACCGATGGATCGCTTACATCTGAAATTATTGAAAAGCGAAAAATAATTCCCTTCCCTTCTGAACTCACATCAACTAGAGAAAATCAGAATTAATGAATGAATAAAAACCGTCTAGATTCTCAACTTCTTGTTTAAAAAAGACAGTTTTTGGTGTTCTACATCGCTTATTCAATATCGCTGGCGCTGTTGAGCTAATTTTGAGATATCACGATTGCATCTCCTGCGCCGCCTATACCATCGCGTTGAAGATAAAAACCCGCTGATTTTTCTCTTAATTAGACCCTTCTGTTTCACTTTATTTCGATAAGAAATATTTTTTTTTATTCGATAAGAGTTGAAATATACTTCCCGCCAAGTTTATTGAGAAACAATGAAGACATCATTTGCAGCGTTATTGGGAATAATAGGATCGGAATTTAAAACCAGTATCTCATTTAATTTTGAGGGAATCGTTGATTTTTAAAATCCTACTGAAGCATCTGAACAAGTTGTTGTTACAGACCGAACTGTTCCTCCAAAACACCCGAAAAATCGTCTAGCAAGGTATTCGTGTAGAACAGCAATTCATCGTTACTGAGAAATTCGTAAGATTGAATCTGATCTGCTCGGTGATTTTCGAGAAGACAGAATGGATGCTACCTGCGCGGGCAGCCGGCCTGATGCAAATGTGCAACACGTGGTCTCTCAAAATTAATTCAAAAATTGACTCCTCGTCATGCTTCTTCTACGACGCGGAGCTCCGGCCACATGGCGGACCAGGTGTGTTGTATTCTTCGCTGGAAAAACTCACCCATCTTCCTCATTAGAGAGAGAGCGGTTCCATCACATAACGCTAAGTCACAATAGTCAAGCCTGATATTTTTTTCATAAAACTAAGAAATATTTTACGAAGGACTGAACGATAACCCTGCGCCAGTGGATCCATCGAAGGTTCATGCTCTCTGGGACACTGGAAAAATACAGTGGGGCTCAAAATCACGAAAACGGCGCTCTGATTTTGCGGAAGGAATCCCTCAACAATTTTGGTTCGACTCGATTTGGGCAGATGGGCCACGAAGACTTCAAGTGAGAAAGAGATAATTTAGCAGAGATTGGATTTTTTCTTAGACATTGGATCCGTCTCGAGACGACTACGCTCACCCAGACTTTTTTGATGCTAAAAAAACTCTGCAGCTCGAGCTCGAGTTTTGCCAGGACGAATGTGACGGAGACAAGCGATGCGCAAAGAGCTGTGTGCCCAACGCCAAAGAGGTGCGAGGCAATGGCTCCCGAATGCGTGACCGTATCGAGCGCCAAGGACCCTGGAAGAGCGCCAAATCGCTAGTGACTGGTTTCCGCAAATTCGGCGAGAGATATCTGTCGAACTGCCACGGCCACCGGGCTGGCACACACATGAATAGGTGACGCTTGGTGACGCTTAAAAAACGTAAATAATCATTTTCTTCAGGCGAGTGCGCATGATCCAACGAATTTCTCACAAATTCTTGAAGCATTGCTCGCACGAGCAGTGCTCTGATGAGTGGCTCTCGAAGAATCGTTTCAACTGGGGTAAACGAAATTTGCGCACTGACATCGCCGGCTGATACAATCAAATAAGTATTATTTTTTATAATTTTTTAAGAAAGATGAACTGGTCGAGCAAGTCGAACGTGACATCAAGTCAACTGCTTAGCTTATTAATATGATTTCATAAGCTTATTTATTCCTGTAAATAAATTACTTTTTTTTTTCTAAAAAACTGCTTTCTTTGATTCTAAACAACTAATTTGCAGGGCAATCTGGAGGAGTGTTGATCAACGCATTGCAATCATCTTTTTTCACGTTTTGTCCATAATCGCAATCGGCGTTCGTTCATCGTGTCGGTGATGCCTGATAAGTATCCGTCGCATTCTAATCATTATTGCTAAAAACGCAATAGGAGGAATGCTTCTTTGATGTCCTTGTTTGTTTTCATTTCTGCGAACAAGTAACGTCGCCATAAAACGTCTAGTAGCGCTTGTTGTAGGCCTGGCAGCCTGGGAGATTTACGCTGTCAAGTACAGTTCCGGCGGCGCTTTGAAGAAGTCCCATTGCTGTTTACTGTGTGACTATTAATAGAATTGCTCGATGTGGGAACTGCTACTAATCAGAAAGCGTGGATGCAGGCACGCGCCGCTTTGGGCATACAAGCCTCTTCAGGGTTAAGTACCCGTTCGACGTAGAAGTTACCGCTGCCGTCATGTCACAATTCCGTCATCTTCCATCACCATAAAAGTCAAACATAAATAATATCAGTATAAAATGGTAAATAAAACTCTCCTCGCGCTTTTCCAAATCTCGAAAGATTATTCTTGCATTTTATGACTTACTTATAACGAGACAACGAAGCCAGAGACTTTCTTCTGTCAACGTTCGGCACACATAAAATACTTCGGACTGGACTACAAGTCCCAAAGGTAAATAGTTACTGTCAATAGCGCGGTTCAAAGTACCGGGATTATTTTCTACACCTGCTGAAAGATGGTATTTTTAATTTTTGGAAGAGATCATGCGATCATCTATCTCTGGAGGTACTTCAGAAATTAGAAAATCACCTCAAGTTTGATAGAAGGCGCGTAGCCGTTTCCGCTTATTGTCAGGACCTTGTTCCTGCGTTTTGACTCGCTCTCTCCTATTTTATGCAAGTGTCAAGATCTCGAGAGTATCGTTCTGGAGCTCAAGCTGCCGCTCTATTTGATAAAGTATTATTCGAAGGCATTCAAACTCAACACTAAAACTCCCTTACCAAACATAGACTTCTCATAATATACTCTTAAATTTACCCCTGTCCTTTCGAATTCCGAAAATCTGAAATCAAGTCAACAACCTTACGTTTTAAACAAGAGATCATGAAAATTAGAGAGTGGCTGAGACGTACCTCCACGAGCGAGCACCTGCTCCTATGAGAGAAACATGCGAAGACTTTCCCCCAGAAAACATTCATTTGTCGAAAATTCCACACTTCAAAACTATGGTATAATTATGCTCATTCTTTATTATATTTATATATAAGAACTTGACGATTTTGATCTCCCTAATAGGGCTGTATTTATTTTTGGCGTTTTTTTGTCCCAAGACATTTTGAATTTTTTTTGTGATTTTGTAATTCATTTTATTTTGACATTCAGAGCAATAATATTGCCTTTGAAAACACAATCATCAACTTAGATTAGATTCTACATCCATTTCAATGCTCTTAGAGATCGTAGTAAGTTGAATAGTTGAAATTCTCTTCCGGTGATGTGCCGAAAGAAACCACTGATGGGGTTGAGGAGCATGTACTATGTTTACGGACTTTCTGTGTGGGAGAAGTTTCTCGTAATTCTTTTTCCATCTCAAATTGGACACGAAGCTAGGCAAAAGTAAAACACGTTTTTGGTTCTTGATAGGAATTACCTTAGCCTCAAGCGCAAGAATCGTGTCTTTCGTGCTTCTAAGAATCTGCAGCCTTGTTGGCTGCTTCTCCATAGACACGTGATTCCTTGAAAGCTGTTCGAGCTTTTTGAACTCAATGTTCATACTCTTCACTCGCATCCGCTCGCGCGCATTATTCGCCTTCTTCCGCATTTCCTCGCGGAAATCCCGCGTTTCGCGAGCTATGTTCATCTTCATGCTCGCCGAAGATGGGCAGTAGCCTGGAGCTTGATTTGAGTTGGCCTTGAGCTGTTCGTCATGATTTTCGGGGTACTGCAAGGGCGAGTAATGTCCGTCTAGGCCACGTGAGCAGGGACTAGGCCCTGCCATCGGCATAGGTGGCGAAATTACTCTACTGTATGGAAAGCTCTCTCTGCTCCTACAAGAGATTTACTCTCAGATCATAATCTGTACAATTACCTGAGACTGATGAGACGGGTACCAAGATAAAGCTGAGCTCGGTGATGTTAGGTATGCGTCCATAGAAAACATCCTAGTTTTGTGACTTCGTGGCGTATTTTATCCGTCGGCAGGCACATATATACCTTCGAGCACGTATAGCGCCACAGACCTAGGGTTCCAAATTTGGAAATGTTAACCATCGATTCGGATGCGCAGACGGCAGCTTATAAGATAATGTAATAAATGAGGAGAAAATAAATGAACTCGGCATAAGAACCATAACTTTTTTAGTACTTCTTAAATGGTGTATGATCGATTATTTAAGAAATGCCCAAGAAATCGTCTCTTCTGGATGTAATCCGGCATGAAAATGGGGGCTTTCAGTCGCCTGTTCCAAAGATGAAGCTTTCTTCGGTATCGCAGGTAAACACAGCCCCAGATGATCCAAGCGCACATCTGATATTACTTGATGGAATTTATTATTGAACTAAAACAGATAAGAGCTACTTAGATAGCAACTGAGTAGGAGATAAAACTATTGGAAATTACAAGCTGTATTGTGTTTCCTACCTCTGAGAGTATTTTACTTAGTTTCATCGACAAATTGTAACTTTCATTATTTTTGCTTAGTCATCCCTTTAGCATGGATACTTGATGGTTGGCGACTCAAGCTCAGACTCGGAAGAAGAGAGAAAGATATCCAGGGGCGTCTCAGAGACTTCGGAGAATAGGACGGAAACTTTAGCTTTTGACAATCAAAATTTGACTTCTTTTTCAGTATTTAGAAACTAGCCAAGAAAAAGAATTTCTGAGTCATCTTGAAGTACTCGTACAGGGAGCTGGGCGAAGAACCCTCTACTGGAATTGAACTCGTGCGAGCTTGAAGAAATCAACGAACGTCCCAACGGTGCTCAAAACGGGTCTAATGGATGCTCCCGTCTTCCAAGGCAACAACGAAAGGTAACATATTGAGCGGCTAATAAAAACGCTTGATAAAGAAGAGCTATCCTGAAAACTCACTGAAAAAAGAGTTTTTAGTTTGATTAAAGAACTCCCATATGCAAATGGCTTAGCGCCTATCGCTAAACATTTGAAATCGAGAGAGCGTGTCGAAAAGTCTGCATCTGCAGAGGAGAGATTTTTCGTCGTGGCCGTGGCCAAGCCAATCATCCCACGGTACCCCTTAATTTAATTTAGCGAGTAGAACTAGTCCTATTGCTCTCAATTTTATCGAAAACATTCGTATTTAGAGTGATTCTTAATAGCCTAAAAATCTAAAAGACAATATTGTTTCGAACGTCATTTTCTCTGAGTGGCATTTTTCTGAAATTTTACTGCGCACATAAAAAAGCGGTACACAATATCCTAAGGCGATAGTTAGCAAGTATCGCTATAGAGTTTTTGCACTTTTGTTCTCTCGTAAAACTCAATGGCCGAAATCGAGAAGTGATGGTTCGCTCTACTTTAGCTAATTAAAAAAGACTAATTTCGAAGCCGCATTTCGCAAGCACGCCCTCAGAACTAATCAAACCAGCAGAAGGAAATTTAGAATAATAAAGACAGAAACAGAAACGAAAACGAAGATCGTAAAAAGAGATTTTTCGTTAAGACGGCGCTGGGAATACCCTCCAAGTTGCAACATCTGGCCGACAGCATGAGTAACAATTCGGACGAGGAGCTAACTGAAAATATCGAAAAACAGGAACAAGCCTGAATTGATTTATTAAATCATTAAATTATCAGATTATCATGGGGTTAATTTCATCACCCTGTATTAGGGGAAATTCTGGAGAAGTCTTCAGATACTTTCATGTTCGAAATTTATGGAATTTATAATGAGAGATCATTTATATTTGAAATTTCTCACAATGAGCCCTAATTTTACGAAGAATAAAACAGGACATAATTGAGCGCATAATTTAACACTTCCGTATATTTAAAATTTTCAACTTGTGTGAAGAGTGAATCACGGCCTCTGCTTAAAAATAAAAGACCTTCGATCGATGGCTCGCTCGATGGACGCGCACAGGTAGGAGCGCGACCGACCGGTCCAATTCCAGAGTAATTTAAACAGCGACCTATCTTTTGCTCGCTTTTTTTTCGCAAAGCACACACGCTGAAAACTCAGATTAGAAGAGCAGACCTAGAGCTTGCAAGAAAGAACTTCTGCCAAATGAGGCTCTTCGTGATATGCTGACTTGGAGTCTTCCAGGAAACGGACTATTTTTAATTATCAATTATGCGGCCCAAAAGATTTCAGCATAGCAATCGTATTGTTGCAAGCTGGCGGAATTCTATAGTCTGACATGATTTCCTCAATAGATTTTCTTTGTTGCTCTCTGTGTACGGCAAAAACAGCCTGGGTTTACTTTCAATGCTCACGCCCTAATTCAAACAGCATCGAACAACTGAATATTATAATACCGTAAATATTGCTTTGCGCTGTTTTGGTGTCATAAAGATAACGGGCTATGAAATTTTCACGCGCGATTAAATAATTTTGTCGTGGGAAGATTAGCCCTCTCTATTGTCAATTAGGAGGCGTTTAGTTAACACTAGATTCGTAAAAAATAAAGCAGATTAGAATTTTTCAGGCAGACAAACACGCAGCAAGGAAAGAAAAAAGGAGCTGTAAAGAGGATGACCACGACTAATATTAATGTTTGAGGAAAGCGAGCACTCGGCGCGCTTTTCATTTTTTTCTTTCCTCTAAATGCTGCATTTCCTCGCCTTACAGATATTTTTTCTAGCTCTTCTTTCTAAACTAGGAAACAATTTTGCAAATTTATACGCTGTAAAAATTTTTATGAGGCGCTTGAATAAAGGCGAGTATTGGGCTGCACTTAAAAGCTATCTTTCTCTGCCACTTTTCTCTCTTTGAGGGGAAAGTAAAATAGTTACTAAAAAGAGTTTGAGAATTGTCATCGAATCGGGCGAAGATTTAAAAGGTAACTTGCATGTTCTTGTGCAGACGAGACTAGAGTGCAGGCCCCGCAGAGCAGGTGGTGTCTAGGACGCGCAATAGTAGCGATTAATTCGATGCGCTCTCAAAACGGATGATCTCTAGTCGTGCGCAGGTTAATGCCAAATAATTAGCATTCATTAGAATTAAATTGATGCCAGAGTGTGTGTTTTGTGTGCATAAAATTGGGCGAATTGTAAAACCGGGTGAAAGACGAGGCGACAAGCGTTTTTTTCAGAAAAGCGGGAACGCGCGCCGGCAATTCCAGTCCTTCGATGATCGGAGGATGAGCACTTTCCAAGATCAGAGACAGAGGACGAAGAAGCAACCAAAACGAATATTCAGGTGCGGGTTCAATTCGACCTCAGAAGCGTTACGATTGATTTTCAAAAGTCAATTGTTCGATTTTCGTCAATTATTATTAACTTCAAAAGAACTTCCTCTTGCCGCAGGCAAAAGGGATGTATAATCGTGTAAAACATTAAAGGATGAGTTATTATCTCTTGCCCTGAGGCCTGTGCATCTTAAATAATTAAAATCATGGCGCATTGCGTTGTGTGCCTTCTGTAACCACATTGTTTTTATTTTCGCAATTTTATAACTTTTCGAAAAAGGAATCGTAGCGAGCTACTCGTGAGAGGGATGCACATTTACACCTACCGTGGTTATATGAGCACTGCACGGGTGCGAGCATAATTTGACAGGCACTTACGCAAGTAACCACTTAATTTTTCATTTTCTTTCTCGATCGCAATCAATTTAATTATTTACAAGCATTGTGGATTGGAACTGAGAATTACAAAATTGTATCAAATTTAAAAGTTGAGTCGCCAGAAAGATCAATTATTCTTCAAAAGAGCTAAATTCTAGTTGCTCCCTCGGATAGTTGCATTTTTACTTTCGAACCCGTATTTCAAAGCATACAATCTGATCAAGACCAACAGTCCGATGAAAATGAGGTGAGTCTAACTTTTTCCTATTTGAGTGGTCATTGACGAAATTTAATTGGTAAAATAGAAGGGTTTGGTTCATTCTCGTGCAGATTCCATATGTAGCTCTCCGCGGCCACGATGGGTTGAGAGGGGCGTTCTCCTTTAGGGAGTCCCTATGTGCCGGGGAGCTTGCTGTCCGTGAGTTGTCCCACGGCGCCTGTTTCTTTTCATTTCGCGTTCCTGTCCCCTCGGGGCGAATTTTTTCAAACTCTCAGCGAGAGTGCGAGAACTAGAGTCAACAGAAACACACAAAAGGAAACTCCTACTGTAGAGAAAAAATTCCCTTCCGCCCTACTCCGCATTATGACGAGTTTAAGCCTTACAAAAAATGCCGAGAAATTCAATTTTCCCAAGAGAAGACTTCCCACTGCCCACTATAAGTGTATGTTTCTCGCCCTTGGAGAAATCGTGTTACAAGCGCAGTTAACATTGATTAATTTGTCTGACTCTTATCGTAGGAAGACAAGATCGACGGAGAGGTATTTGTCATCGAGCTTGATGATCGCGGAAGCAGAGCCCCGAAACTCCACACACGGCCGGCCTGGCAGCGCGGAGTTGCAGGCATCAAAGCTGTCGTCCAGAATCCGAAAATCGTGAGTAGCCTTTCACTCGTTTTCTGCAAGTTTCTTTCAGTCAGTTAGAGCCAACAAGTTTCAGGTTTGAAACTATACTATAACCTATACATTGCACAGGGCGCACGTGTAAAACTATTGATTTGATAATGATTTCGGCACAGAATCCCTAATGGAACTGAAAATGCGGTAAACATAAATTATTAACAGCGGCAATGTCTTGCGCTGGAAACTTTACGTAAGCAGAAACTCACACGCCTCGGGCAATCTGCCGAGAGACAACAATATACAACGTTTTGCTTTGGCAATGGCCGATTCTTAAATTTGACTTGTCGAACTATCCAAAGTTAAAAAAATCCTTTCAAGACGAAACATGAAACAATTGATGAGAATTCCGCTGTGCCTCCGACATCAAATAGAGACTCCACTGTTGAAAGGAACTTGGTTTTTTATCTCGTTTCATTGAGCTAAGCAAATAGTGCTACTCAGGGATATCGAATATTCCAAACGAAAGTTTATAAAAACCAGAATTGAAGACCTTCTATCAAGCCTCTGCTCGTGAAAGCAAATGGAGATGCTGGAGTCACTAATCAGGGAAATCGTAGCCGAGAGCTGTGGCAACTCGCCTTTAGAAAAATCACCGAAGGGGTACTTCAACATCAACCGCTCGATTTAAAGCTTGAGCTTCACAAACATAATTAAACGCATGCTTCACAAACGTAATTTGATTTTTTGCGAACGGGCATTTGATTTCCCAAAAAGGTTTTACGCCGCGATTCTGACGAAAAAGAGACTTCTCTCAAGCCGGATCCAAAGCCCGCGCTCAAGAAACAGTCTACCCAGGTTGTATATGTCGGGAGAATCTCCTGAATTCACTAAGCAGACTTTTAGTATTAGCCGCATTTGAAATCTAGGCTAACTTGTCAAAGTAATTGACCATAACACAAAAACCTGTTCTTAACCGTGATGCCCATGACTCGATAAACGTACGATGACTATAGAGGCGATTATGCCCCAAAGCCGCTAATTTCGCGAAAGTACAGGTTCAACGCTAAGCCATTAATGAAGCGTAGTGATTTTTCCACTGTTAAAGATAGTAGCTCTTGATTTGTGCCCATTGAGACAGACAGAATATTTAAGTGAGTGCTTTGACCGTTTATCGATTCTTAAGATACCAGTGACATCTTGGTTGAGGGCTCTTTATCACCGCGCGAAAGTTTGGCAGACAATTCTTTAATTATTAGCATGGAAACAATTCAACTTCGACAGATTGCAGCCAATTTGAAATCGAATAACGACTTTATAGGACACCACAAAATCAGCGAGGACATCAAAATCGGACATGTCCGAATTCGAAAATCCACGTTCAATCATTCCAACGAAAGGAGAAAAAGTAGAGCTTGAGAAACTTGAGGGTTTCGACCTCAAGTACACATCCGGGCGCCGTTTTTGCGGAATGTACACACCTACTATGTCCACTGCCTTTGACCCTAAGTCCGCTGAGGACCTCTATCAGGCTTGGATGCACCATAAAAATCTGTTTTGAACATACTTCACAATCTGTAATCTTTCCAAGGGCCGCCATCTTGAAAATGGAGCACTGAGAGAGGTCGACCGGATCTCTACCGGGTCTCTATATCTAGCCGACGGCGAGCCGCTTGTAGGGTCATTTTCTTATTCAACATTGAGTAAGCTCAAATAATTTTCTTCTCGTGTACTCGAGAAATTATCGAGGATAATTATTTCATGTATCCAGCAACAGCGATATGTTTTCCGAGAGCGACTGGGCTCTGTTCTGACAATCGCAATCATCGAGCTGATTATGCGTGTTATTTCAATTGGACTGATTATTGGCATAGCCGGACGATGGGAACATGTTTCTTGCTGGCTCCTTGCATTGACAAGCTTATTAGAAAGGGGCCACAGTTTTCTATTTTATTTCATTCGACGTTAAGCTCAGTTTACCGCGTACTGAGCATTCATATAGCGACTTTATTTCCATGGCAGTATGATCGTCATCATCGTTTTCTACAGCCCCTCTCAGACACCGCAGCAATCATCCTCATCGTGCGTGCTCGTGCCACGGAGCGAAAAGAAACCGGATACAAAACTAAAAAATTCAGATCGATCTGAAAGCTGAGGCGCTTCCTTTTCTCTAGACCGGCTTCCGTAGCGGAATGGAACTTGGGCGATCCTTTATGGGGGAGAGCCCCTCCTTAATTCCGTTTCGACGCATGGCATTTTTGATTTAAAATTTTCCCAGACCATGTAATTCTTTTACTTTTGCCGGCTCAGCGTCAGGGCTTAGCTTTCAATTTCCGAGCCTCTATAAATCTGATAATTTTATTTCCATTCGTATCCGATCTGAAGCTCCTTTTCGACTTCTTCAAGTAGCATCACTCGCTGTCTACATCTCGATGCTTTTGATTATTCTTGGAATAATGTTTGTTCCCTATGGTAGGCTTGACTACTCTACTAAATACTTTAGACTAAAGTCTTTAGTATACTTTAGGATTCATCCTTTAACATTTGCGATCCTAACAACATTCATGATACTATCCAAATTATTTGTGAGCCGGGGATGGATATACACTATGAGCCATAGTAAATCGAATCTATAACAGTGCTTATGATTAGATCCGGGAGGGTAAGTGCCGGCCCGGTGTCCAGTGCACTAGCGTCCATTACCCGTTATGGCAATTACTTCTCTTTCCGCGCAGACAAATGTCCGGCTTCGGTCTAAGCCTGCCAACGCATCCGTTATGATTTAGTTCCATTTATAGCTTTTAATGAAAACAAAAAGTCAGCGAAAAAGATGATAGATTTACTCTGAGAAATTTGCTCGGGATTAACTTACGTTAGCGAACCCGTGGCATTATTTACGGGAAGCGGATCTGATTATATCACAATTCCTTTTTTTTCCTAGGATATCACGTGCTAAGCTTACGGCTGAAGACATAAATAAACTCATAATCTGGCGAATCTTGTTTTCTGTCCAGGCAAACTGGCTTTGATCATAAATTAACATCGAAAATTTCTAGCGGAATCAATCTACACGTCGGACATCACTTTCGTCGGCTGGTACTTGATCTACGCGATCTTCACTTGCTACACCATGCTCGCTGTGCGCGAGGATCATGCCCTTTACGGCGCCGTCCTCATAACTTTGGTGCACCTCGGCGCGCGCCTTTGTACTCTTGAGCCCTCTTCAAATTGGAAATGCGAAATCAGCGCCGTCACTCTCCTCTACTTTGGCACACACGTTGTGGGCGTCTTTAATCGTTATCTAGTCGAACGTGCCCAGCGAGAGACCTTCATGGAGACAAGGTAAATATATTTTCTTCTCGATTTTGCATAATGGTCCCCTCTCATAGACGCTTGTTCCGACATTGCTTGAAGCACGAGCGCGAGTACCAAAACCAGCACCGGTTAATATTGTCGGCGATTCCTCGCTTTATTGCGCTCAAGATGGTGTCTGACGCATCCGCTAACGATGATTGCGAAGACAAACCTGCCAGGTGAGAGTACTGATATAATATCTGTACTACGCTGTACATCTAATGCAGTCTTTTTTCCGGCCAACATGCTCGTTTTTGCTCATAAACAATTCAGCATGCAATCGTCGAAGAAGTATATCCACAGGTTTAACAACGTCAGTATGCTCTACGCGGACATCAAAGGATTCACGGAGCTATCGACAGTGCTCTCGGCGGAGCAACTTGTAAAGACACTTAACGATCTCTTTGCGGAGTTCGATCGCAATGCCGAAAAGCACGGTTGTCTTAGGATACGAATCCTCGGTAAGTTGAGTGTAATTGTAGTCCGAAAACCTGAATTTTTGTCAGCATTGCGACTATCTTTGAACGGATATTTTCCACTGGAATCGTATTTCCTTTCAGACACTATTCATTTATTGCGTTATTCTTTAACCATCATTCTTACAGTAGTTTATATAAGAAAATCATTCGAGCGAAATCGAGAAAGAGAGGAAAAATGAGATTCTTATTTTTGCTAGGACATATTTACGCCCATGTGTTAGGAGGGTGGTATGCTGTCACCTGGGAACCAGGTTCCCAGATTAGAAAATTTTACCAATCTGGGAACCCGGTTCCAAGATTAGATTTTTTTTCTAATCTGGGAACAAAAGTTCCAAGATTGGAAAAATTTTCGAATCTGGGAACCAAGTTCCCAGTTGACAACGACGGCCAGTAAAGCGAATCTTGGAACCTTTTCTTTACAAAAATATGACTTTTTTTCCCGTTTTGACACTGTCAAACCTGACATTTACTGTAAGACAGGCGCGGAGCGCACTCCCGCTCATTGACTGTTAGGTTTGTAAGGTTAATATTGTTCTAAAGTTTAATTCATTTGGAGATTTGTTCAATTCGAAATTAGAGTTAAACACTAATAAGGGTCACTCGGCAAAAACACAGAACAGTTTAACGCGAGGGGCGGATTTTCCAAGGTAAAAGTAACAGGGTTCTTCATTTAATCATGGTCATAATTAGCCAATTTTGTGCGAAATTCACTACAAATAATAACATAAAAAAGAGATTGTGCATCTAGAATCAGCACAATCAGTGAAATAATTAGGTTCCAAGATTCGCGACCGACTTTGGGGCAGGCCGTCGTTGTCACCTGGGAACTTGGTTCCAAGATTCGAAAATTTTTCCAATCTTGGAACTAAAGTTCCCAGATTAGAAATAAAATCGAATCTTGGAACCAGGTTCCCAGATTGGCAAAATATTAGGAGGGCCTGTCTGAAAAATAACACGCATGTGTTCATCTAAAAAAAATGTCATTAGGCTATTTTCATGGCTAGAATCTGCTCGAAGATTCCGACGAGTATAAGTTCAACAATATAATAGATGAATTAATAATTCAGGCGATTGCTACTACTGTGTCTCTGGCTTGCCAGAAGCATCACGTGCAGATCACGCCAGCTGTTGTGTCAAAATGGGACTGTCGATGATAGAAACTATCAAGGAAACAAGAGCTCATACGAAGAAAAACGTTGACATGCGAATCGGCATACATACAGGAGCCGTCCTTACTGTAAGAATTAGTTCCATTTAATTTGCTAATTCATGTTGCAGGGAGTTCTAGGGCTCAGAAAATTCCAATTTGACATTTTTTCGACCGACACTGTGATTGCGAACAATATGGAATCGTCTGGAATGGCCGGAAAATGCCATATATCAAAAGCAACTTTTGACCATCTAGGCGGCGAATATGACGTTGAGCCAGGAACCCCAAACCAGTTTCTGGAGGATCATGGGATCGAGACATTTTTCATCAAGCATCAAAATGATATTGAATACTTGTCAACAACTGAAAAGGTTTGATATTTGCCCGTAGAATTAATGCAAAATATTATTCCAAGTCTTCAAACGCCCTGAACGACATTTCCACAATGTCGCTTCTGCCTTTGCCACTGACTCCTATCATGCACCGGCATTCAGATTTCGAAGAAGTGTCGAGACGTTTGGAGATTTCTATTCGAAACGGAACGCACACCGCCATAGGAAAGAATAAGATTCAGAAGAGAACCGTCACATTCGAAGAAAATCGGCTAGAAGTTGAGTTTAGGCGCCTTCATGATGAGTTTTTCAAGACGAATCTCGCAATTGCACTTTTTCTGGGGCTTTTGCTAATAATTTGTCAATTTTTGATCAGGCCGTACAATGAACTATCGATCATTGTCTACATTGGAGCTGGAATCTTCCTCGGTAACTAAAGATTTTTAATTCTCTGATTCAAAAATTGTCATTTTAGCATTTGGAACGATATCGCTGTTAATAACCCTTGGAGATCGAAAAGGAAACCCCGATTGGATTATTGGCGCCGCCAAAAAGCTTAATCGCTCACAGTCTCAACGTCATGTGGTCATTTTCTCTGCGATTTTCATTAACACTTTTATCGGTAAGCTTCCAAATGAGAAGCGAGTTTATTCTTTCATAGGACTCTCTGGTGCAATGACCTGTACTGGGATGGAAAAATATTCGGTTGAATGTATTAACAATACGCTCGATTTCATATCTCTCAACTCGACGCCCTCTTCTTATCCCGGGACAATCTGTGAGACTCCACAATTCTTAGAACTATATGGATTAATGGTGCTTCTTTCATGCGCTGCGTTTTTACGCTTCTATCATTTGCTCCGACTGGGAACATTAACTGGTAAAATTATGTTCTGCAATCTTTGCGGCTCAATTTCACTTAAGCAATTACTGTCGTGTTTTCTGTTATGATGATGTTCACTTATCGACGACTCTTCTTTGACTGGGAAGCGCGAATCTCTGGAAATTCTATCGGCAACTGCAGGTACGTCTCTTTGGCAAGGGATATAGCATAACCGATTGTTAAAGTGATGAAGAGAACGTTCCTCAAATGATTATCAATCTTCTCGTTATGATCCTGCTCGCACTCACTCAGTTTTTTGAAGGCCGTCAAAATGATTGGACTACTAGAATGGATTATCTTCGCAAGATTCAGGTAAAATCTAATTTTTTTATCTAGATAGTTATAAAAATATTCAGGCTAAACGAGAGATAGCCGACATGGAGGACCTCAAAAGCAGACATACATGTTATTAATGAATATGTTGCCGGAACACGTGGCTGATCATTTTCTGAAAAGGCCAACGGACTGTGATGAGCTTTACTCAAAGTCATATGACCAGTCGTCAGTTATTTTTGCATCGATTCCTGGGTTCTCAAAGTACTTTCAGCAATCAGAAGAGATAGATGGACAAGTAACGTACTCTTTGTGTATGAGTTATGCATGATATTAAGGGTCTTGAATGTTTGCGAATGCTGAACGAAATCATTTCCTCTATTGATGAACTGCTCAACCAAGAAAGATTTCACTGCATCGAAAAAATTAAAACGATCGGCGCAACTTATATGGCTTGTGCCGGTCTAAGGTAATCGAATACTTTTCTTTGCCTATTTCGTTACTGCATTCTCTAGTCCTGAAGCAGAGACAGAAGATTCAGTGAACAATCTTTGTTCGACAGCGCATTTTGCTTTGGCTTTGAAAATCCTCGTCGGACAATTTAACAAGCGTTATGAGCAAAGCTTCGCCATGCGGATAGGACTTGCCTACGGGGGACCTGTGATTGCTGGGGTACAATGAAGACTTTTTAATTGATTTTAAAAGCTTATTTTAGGTTATCGGGTCAAAAAAGCCACAGTATGATATTTGGGGAAAGATTGTTAACTTATCTTCACGAATGGACACAACTGGAGAAGAAGGAAAAATACAGGTAAACCTGGTACTCCTCTATGTATTCATCAAGTCGAATTCTAGTGTACTACAGAAGTAATGGTGCCACTTCAGAAGAAAGGATTCAATTTCCAGGAGAGGGGTGAAACATATGTGAAAGGATTTAAGAATAAGGTACTGATGAGCGATACTATTGAGCTATTTTTACTTCAGATTTGTACATATTGGTTGACAGGATGCTCAGCGGCGGCGATTCAATATCACGGTAAACCGTCGGTGACGAAGAAACAGTCGATGAACCTCGCGAAACTCGTCTTTGATGTTTGCAAAAAGAAAGTAGACGACTAATTGGAAGAAGTAGATCAGGATTCCTTTTTTGTATTTTATTGCGATTCACTGCCAGTCTCTTTCTACACGGTGCCTTGTGCAGAAACGATTCTTCAAATATATTGACCCTTCAAGAAATTTTCCATTTCTTTCAGAGCCTATTTTTACCGAGACGAATGTGTACTCTGTTCAAATAAAAAAGGTCGATAATCGTAATCGAAGTAGGTCATCAACCCACTCAACTCTATCTCGTTTGAACCCTTGCTCAGTTCGAGTCGTTATGTTGTCCGATGGATTTTAGAGCCCCTCGAAGATGTTTAATGATACACTGGTGGCAATATTTAATGTCCAGGTTTTGAAGTTTCCTCACGTGTCCCTCAATGATCACGCTGTAAATTTTTACGTCCACAAATAATAACTCTGCTACAAAGACATCAAAGTTGCTGTGCTCGATCCAAAACTCTTGTTATTATCATTTCTCGAGAAATTCGAAATACAGTATGGTCCATACTGTGGGAGAATAACTCCTCACTCATAGACTATCAGTATAAACTTTTGAGTTGGAAATTTAATATGACTCTTAGAAGGAAAAAGTATATAATAATACTGATCTTGTTGCCCTGAAGTTGCTCAGTTTTTCGTGTTTATGAGAATAGCAATCAAGTATTGCATTAGTCGATGATATAATAAGTATTCTTGAGGCATTTTTTGTGCGACATTCTCACGGTGCGAAATGGGATATCTATCAGAGAGAAGGCTGCCGGAATCGGCGAAAAAGTCGGCGACAGAGCGGCGCTACTGCTGGTGTGGCGCCAGAGTGACGACCGTCGTTGAACGCGAACCAACGCATGGTCCAACTTATCCCAAATCAAAAAAAGTAAATAACAAAGTGCCGCAATCAAATCAAGAATTAGGGATTGCCCGAATCGATTTTCAAGAGATGTCCTAGTGGCCATGAAAACAGAGAGCAAAAGCGGGCGCAGTTATGAAGACTCATTTCTTCTCTTTTTTACTACTCCAACTCGTTCTTGGAGAGCATAGAGACCATGTAAAGGAAAAGAACAGACAGCGACTGAAGCAAAGAGATCATTTTTCCGCAGTTCGAATCCTTAAGAAACTTAATTACTTAGAAGAACATTCAAGCGATCAATTGTAAGTAGCTTGTTTATGATGATTTATCGGATTTAGTTTTTATTGAGTTATCTTGTGTTTAATTTTGCATCAAAAATTTCCAATACAGAGTCGTCAGAATCGATAAAAAGCTGATCGATGTTATCCCAGGCAAACCCGATTCTTCAGAAGATTGACGCATCTTCTGGAAGTGAAAAAATACACTCTTTTTTGGAAAGTTTTCCCTGAATCCGTTCTTTTCCCTCTTCATCTTGAACTTGACTTGACCAACAAAGGCTAATTGAAATTTTAACCTGCGCGTTCACTTGAGCTTCTTTGATCTTGTTTGAATAATTTGCCAGGCTTAAAATTCCTGAATTCCTGCGACTAGTTTATAACTCTAGGAATGAGATTATTTATTCGAAGCAAATCAATTTAGATTAGTGATTTAGAAACAAGAGTAAACTGTTTGTGGTCGGATATTTTATGTTGTTTGATTTCCGAGAAAACACGATCGTCACAAGACCTAACAGGAGCAGCGATAACCTCTTTGTTTTGATAGCAGGCCGTTTAGCGCACAGAAAGACGGTCCTTGCTAACCACAAAATTGTCGAGTCGGTTATTATCGTTACCACCTGAGCGAGTGGACGGAAGGAATTTATGCAAAATGTTTTTACTTGTGAGTTCCCAAGTGCGGGCACTCTTTTTATTGAGCTCATTTCGAAGTCCAAGTTTTTGGTATTTATTAGCACCCGGAAGAGAATATAATTGAGCACTATCGCGAGGGGCTGTTTGCGCACAGAAAAATCCATCACTATCGGAAGGAAAAAATTGACGTCTTAGGGAAGTCATTACGGGAGAAGCCAACTTAAACAACAAGAATCAAGAGTTAGACAACTTTGATCAGCGATATTGCGATCAAAGGACTCCTCCGTGATGAGCTGGAAACACTCATTATACAAAATCATCTCCTTTGTTTAGTAAAGGCTAAAGCTGTTTTAGAGAGCTCTCCAAAGCGCTGAAGAAAGTTCAACATTCGGGCGGAATCAAGGAAACGGGTAAACTAGACGTCGATACAATAACGCTACTAAAAAGCGGTCGCTGTGGCAATGATGACGGAGATTTCGAAGAATCGACCGAAGATAGTCCACCTTCGGCGCAAAGAAGGGTCCGTCGCTACATTCAAAATAAATGGGACACGCACAAGCTAACTTTTCATGTGCAGGTATGGACTGCAGTTCAGATGATTTCTTAGAAACCAATTCAGAATAAACCTTACTCACTCTCAGATCTACAAGTAAAACGCGCCTTTCGGAAAGCCCTAGGTAAGCTATACCAATTTGATTATAAACCAAACGGCTTTTTTGCTATGACACTAATTTTCGGACAGAGAAGGTCAAGCAACTCTCGTAAACCCCTTGCGTCAGATTTATTGATCCATAATTTTGGTAAATTGGACACCCACTGCGCTCAGAGCGGTCAATATTTGCTAAGGGAGGTCGCTTTCAAGGGCCACTCGTTGATTTGATAGGTCCCAAATAGCCCCCATGGATATTTTAGGTCAATGGTGACTATAAATTATGCTATGTTCATAGGGGGCATTATTATAGCAGGCTAACCGTTGTGGGGTGTTTGGTTTTCGATAAATGATTGTGCTAAAGCTGCAACTAGATTGCTCAAGAGGAGTTAATTAGATGAAAGCACCACCGCTCTCAAGTTTACTCTTGGAATGGCTCACTTTTGGCGAGTGTTGAAAGAATGATTTTGATATGTTTGTGGATTCTGCTCAAGTACTCTTTTAAAACCACGTGCTTCGCGTCTCAATTTCACCGGTTCGTACATAGCCATTTGATATTTATTTTAGGAATTTGGGCGACTGCATCTGGTCTCACTTTTGAAGAGCGCAAGCGCAAGAAGAAACGCCAGAGAAGATCTAATGTTGACTTGAATATTGGTTTCCGCGAGCGCAATCATGAGTGTGGTCGATCCAGAGCATTCGACGGTCCAGGAGGCGAGCTTGCACATGGTACGAAATTTTACGAGATTTGAAAAATTAACCATAAATAGCGTTCTTCCCTACGGCTGGCCAGGCTCATTTCGACATGGCTGAAAAATGGAGCACACGAGAAAGGAAAGGTTTTAACAATCTTGTCGCTGTGGCAACACACGAAATAGGACATATGCTAGGGCTGGGTCACTCAAGCATTGATGGTAGCATCATGAATGCGTGGTACAATGATCCAAAGCTATCAAAAGGTATATTGACTGAAGCAAACTCCATGGGGATGTTAAAATTTTAAGCGCCTCGTTTTCGTAACTTTATAAAACTCAATTGGGACGATATTCAAGCGATTCAAGATTTATATGGCACACCGAAGTCTGGACGCAGTCGCAAGAAAGAGGAAGAAAATTCCCCGCTCAACGGGGCATTTTCTGCTGCTTTGACGATCTCGCCCACTCGCATAATGGTTGACCATTCTCTTTTGTTAAGCTTATCGTTCTTTTTAGTTTATTCAAGGCAGATATAGCTTATCCAGATTGCCCGGAGGGGCGTTGACCCCAAGGCGCCCGCTTATCGAAACATTTTCGAATCTTCATGGTCAAGTTGTTGCCGCCACTTATGATCAAGTCAATAAGAAGTTTTTCTTCATCACAAGAGACGGCGATTTCTTTTCATACAGGTATGATTCTATATGGATTTTTATCCTGATGAGTATTCTAGTGGAACGCGCCTAGAGAAGGGATATCCAATTAAAACGAAAAAGTTGTCTCTCCGAACAGTACCGCGCGCAATGTGGGCAGAGTCTGGGACGCTGTTCGCGATATCTGACGGGGCGATCTACAGATCGATCATTATTGGCGAACGTCTGTTATTTATTTTCCACAGCAGTCTTCGTGATAAGGTGAATAGAAACTTATTCTTACTTGATGAAAGAACAAATTCAAGTTTCCTGCTGCGCCTGCTAAAATTACGGGTGCTTTCACGGACAGCGCTGGTGGTATCTTTCTTATAGGATCTGGCAATCGTCTCTGGCGGTACACTGGGCGCACGATTGATAGTTGCTATCCAAAGAACATAAGAGAATCTTTACTTCCCTGTAGCCCGCTGTGAATATAGAATTACGAGCTTATTTAGCTTGCTTGCTACAAGAGAGTCGTAATTTCTTCTTTTTGAAGTGACTGTAAATACAAAAGATAAAACATTTTCGTCGGCAAATAAGGTATTTCAAACTTGACATAAGCAGGGTTCTTAGTGCGAGGTTTATTGCTTGGAAATTTTAATTGACGCAATTTGGAAGAAATAAAAATAAGAGTAAGTCTCAGTCGTATTCACTTTCGCTTCCGGTGGTGGGAACTGCTAGCTATTCATGACTGTTGTTGGCGCTGGCACTTTAGGAGTGACGTTTATGATCAAAACGGCGGCAGCAGCTACACTCGCACTGTGCCACTCGCCTCAGGACATGTCGGAAGGTCGCGCTAGATCTTTTTCTATAGCATTCCAAAGACCTCCTTTATCACAGCTATCGAGAACGAGCGACGGCGATGAAGACCAAGCGCTGGAGAAAGAGAATATTTCTACGGCAGCGCCTGATGGTGGTTTCGGGTGGTTTGTTGCGTTAGGTCAATTCTTGATAAAATGGTTGTTTAATTATACATTGATATCTCTACATATACTACGCCAAAGCTGGAAATGTGATATGTTGTGATAACCATGTAAACAACCATTGTGACAGTGGGATTTTACGGTGGATTTCTGAAATCTCTGACAGTCTTCTTTGTTCCCCTTCGGGTTAGAGTTCTAATGTGCCTACCTCTAAAACAAGCGGAATAAAGGGTATTGATTGAAAGTGCTTGGGCAGGCAGATTAGAACCCCTCAATAGGAAACATTCAACGCATCAAACGCTGACATAACTATGGGAAAGAGTCGACAAAACTAGAAATTTCAAATTTATAGCAGCCTTTCGTCTCATTTTTAGCGATAACTCTTTTGCCGTCGTTTTTTCTTGGTGGAGGCTTTCTCAGCAGCTGGTGTTATCGTAAATTTGGAACTCAAGTTGTGGGAATCGCTGGAGGAATTCTCACTTCCTCTGGATATATTATTTGTTCACAAGGAATGGAATTTGATATTTCTGTCTAAATTATATAGCTAATCATGAAGGATTTAATGTTGATTAAGGTAAGTGCTCAGGCAATTCCATGTAAAGCTAGCGAAATTTGGCAATTATGTGTTGGATTTGCGATAAGTGGTCTTGGAAGTAACTTTGGACTGATAAGTTCATCCGTTGCGGTTACTAAGTGGTTCGACAGGAGGCGCCCGTTAGCCTTGTCTTTCGGAATGACAGGCATTTCTATCTGTTGCATTCTCTTTCCCCCGCTATTCGTTTATCTAAACGAAAATTACGGGGCTCGAGGTGCACTCTTGATTTACGCTGGGATCGCTGCAAACTCCTGTATTGGCGGAGCTTTACTAAGGGATCTTGATCATCCTGCGAAAGTGAGATCATCAACCGGTTATATTTGTTTGAAAATCATTTCTTCAGCAATCAGATTCCGATGAAAATGATCGACAGCTCCTGTCAATTATAAAGTCTCTTCTTTCTCGACCAATTTACTTGGTTTTCACTTTAGCCTCGACTTTTTGCGAATCTGGAAGAATAACTTTATTTCCTGTCATTGTGCCGTTCGTAAAGGGATTCCCAAATTGGAAACTTTAATCCTTATTTTTTGAGTTCGCTAAAAATGTTTGATTTTTGGAAATCTTTAAATTAGCAACAGAGCACGTTGGCGTCGATCAATTCACTGCCACTAAAGCGCTTATGTTAATGGCGTTTATTGAAATTTTCGTAAGACCCTCTGCGGGCTATCTGTGGACTAAAGACTTTGCGAGGAAGATTGGATTGCTCGGCATTGCTGGCTTTTTTCACGGGCTTCTCGGCGCGCTAAATGTAATTGCTGGATTGTTTCTATCGACAGAGACGCAGTTTCAGATTTATTCGATGATTCTGCCAGTAGGTATGATTAACCAGCACACGACTTCAAGATAAACTTCTTCGCCAAGTAAACGCAGCGCCGATTTCGCTGATGACAGCTTGCTACAGCGACTGTGTACCAATAGAGCTCTTGTCATATGCACTTGCTCTCACTTGCTTGATAGAATGCATCGGCGTCTTTGGCATGCCCATTTTCGCGGCGAGTCTGGCAGACAAAACTGGGAAGATGAACACAGCGGTTCTCGTCTCGGGCATTTGTCTCGTCATTGGTGGCATATTTTTCCTCTGCGCTAATTTTATGAGAAAGCGTTCAACTTTGACGAAACCTGTTAAATAAATAAGCCCTTGCCAACTAGAATATTCTATGCTTTTCCTCAAATCCATAATCAATCACCACTCCTTCCCGGAATTTGTAAACATAAGTTGCACGTTTCCAGAAAATGATGCAAATCAAAACCAATTCAAAAATGGCAGGGAGAAAACGCTATAATTTCATGTTTTACGTTTTTGCACCAGTGTTGATGGTGCGGGGAGGTTGTCTTACTGAGCATTTCCCGCTGGGCAAAGCGTCCGCACAAGTTTCATTGGCGAGATAGCGAACCCCTGCTTTCGATCTCCTGCCGAGAATAAATCCTGAAGAGAGAAAAATAGAATAATTGAAAGAAAAAAAAAACGCCAGGAGAGCTATGGCTGAAATGGAGAATCCACTGGGCGAGTTGAGTTCCAGTGGAGGGCAATTTAAGAAGATACAGGACGAAGATCTTCTACAGAGATTGAAGCCCGCGGAGACCGATCAAAACAAAATTTGGCAGAATGCAGCGGATGGGAACTGGGAATACCCAGGAACCGAACAGTGAGTCATCTCAACATCTTCATGTGAACTATTGCTTGATTAGGGAACTGACGGGAGGAGCAAAAGCAATAATTTCAATCATCGTCATCTTAGTTCTGATAGGAGGGCCACTTCTTTATATGTGCAAGAAGAAGCTCCCTTCCTTCATGCTCTCGCAGAGGCAAAACCCTTCTCCAGCAGTTCAAGGTTCGATAATCAGAAATGCAATCTCAATCAACACTATTTAGAAGTACAAATTACACAAATCGAGTCAACTCTGGCCCGACCTACTGAATAAACAAACGCACAGTATTCCCTGCCGTTGTCGACAATATTGAAGCAACTACATTTGTCAAAAACGTTTTCATTCCCGGAAGTCTTTCAATCGCTTTCAAAACATCTTCTTGGATATAATAATCAAAGCCTCGACAAAAGTGGCCCATTTTTTGATTATTATATCTAGAATTTCTATTCTATTACAACACAAATCACGTGTTCATTTTTTGTGCCGCTGAAAATATAAACTGTTGAAATTAAGTTAAATTCGACCTACATTCTTAAAAATAGATCGAGAAATTGAAATTGATTATGCGCGCAGCCGCAAAAATGTGCGGCCTTGCATTCGCAGCTTGAAGTTTATAATATTGGACTTTCAAAAATGCAACTTAAAGTATAGAGCTATATATATTTGAAGTATAGTAATCGGTTTATAAGGCATTTTGAAGGAGAATAAAAGCCGAGAGCATTCCAAAATTGTTTAGGCTGGAAGCTGAACTGTCCAAATCTAATACTTCTTCTGGAAATGCTGAGTTACATCCATTTCCGTTGCAGAAATGTGTGGTCAGCTCGCGTTCAGTATCGTTAAAGAGCTCGTGACTTTTCGAGAAAATCGAGTCTGTTAGAGAATTTGATTTCGCGCTGCTGCAGCCTCGTTCTGCAAAAGCATATTCACTTAATTAATTCTATCTCAAAAGTCGTTGCGCGCGAATTACTTTTTCTCTCCAAATTCATCTGTCACGTTGAATAAGGCAGTTGTCTCGTAGCAACTTGTTGCGTTGACAGAGGGACAGGTTGAGCCTGATCCCTCTGGCCTCAAGCAAGAGATATCTGCGCTTGATTCCACGCGCCCGTGCGTTGAACACTGATGACAACGAAGAGGACCAGCGGCAGACCATTCCAGAGAACCGTACGGATACGAGTTTCCTTTCGAAAGATTAACGATTGAAATAAAAGAGGTACTTTATACAAATGATATATGAACCTGTTGCGGAGCTACTTGTGTCGAAAATAGCGTTTATCGTTCCATAATTTCCGTAATTTTTCTCCCGGAGTGCCACTTTGCACATTCCGGCGCATGTTCCATCGGAAGGAAAGCGGAATCGTACTCCTGCCTCGCCATCGATATCGAATTGACATCCACGCTCTACCACTCGTTTTTCGATTTTGCCTTTGTCCGTGTCTTCAACTAGCCACTTGTTTGTAACAACGAATTAACGTGGTATTGGTATTTACTCTGCATGGCGTAGTAAAGCGAGTAGCATCCGAGCGCGCATTCCTCTGAGCGGAAGTTGGCAGCTTTCGGCTGTCTCCAGCAATCTCCTTTGGAACCGATGGATGCCACTGATCCAGAAAAGGACTAAATAAAACACTCGTTCAATAGCTCGCTGTTTTCGGTCACCTTGACTGACTCTTCTCGAACAGACGAGCAAACGATACACGAAACCCCGACAGCCTCGTGCAGCAAACTCGCCACAAAAATCTTAAACATTGTGGAAACAATCTGAAACCCGTGTTTGCAGTTTTCAGCATAAATACGTGTTATGTTTACCAAAGGCTAGGTCCTTGGAGACCGACGTACTGCATTTAGTTGTGATTCATCGACGGCATGTTAATGTTGGCAGCTATCGAGTATTGTCGCTTGTATTTTACGGAGAACAATGAGCAACTGCCCATCCGTTGCCCTCCAAGATAATTACAACAATATATAACTTATAAGGAAAATTAGTTTTTGTCTGGTGATCTGCTTTCAAAAGACATGCTTAGATTACAAGGGCCCTCTACAAAGCCACTTTTATTTTTGGAAAGGAGACTTTTCATTTAGCCAGATTTCCGCCAAAAAGATAATCCGAAAAATCACATGAAACCAGATGGAAGATGGAAGAGAAAAAGTTGTTTCTTCTCAAGAAGATCAAAAGTAATGAGGGTTTTCTAGTAATGATGGGAAAAATTGCATTCTTAGATCGATGGAGGGTGTGTCGGGTACGAAGTGCGAAATGGCATCTCCGGCGAAGACTTCGAAACCTTCGTCACTAAAACGCGTCTTAAATTTTTGGAAATGTAAACTTATGATCCGAAGCAAATTTCTATCAAATAGACTTCATTTTAAGAGTTCGGTGGAGGTAGAAATTACAACGCGTGAGCGTCCAGAAACCGAGTACCACCCGAAGCGCCACGAGAGCAGCTTGAAAATCTACATCGACGATAACCAGGGAAGTTTGAGAGAATGCTGATCAGAAATGAGAAATGAGGAAATCGACAAACCTAAACAGCCAGTAGATATGGAGCTGAAGTTGTGTTGCGGGAGAAAAAATACGTATTCTTCGATCTTGAAGAGTTCCTCTGGGGACATATCTATTTACTTCAAAGACGCGGTAAAATGAGATTTTATATGAGATCTATGTATTCTTAAGAGTTCCAGTGGATCGAAATTTATCGCTGTCACCGAAAGCATGGAAGGCAACAAGAATTATAATTAGTTATTAACTAATAGATTATGAGTAATAGTTAATCTAAATTCTATTTAATTCCCACGCTGAAAAGAATTGATAACGCAGCAATAGAATGATTCTGTTTTTCAGGAGATGTCCTATTTTACGAAAAGAGCGCGCAAGTGACACTCTACGAAAAACGCAACTACGAGTGCTTGGTTATGCATTTTGCTCGGCTAGAGAGCTGACTGCCTCTGTTTTGCTCAAATAAAAGTTCGAGTCATGTTTTCAATTGACAATTGTCATCTGCATCTTTATCTTTCTCGCTGAATCGACGCATCATAATCGTTTTTTCTCGTTCGAGCTAATAGCAGAATGTTCCCTAAGAGCATGATTTTATTCTCATTATATACTGTTTTCGTCTTGTGGACAATGTTTCTTAGTGACTGCGGTTATTAATACGGAGTGTCGATAAATTATTGGTAAAGTCGGTAAATTAAAATCTGAAATTGTTTCTTAAACGGACTTACATTCTAAACTTAGAATTTCTAAAGCTAAGTTCGTAGTTCTTTAGAAATTTGGAAGAAAAAGTTTCTAATCAGAAAAGCGCCAAGAAACGCGCGCTTTCAAACTCCTCTCTGAGCAGTTTGTGTCTTCCATCAGAACCCATCCACTAGAGTTTTTCGAAAACGCGCGCTTATTGGATAGCGAATGCGATGATTAGAAATTCTAAGGGAAAGGCGTTAGAAAAATCGTTAGATTTGAACTTACCACTTCTAGTGTCGATAATAACTGGTAAGACTTACCCAATAACTTAGTCCAATAATTAATTTTCTTTGAAAAGCAAGGTCATCAGGCTGACTAGCCTTGAGTCTAGCTTAACTTATTCTCATGACGTAATTGGTGACGAAAGTTCAAAAAGAAAATCGTAATTATTGTTAACGACTTGATGGGCACCTTGTTATGTTTTTTTCTCGCTTCTCAGACCTCCTGCAGTCCCTTTCTAGTCGACCAATGGGGGGCCAGCGGTCGGGGAGAAGCATTGTTTCTCAATGTGAAGGCGGAAAAAGGAGTTACAGTAAGGACTGACCATGGAATGAGCTTTGGGCTAGGGTGTGCGCGCGTTTCGAGCGTTTTCTGCTCTTCAGGGGCGCGCGAGAGCCTCCCGTTAGAGCCCAGTGACTCACCCAAAACATACAGCTTCTTCTAACTCATAAAAACCTGTCTCCACTGCCGCGCACCCCGCCGACTTCAACAAGAGAATTGCGCTATCTAGTGGCAGGCGACCTTAAGAACATCGTGGGACGACATTTAGAGAGGATGAGCCCGAACAGCGAAGAGAAAAAACGAGCGAATCGAATATCGTCCCCGTTTCGGTTTTCCTTCTCTCCTCATTATCCTCTCCAGCGTCTTCCGATAGCGTTCGGGCGGGCGCTAGAATGTTGCCGCTAGAACGAAAGGGCAGCCCTGCCTCCGAAGCTAACCCGCGAAAATAAATCTATCCCCCAGAGAAAGCACCTGAATAAGTAATGGATGATCGCACTTGTACGTGTAACCTATGATTATTTTATGAATGAGTGATCAGCGCCTTTGATAGTTCTCTTCAACGAGCGCGCAGGGCTTATATTATTCAAGGTTTACCCGAATTCTTGCTTTCAGACTGGAATCGTGAAATGAGATAGAAGTTCAAAGAAAACGGCAAGGAGAGCAAAGAAAAGAAAAAAGAAGGAAGTTTCGAAAGATAGCCTAATAATTGAAGAAAATGACAGACAAGATGGACGAAAGCTACACCGCTGCCTTGATAAGCCAAAAAGTAAGCGCCCGAGGTGTTGATGACTAGAATAATGCACTGGCACATCGCCCCTCAGAAGTAGTACTAGCAGTCAATGCCCTTCAGTACTCTCTCTCCACTGGGTAGGCCTCATTCTCATTCTCCCAGCGATTTTCAGGCTAAATGTCGATTTCAGATGTCCGAAGCGTCGACTCTTTCACACGCCAGCTCGGACGACGGCTCGCCCAAAGTTTCATTCGATCTCCAAGCGTCACTCTTCCGGAAAGGCTGTCGAACTAGATATTCTTTATTTATAGATCTAAATATTCACCGATTGCCAAGTGCCTCCAGTTCAGATTCGCTGCGAATTGAACTCGAGCGCTCAGTTAATCTTGGCCAGATTTAACTCCTTTCTGCTCCTATAAATTTCGGATGCCACAATTCGATAAGTCCTCGGCGGTCAATAAACTCATTTAGATGCATGCATATAATTATTAGCTGGCGCCATTAATCCATTAAATTCTGCTAAGTAAAATACGCAGCCTATTCTTAGCGAGCCATGGAACGAAAGTCAAGACTGTCTCGATCAAATGAGCATGGAAGAGTTGAACACGAAAGCCTCCTGTTTCCTCATGAAAAAGGTTATTCTCATATTTAATTTGAGAAATAGATTGCGTTCAGTTCCCCGACGCGGCCGTCTCGTATCCCACTCTGGGCCAGCGACTGCTGCTCTATCGTCACGACCCTCAGGACACAAATATTCTTCAATTGCTGCGCTCTCCTCGCGACATTTGCAACGGCGATGTCATTGAAATCGTCCTTTCTGGTAATGCTCGCCATTCTCTATCCAATCTTTGCAGAGAATGTCCGGGCCGCCATCACATCTGCGGATACTGTCTTCGAACCAGTATCGCAAATACCTAACACACCCGCTAACACCATCATCATTCTCAATGTGTGTTCCTTCGTTAAGCGGCTATATTTGTGAAGTGGACCGTTTTAAGCGTTTGTGCTGGTAGACAGATCCCGTGTGATGTCGGCAGAGAGCGTCACCTTGAGTTGGTTTCATTATATTGAATTAGTTGAAGCAGCAAAGGACAAGGTCAACATCTCCAAGCACAACTTGGTCGTCCACTCTTACAAAGGGCCCACTTTCTGCGACTATTGCGACGAGTTTCTCTGGGGACTTGTCAAGCAGGGCCTTAAATGCACCGCGTGCGGCAAGAACTTCCACAAGGTAATTCCTCATTTCAAATGTTCAGTGTTAGGGGCGCAAGCGGTATCGCTTGGGCAACCTCATCGAAGACGCCTTATGGCTTGTTCTTTGATGGAATTGATGTTCGCGCTCAGACAAGTTGTAATCAGCGTTTGGTAGTCGACAGCAAATGTCCGCTGGGGAAAGAAGTTCTCCTCATAGTCGCTTTCTAGCGAAGATTCAAAGACATAATTAAACCCCAATTTCTATGACGAACAAATGTGTTATGGTCCTCGAGTAACTTCGATTTAGAGATGCGTTTACCACATTCCGAACGACTGTGAAGGCTACAGAAGCAAGAAACCAAGCAAACGGCCGAACCCGAATGATATGAAGCCTCCTGTTATGTCTCACCCATCCCAAATGTCCGGATTATCGATACCAACAGGAGAACCTGTCGAAAAGGTAATATTTTCCCGGCAAAGAGAACTTTATTCGAGAACGGCCCAACCGAAATTTAGACAAAATCGCGGCTTCCTTGGTCGTCTTCGGTAAATGGTTTGCACTGACTTTGATTAAACAGCATTTACCATTATTTTTTCATTTATCTTTTTAACACTTCTTCGCACGGTCTCTTTTTATTTCAGATGAAATCCTTGCCTAGCAAAGTAATACTAGCGGATCATTCTTTTCGAAGATCCTGAGGTTTTTTGTTTGGAAAATAATTTCATGCTCAGAAATATACTGCCGGAAAGTTACTTTATTGGAGAATCGGAACGGCGCGCTATTTCTGTGTGTTTTTAGAGAGAATAAACTACTAGTTTTTCTGCAGTCGCTAATTAGATTTTTCTAGCAGCGTCCTACCGGCAGCTATGCTCGGGGAGGTAGGCCGATCGAGCTTGAGTGGAAGCTGCACAATAAACCAATGGTGCCTCACACGTTCGTGATTCATTCCTACCCAGTGATAAGGTTTGCTTTTAATCATTTTAAATCGACTAAAGTCGTTTAGGCCCACCCAATGTAAAAAATGTACAAAGCTGCTCTCCGGAGTAATGCGCCAGGGATTACAGTGCCGAGATTGTAAATACAACGCCTGCACGGTAAATAGTCAATACTCTCCTATGAATATGCGTTCTATATCATTCCTGATTTGTATTCGAAAGTGAGCCCGTCTAATTATCCAACTTGACTAATTACATTAGAGCTGTGTCAATGCAGGGCACATTCCTAACGACTGCCCTGGAGAAGCAGATGATGAATCTCTGCCCGAGAAGACATCGATAAATTCTGGATCCGTTTCCGACCAAAACGAGCAAATGGACACGTCAGATCTAGGAGAGGCGGCGGAGGACGATCAAGTCGACGAAATTAACTTGAGCAAAATCCACATCCAAGCAAGGCCGAATCAAGGAGACATGATTCCAGTCATAAGAATTGCACAAAGGTACTGCTAACTGGGTTCAAATTCCTCAAACTTCTTTTTAGCATGCGGAACTCTAAGCACAAGAAAGAAGTCAAAATCCAAGGATATCTTATACACACTACCAATAATGACGACATGGTGAGTCTGATAGAAAGCAGAAAATGGTATGATCAATTAATTTTTCAGCGTCGTCGACATTATTGGCGTCTCGATGGAAAATCTCTTCAGCTTTTCATGAGCGAAGAGGAACAACGAATTTCAAAGGAAATACCTCTTGCCTCGGTGCTAGACTGTCGTCTCGCCGAAATTATCGGAGTAATGCATCTTGAGCTTCAACTCAGCGGTGAAATAGTATATTACATTGCCGATGATACTTCAGGTATAACGAAGGTCTATCTGTTTTCATACATCATTTTCAGTAAAGCAAACTGTGTCACTTCGCCTATGGTACGACCATATCAAGAAAGCGCTGCGACCGATGGACCCTCACCCTAATATGCCTCAACAGAACCCAACCATTACGAAAAAACAGCTCAGCAATATTATGTCTCTCGACCCTGACGAACGAAGTGCCACCGATGTAGAACAGATTTACCAAGTAATCACTGCTCGTTTAGCCGGACGCTAGATTGTTCATTCTTCAGATATTCCACGACGAAATCCTCGGCTCAGGACAGTTTGGCGTGGTATACGCAGCCAAGCATAGAAGAAAGCCTCTCCAAGTGGCTATTAAGCAAGTCGATAAGAAACGCTTCCAGAATAAGGATAACAGGCTTATCCACGAAGTTCAAATTCTAGCTGTAAAAGACTAGTCAGGAGAGGCGCTTATTGATAATAATTCTTCAGGGGCTCCATCATCCTGGCATTGTAAATCTTTTCAATATGTTCGAAAACCAAAATCAAATTTTTGTTGTTATGGAAAAACTACAAGGAGACATGCTGGACATGATCATGTCTTCGGAGCACGGAAAACTGGATGAGAGAATAACGAAGTTCCTCATAACTCAGGGAGGGTTAGCTTGCAATTTCTTTAGTTTTCATCAAAATAGAATTTTCCGACCCATAAAAGATTCTAGATGCGCTCAGATATTTGCATGACAAAAATATTGTTCACTGTGACTTGAAACCAGAAAATGTTCTTACAGCCAATAGTGACAGTTCATTACCTCAAGTAAGTCTTTCTTTCATTTCTTTCATTTCTTTCATTTCGCTATAGATATTTGCTTGTATTACTCGCTTAGTATTATCAGTGCGCTAATGTAAGTATTCAGGTGAAATTATGTGATTTTGGATTCGCCAGAATTATTGGAGAAAAATCTTTTAGGCGTTCCGTCGTAGGTACGCCAGCCTACCTCGCCCCTGAAGTGCTAAATAATACGGTACGCTTATATATTGAAAAGCCTGATGTATATTTATTTTTCGCTAGGGATACAATAGGACACTAGATATGTGGTCTGTTGGTGTTATAATTTACGTCTCGTTATCCGGAACATTCCCTTTCAATGACGAAGAAGACATTGTTGATCAAATTCAAAATGCAGACTTTATGTTCCCTGACAATCCTTGGAAAGAAATCTCCAATAGCGGTAAGACTCACAACTAACTCTTCCTTGATTCCATAGTTTTCAGAAACACTTAATTATTTTAATTGACTTTCTGAAAACTAATATTATGACACCCACCTAATAGACATTAGTTTCAAATATTTCTTTGGTAAATCAATAGCTCACAAGCCATGCTGCATTGATTTCTACGCTATTCTTGCAGCTTTTACAAGCTTGCTTACCCTAGAAGTCCAATATTATTATTTTTGGGTTTCTCGAAGAGATGCCTTTTTACGAGAAGATTCACAATTTTTTTATAAAAAAGCAAGTTTTCAAAATGATATTCTTCAGTAAAGAGAACTAAACTTTCCCAGTTAGAGTTCATACCCCAGTTATATTTGTACTGGTTGAAAAAATTGTGCTCTTGATGCAATGGAATTTTTCTCGATTCTCTAATGGAAAATGGATATTTTCTTGAGAATATTTCTCATATTTACGTATTTTTCCATTCTTATTTGTTCTTCTAGCGATTGACTTAATCAAACACCTGCTGCAAGTTCAACGTAGACGACGACTGACAGTAGATCGTGCAATGCTACACGATTATTTCAAGGTACTTATCAAAATCGGAAGTTTCGGCATTAAACTAATCAGAAAATTTTTCCTTGAATTACCCTACGAAATATTCGATCTAACCATCTATTTTTCTACTCCCCCAAGCTTTGATGATAGTTTTTATAAAGTGTAAATAATACATTTAATGGTAAATCGCGATAATACATATTACCCGGATTTCATTCTAGAGGATTAACATAATCCCAATTTTTTAATCATCTATTTTCTGGTCGCCTGCAAAATAATAATAATACGTAAAATACTTTAAAACATTTATATTTTGAAGAAAACATTAAAGAACAAAAAGGAGCAACACAACATGTAGTCAAAATGAGGATTAACAGTAATATAAACAGCCATATATAAATATATGTATAGCACTATAGTTTGCTCAATTCTTTGCAGACGACTCTTCTGGCACGTTGAATTGGGTGATTGTAGAGCACTTTCTCATTTGTAGATAGGAACAGTGCGGGTACTAACAATAGGGTACACCAATAGGGTCATTACACAGTTATTTGTGAGTGAGTGGTGTAATTTCGAAAGCACAGAAATACTCAAATATATTTTCTCAGATGCTACTTTTTGGTCTTTGTTTCTTTTGATATTTTCTATAGAAGTGCCAAAAATCGCAGTGACTTTTCAATTTGACTTTTGGGATTTTGGTATTTATAGGTGATTTATGGATGGAACTAATGTAGAGCTCAATATTTTGGTAGATAATTAGGCCCGAGAAAAAGTTTAGCGGTTTTTCTTCCCTAATTGCTGCTCTTCCTCCGGACTCATGCACACAATGTCCATGGCGACGACTTTGCCATTTGGCAATTTTATTTGAGTCTTAAGAAGGTTAGCATTGCTCTCCTGGCACGAACGCGAATTAATCTGCATAAAAACAATGCAACCCTTTCCTCACGGTCTTGTAGCGGCTCGAAGAAAGGCGAGTTTTTGAGAGCTTGCAGCGGCGTCGCTCTCGCTTTCGGCGAGTACTTGAGCAGCGAGCTGGCCAAGTGAATGAGTCCTGGTTCGGTCGCTTCTGGGAGCGTTTCTTCGAGTGTGCTCTGCCTTTCCACCGGTTTGTCGTACTGAGCTTCTTCGGCATTCTTCATCGACACTGCCATTTCGCCAATTTCTTCACGTGACGGATTGCCCAGAACTTTTGTCATTGCCTTGATCTGGTGCGCTGGGCCTCGTGAAGAACAAAATAATGGCCGATGAAGGACGATTTCTGCGATTACACAGCCCGCCGACCACCAATCGACCTCGACCGAATACTCCTCTTTTCCCAGCACCAATTCTGGAGCGCGATAGGGCCTCGAGCACACATAAGATACGTTTGTATCGCCTAAAATCACTGTAAAATCAATCCCAAAGTAAACTTTCCCATCGAGGCTGCTGGAAGGATTTTACTTATATTTTGGCAAAGTACAAACCTGATCTAACTTTCTTCGCCGTGCCAAAATCGCATATTTTCAAGAGGCCTCGTTCCGGCTCGACTAGGCAATTGTCCGGTTTTAGATCCCTGTGAACGACATGTAGTGTGGCCAAGTACGCGCATCCACGCAGAAGTTGGTAACAGTACAACTAAAAACAAAATATGTGCCAATTTGAAATCGATAACCGAGCCGGTGGCAATGTGGCTGTCGACGCGAGCAACTAGCATTTTCGCCGCCTCGTCAATGAATATTTAACCCTTCGGTAAAAAATTTAACATCTACTCCAGCTTCCGCGATTGCATCGCCCAACACTCCCACGAACTTTTTCTAGTATTACTACCACATCGATAAATAATTCACTATTTGCTTATTTTGAATATCTTCCTTGATTTCAACAAGAAGGTTAAACTAAATTTGCATATTCCGAAGCTCGAAAATAACTTGATCGCTTCATCATGTTCAGTAATACTTTGAAAAATGTCTCGTTGAGAAGGATAAGCCCAAGATTTTCGCTCACCTGTTGATAGATGACGGGCATTTGCTCGCCGCGCCTCGAGTAGTACTTGAGTACTCGTCCAAGTGAGAAGGGAAGAAATTCCATCATCAGGTGTAGATATGTCCCATTACGTCTTTCCGAGAGGTAATAATATTTTAGCCTCACTATTGAATCGTGGTTTAGCCGCTTCATTATTTCCAGTTCACGGTTCTGATACTGTGGATCTTGAAACACCGTTTTAACAGCCACAGTCTCGCGTTTTTCCTCAATGACTGCCTAAAATGATTGTCATTAAACATTAAGAACTGTGTTTTTTAACCAAGCCAATGACAGGGATGAGGTCAAAATCCCGCCGTTTATCGAGTAATTTCGATTTTACTACCCACTTAAACACCCGATTGAAGCTTTAGATGTGGGCCTAAACCATAGATAAAGTTGTAAATAAACGCCAAAGAAACATATCAATTAACCCTCTGTTTTTCGAAATTCCAAAAATATAACCGGATTTTCATCCTTTATCGTCAACGATGAGCATTTCAGTCTAACCTCACGTAGTAGGCTTTGGGGTCAGAGCTTATATCTTTAGGCTTAACACTTGGTGATTATTTCCCATACTAATCCTCTTTATTTTTAATCATCAACACACAAAATTCAATACTGAAGCCGTGCTCGAAAGATTCTCATAAAGCTTATTTACAATGGATAAACTTTCGTTTTAGAAATTTTAATTTTTTACGAGTGAATCATAAATCTTCTCCTTGGGACGTTTTTAGCAACGAAAATGCGAAATTTCGTGATTTTACTTTTTATGGCCCTGAAGAAAACAAGTACGGATCAATCGATTATCAAAGAGTTTATCTTGTGTTACCTGGAGGACTGAGCCGAATGTGCCACGACCAGCAGCTCGAACGGCGCGCAGCGTTAGTTTTTCAGCTGGTGCATCCTCGGGCTTCGTGATGTCGTAGCACTCGACGGTGTTTCTATCTTTTTTTCTCGCTCCCAGATTGAATTTTTTGAATCTAGCAATGATGCTGTTGTCGTTCATATTAGGTCAACCCTTTGAATTCTTGTCACAGGCTAGGCAAAACCAGATGCGCTTGTGGCGCCGAGTGGCTAATCCTCGATCATGACAAATTTGTGCACCCATTGGTTTAGTGCGTATAATTGCCGTAGCCGGTACCTGAATGTGTGTGTGCGTTTTTATCGTCGCTCTTTTATGTTCTTTGCGTGGTTTCCGTTTTCGTTGTCTAGTTATTGAACCTCTATCGCTGGAGCCATTAGGCACTATCGCGTTTCAGTTAACCTCTATTTGTGTATTTTATGGCGTCCGGGTCGCTCGGTGTAGCGCTCTATAGTTCAGTCACTCGTCGTTGTCTTAGTCACACACTGGCCATTATTTCCCAGAGGCAATCGTACAGATCTGAACACTTAAGTCTAAGCAATACTGTCTTAGTGCGTCGCGGGTCTCGATCGAGCGCAGCTTTGATAAATCTTTTCTCTTTCGATATTTTGTCTTGATGCGTGTGCAGAAAAGGAAAAAATGACCCGTTGAAGAATTAGCGCAGCCGCGGACACTAGGCGCCCTCTCATGCATAGCTCGTGTAGGCGGTGTAACGTTGGATATGGCGGCGACTAGGGCAGTGCTCACTTGCCCGAGGGACGTGCCCGAGCTCCCACTCTGGGATTCGCTGCGTTCAGCGCCAACCTCACGCGCCCGTAAAAGGGACCACGCTGAACGCACAGCGTTTATTTTCTCGCTGTTTGACCTAGGCCTAAATCACTGACTATGCCGTCCTCTTTGTTTACTATGCTTCTCGGAGGAGGTAATTTAGCGGCGCTAAAGAGTCCTCAGGCTCTTCCTCGAGGCTTCCGACAAATTTTATTAAGCTAAAATTTAGAGTTTACATATCTTACAACCATTTTGCTATCGAAGGGCTTGAGTCTTTTCTTTACAAAATCCACCTTTTAGAGCTTCCGCGCGGTCGAGACCCACTTAACATTTTCACTCCGCTTGGTAAAATCAACATTTGATATTAAATTTATTTTAGGAGCAATTTGTGGAGATGGAATATCGGGTTTTCAATTTTGAGCGAGATTTTGTTGAATGAAAAACATACTTGGCCTTTCAATCTGAATGAAGCCTACAATAACATATTCAATAGTTGATTTGATTTTGATGGAGTGTGACTGTAGTAATACCTTAATCGGACGCCCTTGGGGACCTGTCGTGGCCACGTGACTAGAGTGAGAACTACAATCATATTTATTATTATGCAGGGGAATGGGAAAAGGTTCGATTAATTCTAGAAATTAGATATAAATTGCCACGTGACTATCTTTTTACGGAGATTATGGGAGCACTAAATAGTTTTAAGCGCGCTTACTCGATATATGTAGTGCTAAGCCTAAGCTGCCTTTTTCGGGGCACACTTGAGCCGTCTTCTTCTCCAGATCTCTATAGAAACCAAAACTCGTAGTAAATATTTTGGGACTGAATTTTTCTCTCCGTGTGAGCTAGCTTGTTACTATCACTATGAATGAGGACGCCTACGGCAACCCGTAGGGCAATCGACCGGAAAATCGGATTTTTCTTTTCGAACGGCCCGCCAAAACCACCCAGCGATCGTTTGTTCTCAATCCATTTCCTTTTTTGACACACTGCGACAAAAGCACTCTTTTGTGGCTCTCTTTGTTGTCTCTCCAAAGAAAAATTTTACGCCGATCTGAAGGCAACTCGTTGATTTCGCTTCTTGACTGTTAGGTATCCATTGCGACAATTCAAAGCGCCTTGGGAAGTGGATAGTCTGCTCATGAACGACTTTGTCATATCACTGGCATACTGTTTTTTGTGCTCCAAGGAGCAGTTAACCTTTACATTAGAGGACGTCAGTAAATGCATCTAAGTACGTTTATGAGACGTAGGTAAATATAGCTCTGGATCGCTGAGCGAAGTGATATTCGCTTTTGATTTTCGTTGGATATTTACTGGTGCGCAAATTCCACTACGGGTTTGGCGCGGTCAATTTATGACGCGCGGGGCCCTTGCGCCTGTCTCCATTTTTTTTCTTTGCTCGAAAGCGAAAATTCTAAACCGATCTCTTAAGGACTACCAGACCTTCCTCGATCTGAGGAAGCTCGAGGAGCGCATAAACACGCAACAATGGACTTGCTCCGACCACTGGGCCGAAGTCGCAGCTCGTTACGGCCCACATGGGTAAGTAATAATTAATCTTCCGCAGGATACCGTAAATGATGAAATTTTTCCTTTAGAATTGGCGAAAAAACAACAGTGAAAATTCACTCGTTCGTAAAAAAATAAAATAAGGTGAAAGTCTATGTACGTAAATCACTAATATTATCTTTAAATCAATTCCATGTTAATTATAATTCATTTTTTACAGAAAACTTTTTGAACTTACTTAAAGTATCTAAACTCAGTAAATAAATGTACTAACATAGTAGCAAAAATCATAATCCACAGCAACTCCATCTCGAATGAATGTCTACTCGTATGCCGAAGAGTAGAGTAGCCCATTTAAATTTGTTTCTTCAGAACGCATCTATAATCTTCAAACCGCATTTGCAAAAGTACACAAGTCTGTGTACCAAGAAATCGGCCCCTCAACTCTGCTCCAAAAGCCTCGACTACAATTTCAGCTGTTGACAAAACTCAACTTAATATATTTCTGCCCTGCCAACCGCGCCATTTGGAAGATGGTCAACTCTAGAATAGCTCGACAAAACTTTTCGCGCGAATACTCAAGTGTTCGAATACATAAGTGCACGAAAAATTACACTACGGCTTTAAATCGATCATGATTTACGAATCATGATGCTTGCACTGTGAAATTGTACTTAAAATTCAATGTCTTGAATATTGACTTTCTTTGATAAAGAAAAGAAGAGTTTTTGAGTGAAAGATATTCTTGACCAAATTATGCATTTTTCCATCTTTGTACTAAGCTACTGCTCTCTATACTTTCTCTAGTTCTTTCTATTTCATATTCTACCCCTTCTTGGTAGCGTATTTTTCTGATATGTAAACAACAAGCGATAATAAATTCAATTCAATAAGATTTTATTCAAATTTTAAGTCACTAGATATGCTATTGAAGAACAGAGTCCAATATACTCCAAGACTCTAATGTGGTAGCGTGATGATCAAATTTGGATTTTTGTCCATTGCTTCTTGAATCGCAATTTTCGCAAGCGCATTTCCTTAAAAATATCATCAGCCTTAATTTCTTCGCAGGTGCATATACCTGACCAGCAGCGTCTTGCTACACCGTTTGCTACATCCCATGATAGAAAACGTCTTGCCTTGATTATCTGTTCTTCCGAACCGTCAAGCACATGACCGAAGCCACCGTTCATCACTTCACCCCATCCTACACCGCCGCCGTTATGCAGCGACACCCAGGTTGCCCCTCGTGCGGCGTCTCCTTTGAGTCATTTTAGTAAATTTGCACTGCCTACGAAATACCGAACCTAGACAATTTTGCACTGCCATATCGGCTGTCACCCCCGATCCATCGTAAATATTACTCGTTTCGCGGAAAGGCGAGTCAGTCCCTGAATACGTATTAAGAATCTACTCAAATGGATGACTCTAAAACGAGACAGTATATAACTGACTACCTGAAACATCGTGGTGATCTCTTGACAAGATAACTGGGGCACTGATGACTCCTTTTGCGACTGCATCATTGAACGCTTCTGCAAGTTTCCAACGACCCTAGTCTCATATTAATCGTGTTAACAGTAACTTTTACCTTCATGTCAGTGTACAAGATTCGCGCTTGAGAGCCGACGACCAATTTGTGCTTGTCTGCTTCTTTTATCCAGCGGAGATTGTCTTGGTACTGTTGCTTGGAGGCGTCAGAGATTCCCTCGTTGACAATTCCTTCTAATACAGAAATTGCGATTTCGTCCGTTTTAGATAAATCTGATGGCTTTCCGGATGAGCAAATCCAGCGGTAAGGACCAAATCCAAGACTTAAAAGAAGGTGATTTTCGGAAAGCTCTCATCGCTACTGAACCTGAAAATGTCTCCCATAATGTGTTGTACGTAGCTAGGGTACTTGAATTTCGTTGTCGATCCGCTCTCAAATACGTTTGCTCCAGCTCGCCCAGCTTCAAGGAGAAAAGCATTCCCGTAGTCAAAAAGTAAAGTCCAGCTTTTGAAAGTTTGTTAAGGGCGTCTATATGACGGCGGAGTGTTCCCGAACCAGCTCCAAATATTTTTCCTCGTTTGTTGCTTTTAAGGTTCGCTAATGATTTTCTTTTTGATTTTCATTTGATGCAATTTATGCAACCATTCCTATGTATGTTTTAGCTTCTTCCGCTGTCAATTCTATCGGAAGGTATCCACCACCGCGGATATCATGACAACTCGTTTGATCTGAGCCAATATCAACAAGGAGCTCGCCAGTTTTCTCGTAAACTTCCACCACCTTCTCCCACAAACGAACTATATTTCCGTGGTAGCCTTTTTTGGTTCATTCATTATTTTAAGATAAACTTTGAAAGAAGCTTTTAGAAAGCATCATTTTCCACAGGCAAATATGAACCCAATGCCTATCGAAGTGGCTCTTTTTCCTCGCGATAATGTCGAATTAGGAGATGATTTCATCAACATCATCTGTGTAAATATCGAGCCATCCTTGTTTCTGGCGTTTGATCAAATGACTTTTGTCGATCTCTGCGATAACTCCAACGCAGCCACAAATTGTGGCAGCCTTTGCTTGGGCACCGCTCATACCACCAAGTCCAGAGGTGATGAACACTCGACCTGCGCCATTGGACGAGTCAAACTTCCTCCGAAAGGCGTTAAGAACGGTCAGTGTTGTTCCATGTACAATTCCTTTTTAAATGATGTAAAACGTAAGGCATTGAGAGCATTTAAGGGTAATCCTATACATCGGCGTGGCGCTTCTCTCTCGATCCGCGCTCCGCCAGAACCTATTTTTCACAAGGCCATAAAATTCGACCGGAATCCTTAAACTCTCTTCTATTGCTCTAGCAAAAATGAAAAAATCGGGAACGAGGAACTATCTGAAAACCGCCGGTTTCCTTCAAAGGACATTTCCCGCCAGATTTTTGATTCAAATTTCACGAAAATCAGATGGTCTTGTAGAGAATCGTCTGCTCTACAATTCCTCTGATTTAGATTTTCTTTTTGCGCTCTCAATTATTTTACATGGTCATTTTAAAACAGCGCTATGCTTCCTCGCGCCTCTCTTCTTCCTATTTCTCACGGCGCGCTCCGGCAGAGAAGAATAGCACTCTCTTCAAACTATCATCGAGAATTTTTGAGAACGTTAAAGGAAAATCTAAATCAGAGGAATTGTAGAGCAGACGATTTTCTACAAGACCATCTGATTTTCGTGAAATTTGAATGAAAAATCTGGCGGGAAATGTCCTTTGAAGGAAACCGACGGTTTTCAGATAGTTCCTCGTTCCCGATTTTTTTCATTTTTGCTAGAGCAATAGAAGAGAGTTTAAAGATTACGAATCTTTTTGAATTTTAAAAAAATCTCACTCCGGTCGAATTCTATGGCCTAGTGAAAAATAGGTTCTGGCGGAGCGCGGATCGATCGAGCAGCGCCGCGCCGATGTATAGGATTACCCTTAAAATAAGACTCTCACACCATAGCTTGAGGACCAATATAACACCAAGATCCAGCCGTCATCTGTCCGTATTGTGTTACTCCGAGCGCGAAGGATTTTGATACTGTGATGGCGTCGAGAATCGTGGAATCATCATTCCGTTGGTAATGATACATCTCGGACTATTTCTAGAACTCGGAAAAAGGCCAAGCGGATGGCCGGAGTTCATCACAAGAGTCTGTTCTTCATTCATTATCGACAAGTAATACATCGTTAACCGGAATTGAATCCAGTTCGAAAAGACCTAAACACAACTCATTTGGTCGCAAGAATAGCAGAAACACTAAACATGTAATATAGAATATTATTTGACCCTGGTTAACCTGTCCATTTCCTCCATAAGTTACGAGCTCGTTCGGGTATTGGGCGATGGCATAATCTGAAATAAGGTTGCGTCAAGAGTAGTATAACAATTTTATTGGAATTAGGCCGAGAATCTTTTACATATACGAACTTTAACGAGCGATTTGACCGCAGAACTAAGGTGACAAATGAACTATTTCTTTGTTCGACGTTAAAACTTCTTGCTTACCTAAGTTATTCATTATCTGGTGCATCATGCAAGCAGCTTGCTTCGTTTTGCATGGATACAAATTAACCGGATAAGCTTTGATAGGGATCCGAGTCGGCCTAAAACGGTACATGTAGATGTGCCCATAATCATTCAGCTCCTCAAGAAACTCCTTCTGTAATTGGTCATGACTTTCGCGATCAAAGTATCGCAGTGCATTAGAAATTGCTTGTTGTATTTCTTCTGAGTCTAATCCATGAACCCTCTTCGGTGCGTGTGGAACATTTTCGTCCAAACCCGGATGATCGGGTAATTCTTTCGTGGATCAAAAACTGAGCATCCTAGAAACTTTTACACTTGATTTAAGGGTATAGTCATCGCTCTTTGCCAAGTCTCAAATTTTTAATCTGAGTCCATTTTTAGAATCCTCATGAAATTCTGAACAAAAAAGTCCTCATGAGTCATGACCTTTATCTCTATCTCAACCGGTTTTCCGGAAATTGAGACTGAAAATGGCGAATTTTAATGCATTTTGCCCATAAGCCAAATTTTGGCCATTTTAAGAAGCTTCAGAAGGGCTTCATATGACACATTTTTTGAAAGCTTATGCTTAGGGCTTCAAACTGGTATAAAAACGGTTAAGTTTGGGCAGTGCCCTCAGGGTAATTTAGGAGATTGTTTAGGTCAAAAATAGGTTCAATCGATTTTCGAAAAATTTTTATAAGAAAAAATTTAGTAATTGAAAAAAGCTCTTGTCAATTTTAAGATAAGGGTCTGACCTACATAATCCACTTAAAAAGATTCTGGACTTTTTTGTAAAATTTCGAGGAGTTCGGCCGTTTATATAGCCTATTTTGGCCGAGATGCCAACTTTGAGGGGTCGTCACGTGGCAAAAATGAAGGAATTTTTTAAAAAGCTCTTGTCAATAGTAAGATCTAAGATAGATCTTAAATTCTAGCACTTAAGGACATTCTCACTATTTACAAGTCCAGAGGAGTTCAAGCTCAAAGTAGGCCTGAGCGATAACTATACCCTTAAACATCTCTTAATATTTTGCGTGCTGATTCTCTGTCAAATTTTTCGAAGAAATAGAAGATTGAAATTATTTGTTTAAATATGTTAATTTGTTCCAGTAGTCCTGTAGGTAAAGGTTTGCAGAGATTGGCCAGTCCCTCTCTTATATCTTCTTCAGATAAAGTCATCGTTTGCCAAATTCTCGATCTTATGTGATTGACATCGAAAAATTTTCTTGACCATAACTGGGAGGGGTGGAACAACTTAAACGACCTTATTTTTACGATCTTGTGATCACCAAATGTCTGCGATGCACTTGAATGAGATTTATTCATCGCACTTATTTTTAAATTCACTTCATAAATATGTATATTTATTTTTACAGACTTTTACTGAATTGGTTTTGGCAGGTAGAAGGGTCATACAGGCATAAGTAGGTTTGAATGTACTTGATAAGTTTATATTGTTTAAAAAGATTCATTATTGTTTTAGTAATCAACGAGCTGACCAACAGGTGCCTCGGCTTCGGCTTCTTCGGCAATGGCACCGAGTTTAGTGTCCTGATCCATTTCCCAGTCCCATTTTTGCTTTGAATCTCCAGCTTGGGTCTTTTCAAGCTTTCGTGAGGACTTTTTGCCGTCCATCAAAAGACCTTTACGGGCAGCGTTTGTTTTCTTCCGCAGAGCTGAGATTTTTTTTTACAAACAACGATTTTAGTTCTTGTCTCACCTTTATGTCTTTCGATTTTTTCTTCGTCGTTAACGGGTTCATCTCGTCGTTGTTTTCGCTTACGACGTTGTTTCTTCTGTTCGTCATCATCTGATAATTTGTCCTTATCATCTCCGACAGCTTCCTTTTTCTTGCGCCTCTTTTTGCGTTTCTTTTTCTCCTCGTCGTCGATTTCGAAAGCTACATTATCCTCGCCGGCATCGAATTTGACTTTCTTTCCGTCGCGTTTTTCTTGCGCTTTCGAAGCTTATTTTTGTCTCCTTCAGTGCTTTCCGCATCACCTAAGGTTGTTTTGTAGAGACATTAATGGCTTCCTCTTACCTTCTCCTTCGGCTTTAGCCTTTGAAGGATTATTAAAATTCGTTCCTCTCTTTTCTTGCTTTCCTCTGCGTCGTCTATTTTGGAACATTCTTGGAGCCACCTTGTAATCAATCTTTTCTTTTCCAAGAAGCTGAGCGAAAATCGGCGAGTCTTCCAACAACTCGTCGGCTTGCATTTGCGGCAGTTCTTTTCGAGTCGAAAGGATGGTGATTTCTATACTTTCTCCAGCAGATTTGATTTTATTCACGACAAAGTCATGATTTTGTCCTTCGAGAGAAACACGACCAATTTCAATCAAACGATCACCAGTAGATACTCCAGCTTTGTCTGCAGCTAAGCCAGCCTGGAAAGAGATTGAACAATTTTATCTTAATAAAATTTTGTTTTGTCTTGATAATTCTTTTTCTACAATAATTTCATTTATTTTTTGTTCAATCCCTTCCTGAACGAGCTCAAAATAGTGTCCTTTGTCATCTTGGTTGATGTAGAATCCGAACGTTCCCTTTTCTTTAGTCAGGAGGACTCGTCTAGGGGTAACAACTTCGCGAAGCTGATCCGCCTGGACGGACATGACGTTCAAGTGAACAGTGTCGCCACTTTCACGAACTCGGGAGACACAGTTTTCGTGTATCTCGAGCTCGATGTTTCTGTGGTTGACTTCTTTCACACGATCGCCCACTTTAAGACCGGCTTTATCTGCAATGGAGCCAATTGTAACATCTTCGACATAGTGCCCTTGGTCGTCGAACCAGAGATGGAAACCAAAGGTCTCGCCGGGCTTCTTAACCATTTCGACATCGTGCGGAGTGTAAGCATCAATAGACTCAGTGTATTGAACGAGTAACTTGACTTCACACGCCTCTTGCGCTTTCTCAAGCAAGGCAATAACCTCTTCGTGGGCGTAGTCCGTCACATCAACGTCTTCAACAGCAAGTAGTCTGTCGCCATCACGAAGACCCGCGTACTCGGCGGGGCCGCCTTTCTCGACCCAATGAATATTGTGACCGATTTTCTTTTCATTTGAATCGATGTTGAATGATGTTGTATTTGCAAGTTTGAAGCCCCAGTCTTCGTCATCGTCTTTTGACAGTATGAACGTAGATTGCGCTTTATATTGGTCGAAAAACACGTCAAGACATAACTCATAAGATAAATTAATAAGATTTTTATAATTTTTCTTTCAATAACTCAAGATTTCAATTGACCGTTCCTGAAATTGTCTTGCTATTCTCATCGATTCCCTGGGCGTTTCCTCCTCTGTCGAACCCGCCCCAGCCTTTCCAACCAGAAAACTTCATATCAGCCTTGTAAGCGGTGATGCCGATATTGTTTTTCTTGTAGTAGACGAAAGTTTTGGCATCAACTGCTAACAAATTAACCACATTGTGACAAGCCTAAAAATTCTTAATAAAGATAGAGAACTCGATTCATACCTTGATTCGGTAAAAACATCTTCGGTGGATTCTTTTTCAATGTTGACGTTGTTAATTTCGATAATTCTATCACCTAAAGTCGATTTGAATTATCGGAAATGTCAAAATAAAATTACCCGCTCGAAGACCAGCTCTATCGGCTGGTGAGCCTATTGTGATATCTTCCACATAATGTCCGTCATCGTCGTGCCAGATATAGAAACCATATCCAGATTTTCCCTGTCAAATAATTATGGCTAGTATGTTCAGAATCAACTCGGTACCTGGACAATGCGGAAAAGATATGGCTTATTTTTCGCTTTGACGTCGTCAGATCTTTCATCAATCACAAGGAACCTTATTTCGTTTCCTGCTTTCTTTATCAAGTCGACGACCTGCTCGTGGGAGTATCGCTCGCAGTTGATACCATTCACTTATTTTTGCTTATTTAAAGAAGGCCTAAATATGTTTTCCTTACCTTCAATGATTCTATCTCCATCCCTAAGACCAGCCGAGTCAGCGGGGCCACCTTTCTCTACTCTCCGGATGACCTGTCCATTTCTGTCTCGATCAATAGCAAGGAAGAATCCATGTTGTTCGTGGTCGGTCTTCAACAAAGTACAATTACGAGGTACGCCGAGAGCGTGTGTCGAGCGTTGAAGATCTCCGCGAAGAGTTCCTTCCGATGTAAATGTTGTGAATGATTTTGTTTCAGAGAGTGAGATCGAGTCTGACATTCCCAACGTTATTGTGTCGTCTTCTTGCAGCTCTGTTTCTGCGTCAGAATCCAAAGGCATGAAATATGGCTCAGCCGGAATCGAGATCGCATCCCAGTCGATCTGTTCCATCCCTTTGATTTTGAAGTCAACGATGTTCTTGTAATGTGTATCCGCCTACAAAAATGCCTGGAGCTCGAGTTCAAAAGCCAATAATTACCTTCGCGTCAGTCACAAGAAGCAGTACTTCGACTTCGCACATACGCAAGCGTTGAATACAGTCTTCATGGTCATCTGCTTCAATGTTCATCCCATTAATTTGGATAACGCGATCGCCTGTCTTTAGTCCTGCGCGCTCTGCAGGTCCTCCTGGATCTACTTCTTCAACATAATGGCCGTCTTTTTCGTCATCGTAACATACGCAGAAGCCAAAAGCGCCATCTTCTTTAAAAATTCTGCAGAGCCTAGGCTTGCCGCGCTTGTACTGCCTGTCATAATCTTCATCGACGACGATAAAGTGACAAATATTTTTGCCAGCCTAGTCCTTGGTTCATAACTATTTCCGATCAAATGAATCTTTCAAGTGAAAATTGCTTTAGTAGTGTTTAAAGGGCTTATTTGCTCGATCGAACATTAATTATGAACCAGTAACCTTTATGGTGGCAACAAGTCGCTGATGTGTCTCGTACTCGCAGTTAATACCATTTACTTCAATTATTCTGTCTCCTATTCTGACGCGTAGAGTGAACAGCTTGTTAATGTTATAATAACGCAATTTTCGTTTGAAAATGTGCTATACTTGCGAAAGTACCCTGAGAATCAATGTGATAGAATATCAAAAATAGTGTCCACTCTCCTTAATCCTGCTCGGTCAGCTGGGCCACCACAGTCGACCCATCGGACGACTTGTCCAATACGATTATTATCTATGACAACATAAAGGCCATAATCCTCTTTGTGCGCTTTCACCAATCGGCAATAACGAGGTTTGATATGTGTCTACAAAGAATGCCATTACCGATGTAAAAACTGGTTTAAGAATACCTTATCCTTCTTCGCTTTGCCTTTTCGCACTTTGCCGACTCTTTCGTCGAAGAATTCTTCAGCGAGGGAAGACGTGATTGTAACCGCTTTCTTGCGAAAGTAGCCGTCTGTTTTTGGGTCAACCAAAAGCATTGTCACGGAGAACTCGGCCATGCGTATGCGGCTGACCACTTCTCTCGATTTGAAGGTCTCGATGTTAGTTCCATTCACTTCAATGATTCGATCACCAACTTTTAGCCCGGCACGATCGGCAAGTCCCCTTGGCTGAACTTCTTCGATGTACTCGCCTTTTCTGTCGTCCAAGTACAGCAGATTGAATCCGTAGCCCTCGCTCAAGTCAGACCGTTCCAGTTTTACCAATCTCGGCTTATAGTCGTTCTCGTCGCCAGTGACTCCTTCAACGTTTCTCAAATTGACCGCAACTTTGCACTCCCTATAAATCGCGTCTGCTTTTTCTTCAACCACCAGGATTTTAATTTCGGTTAATGCAGCGTCGATTTTGAATTTGACTTCCTCGATTGTTGAGCCCTGCGCAACAAGACCATTAATCTCGATAATCCGCGCATTCACGGTCAGGCCGGCGTATTCTGCATTCGAATCGGGGTCGATTGCTTGAACTATGACACCTTTACGCTCCTCGTTGTACTCGAGTCCTATCCCAAACGTAGGAATACGAGATTTTTCACTATCCGGAAGACTTTTGGCTTTGGCAGCTGTTCTCCCTCTTGAAATTTGCGGGAGTAGTCTTGGAAAGACTTAATCGACATCGTATCCAGCTGATCTACAAGAGCGGAGCAATCCTCGTCATCGTCGTCGTATTTGCCACCTTTTATCAAGTAAATGACAAAGAGGATCGTGCTGACAAGGGCGACCAACTGGTTAAATATGACGATTGGAGATATAATCCACAGATATGTAATGAACTTTTCTCCTTCTGAGATGAGTGCATTGAAACAGCCATCTTTGTAAAACTCCGGCCGCTGAATAATTCATACATAAATTATGCAACAAAATCAAATTAATTAATTGTCTATAATAAAGACTCTACATGAAATCACTTTTCGATCTTATTTTCAGAGCAAAAACGATGTCTAATTAAAAGGCAAGACAATAAGCGAAAACATTGAATGCTCCGAATCAGAGCATGTTTTAATTTACCTGAATCTCCCCGTCGCGGTTCCCATTTTTGAGAATGCAAGTGGCTCTAAGCTGCTCGGCGTCTTTGGCGGACACGACGTGATATTCCTGAAAATCGGAGTCGGACTGGAGACCGCAGCAGTGGAGAGCTTCTTGAACGTGCTCAACAATCTTCCTGTTCTTTTGCCAAACTGTCGGTGCTTTCGTCTGGTCTAGCCGCATAAAGACCTCTGTGTTGTACCAGTTGCCAAAGGACTGCAGCAAGTCGTCCTTTTTCTGTGCAATAAAGACGAAGATCGAGATTATTTCGCATGTGCATAGAATCGCCATTGTTATCGTGTAAAGACTGAGGAGTACTTTTCAACGGGATCATTTTAGCGATCTCGAGGCTAATCCAACTGTAATACAGTGACGATAATCGTCAAAATCACTTAAAAACCCCATGCCTTCATTTTTCATATTCGCACCGCAGGTGCCTACGAGTGACAGGACGAGAAATAAAATCCCAGAAGCCAGGATCAACGCCAAGGCCACGCGCAAGTCTTGGTATTCGAGAAAGTAATCCTACGTTTTGGACTCAATAAAATCTGTCTCATTGTAGATTTTGACAAATTGTAATCGCCTCGTGTCTGAATCTGTTTTACCGTGACCACTATTAATAATTTAAAGCTGTTTCTTTGGAAGAAAGATAAGTTAGCAAATACATTAACTTCTCAAAACACGGGCGCGCTACTATACCCTCAAAACACGGGGTCCAATAATTGGACCACAATGCATTATCCAGCCCCGCGCGGCGCGCCAAATTCATAGTGTGAAAAATAGCGCTCAGAACTTTTGGCTCTAATTGGCGTTTCCGTTGTGTAAAAAAGATTATAAATATATTGTTAGAGAGCTTGAACCCTCTTCTATAAAAATAAACAATTGAAAATCGAAAAATCCGTTTCGATATTCCACCAGAGAGCGAAAGAGAAATATGGCGCAAAACGCCACCACTTTTGAGTTTTCATTCGAAACTTCACAGAGTGGTTCGTTTTCGTCCTATCAGCTCACATTACAAATTTCAGGTCAAACAGATTACTAAAACGGGAAATACAGGGGGTAAAAGTGGCCGTGGTCCAATGATTGGACCACGTGCCTTGAGAAGTTAAAAATATTGCGTCCGCTCCTTGACTGGACCTTGAATAAATCTCATCCATACTCCGAGTGATAAAATGCCACATCCAACGAACCAGAAGAGTATATTGGAGACGACAACAACTTTGGGAAATTAACTCTTTACACTCTAGCCGTTCCATTGAATTTTTACCTGTTCGAAGCGTTCGTCCCCACTTTCTTTTCCTTCGTGTGAATTGCCACTCACTCATTTTGAAACACTTTCAAAGTTTGACAAATTGGCGTATTTATCGACGCATTCTCTTTTGGATTTCTCGATTCCGCTCGGCTGATAAACCGGTCAGAGAATACAGGATGCAGGAATTATATTTTTCTTTTAGGGGTGACTCCGGGTGGTGGTGCGCCCGCGAGGCAGGCAACCACAACCAAGGTCATCAAGCATTTGCCCTAGAATTTTTACCAGTATCGACATAAGGAGCAAAAATCAAACCAAAATAGTGGAACTTTGATGAAAGAAATATTATCATATTTATCCTTCTTATAAATCAATATTTACAGTTTAAAAAATGTGCAACTTCGAATTTCAGGAGTGGGCTAAATTCTGACTAAAATCTATTATAAATGTCAAAATTAAGTAGTTTAACATAAGATTTTATTTAAAAAACGTATTATTATATAAACATATCAGGAGGAGTGGTTTAAATGCTTATTCAATAATCATTTTATTTAAGGATTTATTAAAGCTTGCACAGGTTTTCTGTAGTGATTATAACTTATTGAGCTTAGCGCGTGATTTTCTCAATAGATGGCGCCCTACAGTTATTCTGTAATTCTCTCTCAGAACAAGCAGGAGGTTAACTTTTTATAAACCGAAAAAAGGAGAGAGCAAGTTTAGAAAAAAAAAACGAGAGAGGAAAAGAAAACCTAGAAAATCATCACAGGATGAAATGGAGTTCGATTTAGGCTCGGATATATAAACCAGTAAGCCACACTCACGCTAGGATAAGCAGCACGAATTGATAGCATTTGGCATGTGTAGTGAGAAAGTTCCCTGCCCCAAATAATTAATACATCCTCGGAAGATCTGTCAACAATCGACCTCGAGCTCAAATTTCGAAACCTGACATTTGACAAGGATTTTTTCGCCGAGTTCCGAACGCCTGAACAAAAAGCCTTCGCTGGGATTTACATAGCCCTGTTTTTCATTGGGATCCTTTCGAATTTACTCGTCGTTCTTGTTCTCGGGCTCAGTCGCGATGGCCTCAAGTCGCCATCTGGTCTTTACGCGTTTCACTTGGCGCTGGCCAACGCTCTTCTGGTTAGAAACTCAATATAAACATACTCTTATCTTTATTGCCCATACATAAATAATATATATTCTAGATCATGTCTCTCCCGTTTGCAGCAGATCAAAAGCTGAATGCCTTTTGGCGCTATGGAACGTTTCTATGCAAATCGTCCGAAGCAATCAAACTAGTCAACTTCTTTGCTTCAATTTTTCTTTTGTTAGGTCATTCAGAAAATTTAAAAGCTTTACTATAGTCCAACCACAGACAATCTTGAATGATGAGATTCATTCGTTTTATATTAATATCAAGAACTCTAATTTCCATCTTTCCATCAGCAATATTTTTCTCAATGACTTGCCAGACGGCCATGGCTTTTGACAGTTTGGGATCCATAAATTCACTTCATTCATTGATGGGTGAATAATCAATCTATGATTATGGAATCCCTGAACAGGTACACCTTGATTTGCAGAAACGGTATTACGATCTTCCGCAAGAGAACATTTCTCCTTATCTCAGGCATTACTCAAAAACTAATGAAATCAGTGACAATAAATTCATTCAATTAGATTCTTACCAGAGTCTGACTCCTGCCTGTAGTAACTATTATTAGTAATCACACCTTAGCATTCCTTTTTGAGTAAAGAAAGTAACTTTCGTGTGGGTCGCGTCTCTTATCGTCGTAATCCCACTGATTATTTATACGGACGAAGTCGAGAAAGGAGGCTCCCAGCAATGCGCGCTTTGTAAGTTGATTTTTATGCCAGAAGCAAAGATTATGAATAGCTTTTCCTGACGCAAATCACCGACAAGGAGCCATGTCTTGCCGCCACCCCCACTCGCAAATATTCCGATGGTACTTGTACAGTGCTTTTTGATTGGATTCGTTATTCCAGGCCCGGGTTTGTTGGCTTGCACCTGCCAAAACAAGATATGGATTTAAAATACTCCAGCAGAAGTTGTTAATGTACATTTCTATTCTGCAACTTTTATAAAAATTTATTATCTCTCGTATAGTTTAATTAAAAAGTGCGATAATCTTTGTTAGATGAGCTTCGTGCGTACCCTAAATTAAGGATTGGGCGATTAGAGCTGCTTAATCCCGGCAGCATTTCTAATGAACTCGGATAAGTCGCCGCCATCTGCTTCTGTTACATGCGCATTCTTCTAACGATGAACCAAGTGCACAAGCGAGCACACTCAAGATCGTTTCAATCTACTTTGCAAAGTGACAAGATCGCTCCCAGGTATTCAAACCATCCCTAACCCTAACCCCAGCCCTAATTCAGCACGACGATAAGCGCAAGAAAACGAGTGACGATTCTCATTATGGTTCTTATCATATCTTTTATCTTCTGCTGGCTCCCATTTCACTTGTGGCACATCGCGAAAATCACCGGAGTTAACGTTAGCAGAACAACCTGCAGGCAAAGTTTGAAAATCTTGATAAAAGTCGTGATCTTTTAAAACATTTCTAAAAACGCCACTTTGCGGTTACAGCTAACGATGTTTCATGGTTAAATATGTTACCATAATATGTACTACCAAAACATTTCTTTCTGAACTCAATTGCACCTTGTTCGTAAGACGGCTCGTTTTTTAATCTTTTAAATATTCTCCAGAAATGTGGTCCACATTATCAAAAAAATTGTTCGTGAATATTTTAAATGCCGTCGAGGAACAGAAGTTGCACGAGCTTTAATTACAATTAGACAAAATAGCCAATTATTTCGAGAAAAGGGTTTGGCTACTCTATCAACCCAGTATTTCATCAATTTCGCTACAAATAGCTTCTGGCATCATGACAACACTCTCAAACGATTTTCAAACAGCAACAGTATAACCACTGACCTCACATTTGTCCTGGCCTACTTTAACGCAGTTCTGAATCCCATTTTATATTCCTTTTTAAGTCACGACTTTCGTAACAGATTTACCCTTACTCGGTAAGACTTTCATTCCGAATTCCTCAAGTAACAATTTCATTAGCCACAAAATCTGCCGTAAATTTCTGCTCCGACTTCAGCTAATTATTCCGACTACGAGCTGCTGCTACCCTTTTCAGGAATTCTTTCAAATTATACTTCGTAGAATATATTATATATAATTTGCTGTAAAATGTGTGGGCTCATACGGATATTTCTCACCTGCGAGACATTCTGGCTAGTCTTTTAATACTTAAATTATACTTTATTACAGCAAAAGGATCCATTTTGAAAGAATAAAGCACCACCAGTCCAAGCCAAGCAAAGCCAACTCTGTTCGTCGTAAAGACGGACCTCTTCCGATGCTCTCCAAGGAAAAGAGCTTTCATCATTTTCGCACGAACACATTTTTGATTAATTTATTTTCTAAATGAAAAAGTTCGATCAGACTCCTACACGCAAGTCGCCTATACCTGAGGACCCTTCACGTTTACTCTCTGAATGTGACATGAATTCTGAATGATAATACAATAAATAATGAAAATATATCTAATTGAGCGCAAATTCTACTTCTCTATTTTTTTTGAGGCCTTGAAAAGTGCAACCTTTGACTTTCGGTGTTTGCTTTGATTGATGATTTGCATAAAAATATTCTTTCAACTAGCGAGCATCGTCCAATTTGTTAGCCTCTTGATGTAATTAATAAACCAGCAAAGAAGCTTCATCACAAAGGCTAAAGCATGTCGAGAAAAATATTTGACAAGCAGCTAAACAAATAAATTTTGTTCACCGATCAGGTGGAGCACTGAAACAATCTTCGTGGGACCCGGAGTCCGATGAGCATCCTCACTTCGAAAAGTGATTTCTAAAGAGTTCGCGTCCCGCAGAGATTAATTAAAATATCGTGTGGAACTCTTGTATAACCCTAGTTGCAGGTACTTGCTTTCGCATAGCATGATAAAGTGTACTTGGTGCTTGGGTTGTACAGTTTCTATATCTTCGACCATGAGTGATGTGAAAGAGACATGAGATCACTCATCTTAGGCGCCTTCAAATAACTTTAAATAATTCGTGGTTTGTACTAGAGGATTAATCAGAAGAATATTTTTTTATATTGAAGCATGGCCATCAGTATTGACTCTTTTTGAAAATCCGCTGAAATTTTCTGATTCTACAATGTTTCAAAAATAATCATCAGTAGAGGATCTCCCGCGTTTTCAAAGCAAAGAAAAATTCCCAAAGCTCCAGCGGCAAGGACTCTTGAAATTTCAACTTGCCACATCCCCATTTCCCGTGAACGAGACAGATAACTCTTAAAATTAGTAAGAGTAGATCTTATTAACTTAGTTTTTGCACCACCGCCTCACGATCCATCATCGTCTCTACTACTACTCGCCCTACTTACTACCCTACTTGCCGTTGAGGAGTTATCAGCTTTCGAGCATAAGTCGGGCCACTCGTGCTCAGCAACTCCCTCTACATCCACTTTACTAGCGCGCGCGAAAACGAACATTCCCAAAAAAAACGAAAATAAAATTCGAATTGAAAATTCCATGATTCCAAGCTTTTTCGAGGCCAAAAAGCCCAATCGTGGTCCCAAGTCAGGGGATAAAGAAAAATGGAGTTTATGATAAGAGCGCCAGCCGAACGGAATTATCCGCGATAAGAGAAATAAATCTGCTAGAAAACTGAATGATGCGGCATTCTTTGAGATCGCTTATGACAGTCAGAAGCAATTTTGTGTTTTGCATTATTTCTCTTCTTGCTTTCATCCAGCTCACGAGAATACTCGTTTATTCACCACAAAACGAAAAAGACTACTTGCACAGTGAAAATTACGAAAATGAGAGTTTCGTGATTCCTATTTTGCTTTATGGACCGAATAATCAAATAGAAGGCTTACGTGAGGCTTTATTTATCGCAGAAACAATCAAGAAAAAGGTAAGTCCCTGACTTGTTGTTGCTGTAAATTTGTTCGTTCAACTCGTCAAATGATTTAGAAAGAATTAATTCAGCGGGTTGACTTGAGTTTATTTGCCACCATCAACTTAACCTACCGGTGGGTTAGAAATAACTTGTCAACAAATAAAGAGACGTCCAGGGATGAATTTTTCCTGAGAAAAAAATGATTCTTCATTTGAGAATTTCCAGTCAATTTTAGATAGGATTCATTAACAAAAAACTTTAGGGTGATTCAGCGTTACAATTTGTTATTTCCGAAGGGGGTCCTCATGTTATTCCGTGTTTTGTAGAACTCCAAGATAAAACACGACTCGCCGCTAATTTCATGGAGCGTGTAACATGCCCATCCTGGTTCCGCATATTTTGGTGGTATGCTGTCACCTGGGAACCAGGTTCCCAGATTAGAAAATTTTACCAATCAGGGAACCCGGTTCCAAGATTAGATTTTTTTTCTAATCTGGGAACAAAAGTTCCAAGATTGGAAAAATTTTCGAATCTGGGAACCAATTTCCCAGTTGACAACGACGGCCAGTAAAGCGAATCTTGGAACCTTTTCTTTGCAAAAATATGATTTTTTCCCGTTTTGACACTGTCAAACCTGAGATTTACTGTAAGACAGGCTAGGGTCGGACTTCCTTCCTTATTTTTTTGCTTACTAAGGGTCCTTTCCTTAGTAAGGTAAGGATTTTTTCCTTACCCTTTTTCGGATTTCGGCTGAAAAAAATCCTTACCATAGTTCCTTTCTTAGTTTTCAGAGATCCTTAGTAAGGATCTTCAAACCTTAGCGATTTTTCCTTAATTCCTTTCCTTACTAAGGATTTTAAAAAGGATTTTTTCGACGGCCTACGCATTTCAAGAACGCTTTTATAAAAAAGCCTTTACAAAAGCCTTAGTAAGGAAATGAATTAAGGACAAGTTATGAAGGAATTTGATAAAAATGTCTCAACTTACTGACAGCAAGATAAATACCCAATCGTTCTTAATAAAGGGTCGTTGACTAAAATAACTGGCATTTTTATCAATAAGAACATTTTTGCAAAACGAACTACATCAAATCCTTACTAAGGTTACTAAGGCCTTAGTAAGGAAGGCCCTTAGTCCTTCCTTAGGCCTTTCTTGATTTTCATCAGTTTCAAAACCCTTACCCTTAGTTACTAAGGAAACCTTAGTAAGGGGTCCGACCCTAGAGACAGGCGCGGAGCGCACTCCCGCTCATTGACTGTTAGGTTTGTAAGGTTAATATTGTTCTTAAGTTTAATTCATTTGGAGATTTGTTCAATTCGAAATTAGAGTTAAACACTAATAAGGGTCACTCGGCAAAAACACAGAACAGTTTAACGCGAGGGGCGGATTTTCCAAGGTAAAAGTAACAGGGTTCTTCATTTAATCATGGTCATAATTAGCCAATTTTGTGCGAAATTCACTACAAATAATAACATAAAAAGAGATTGTGCATCTAGAATCAGCACAATCAGTGAAATAATGAGGTTCCAAGATTCGCGACCGACTTTGGGGCAGGCCGTCGTTGTCACCTGGGAACTTGGTTCCAAGATTCGAAAATTTTTCAATCTAGGAACTAAAGTTCCCAGATTAGAAATAAAATCGAATCTTGGAACCAGGTTCCCAGATTGGCAAAATTTTCTAATCATGGAACCTGGTTCCCAGGTGACAACTTACGACCGCATATTTTGGCGACTCTAAAACCATCCTGAAACACCTATTCTAGTTTCAACGTAAATTGGAAAGTTTCCAATTTTGGTATTTTATCTTTCGCTCTTGATCTTCGGGGTAGTAGCGAAAATGTAACGGCAAAGTGACTCTGGGCTAAAACTTTTGGGTGCACGGAAAGTCAGCACGAAATTTGCGAAATCAATTTTTATGTTAAGCTCATCCTGCCTGCATTTTTCGATCACTACACAGCCGACACTTCTAGAGGTTTACTCAGTCCAGATGACGTTATCGATACTTTCGCACTAGAAAGACATTTCCATGTTGTTCGTGAGTATTTATTCTTGCCCAATGGCGGAATCAGCGCAATCACATTAAGATGCTGGGCACAAATTGAGCGACTTGTGCGATGGAAAATTGGAAGTAGTTGTTGATTTTTCTGCCGGTGACTTCCCGAAATACAGGAAGAAAAGTTTGGACTGGCTCGGGATTTCGGATGATCAAATTAAGAAGGCGAGGAGGTTCACGTTCACGTCAAAAAACTTGAGCCTACCGAAATTTGCGCAGGCTGTGCGTCAAAGTATTTCACGCTTCAGCAACGCAAAGTGCATTATTCTCGAAAATCCTTTTTACCTAATCAACTGGAAAGAGTTTTCTCAAGATGTTAACCAAATTAATTCGAGCGAATACGAACTTGGGAAAGAAATTGTCAGGTTAGTATTTGAATAAGTTGCATCCACGAATCCCGAGTAGTAGTCTGCACCGCGATAACCGGAGTAAAAGAAAACATGGCGGGATAATCTTTTTTCTAGTGCGACCAGTCGGCCGCTGAAGCTAAAACAAAGTGCCGTTGACATATTGAAAGGGATGAGAATAGACAAATTTGGTGCACTTCACTGGAGATACGACGCGAAGGATTTCATGAAAGTCCGAAAGGATTACGAAAAGGTCATTCAGAAAATTCGGGAGATTCGCGTTAATCCCCAGCTTTTCTGTCAGTCTCTGAAGGTAATCATAAGTTTCGACAGTGGCAATTTTTACTTTGGCTTTAGGAGCATCTAAAATCGGCAGAAATTCGCGTCCTGATAATATTCACGCCGCCTTCTGATGAAGAATTCGCAAGCGTTCTAAAAGACTCTTCATCCTCTGAAAGTGTACACCGACGAGGATATCATCAAATTTATTAAAGACAAGACGCTGGATGATCTGGAGCCATTTGAGTACTCGCTGCTCAGCCAAGAATTGTCATTTCTCTCGGACACGTTTATTTTCTCGACAATGTCTACGTGGAGTCGTAACGTTCTTGTGGAAAGAACAACGAACGGAGTTTTATCTAACAAGCTTAATCTGGACTTTGTAATTACCGAAGACAATGATAGTGATGACGCAAGGAAGGATTTCTCGAAAACTGAAGAAATTCAAAAAACGTTTGAAAAAAGAGTTGAAATAATGCGAAAATCGTGCTCAGGAACGGATCGTAATCTTTGCCAAACAACCTCTGCAGAATCTTCTTGATAATATTTTTCAAATAGTTGGAATTCCTAAAATATGCTAATATTTTTATCCCTTAAAAGTACTTCCTGAGCTTGAAGCGCTCGCACAAAATGAGACAAAAACGTTTGAGGATCTCATCTTTTTCCATCGCCGGATTCACGATACAAATTTTGTGTCCTCTGTCTCTAAAAACGTTCATCACTGTTCTTCAAATGTCAATCGGAAATCGCACGTTTTCGATATCACAAGCCCTTTGAATCTGATGATTTGTCTTCCTCCAAAGTGTGGTTAGTAAGATGCGGAGAGATCCACGTAGCTACAGCTGCTTTTCTTATAACTTTTTAACATATTATCCTAGGGACGACTAATTGGCAAAGAGCGATGTCAGCTGTGTATCTGAACCACACTCAGAAAAACTATAACCCGAAAGAGCTACTTGGTCATAGCATGTATAAAATTCTGCCGCGAGTAGACCTTGAAAAGCTGAGAAAAGCGACCGAGACGAGATCAAGCAAGTTCAAAGAAAATAGATTCCGAATAGCAAATGTTCGAAACCCTTTTTCTCGACTATACTCTGCGTGGGGAGACAAGCAAAGAGTGACTTCGAGCTACCTTTCGTACTGGCGCGGCGTGAAGCCTTTTCAAGAAGCATTGGGAAACCCGCCGCAAGGAATGAATAACTCTTTCACCGCTTTTGCGCAGTATGTTGCGGCTAATCCCGGAAACAGCAAAATGAACTTCCACTGGACTTCCACTTTCTCGCAATGCCACCCATGCGCAATAGACTACAACATCATCACGCACCTTGAGAACAGCGGAGAAGAGTCTGAGGTTATCATGAAAATGTTCGGTTTGGGCGAGGATGTGAAACTGGGAGAGAAATACGCTTGGTCTCCAGCCAAAGCAGATGAGTTAAAATGGCAGAGTGTCCCTCGAGGAACTGCGAAAAAATCTACCGCCACTATTACCTGGATTTCGTCTTGTTCGGTTACTCGCCAGATGAAGTCATGAAATTCATAAACGCAACAGACGAAACGAAAGATGATGCTACTTTCGAACAAGAAAAGGCATCGCGCGATTCGATGCAAAGTCTTATGAGACGTTTTTATGAGAAGTATACAGATGTTATTTGCACTGTTCCTTATAAATAGTATTTATTAATTTTTACTAATGTTCACACAATGTACATTGTTCATTTAAAATTTCTTCATTATAAAACTCAATTTAGAATAATAAATTTAGAGAAAAATATTTTTATCAAAATTTGGCTGTTTATTAACAGATGAGAAAGGTTTGTGAGCGTGCGATCGAGGTATGTACAGCTTCAGAGGTGGTTTTTACAAAATATTTGATTTGGTTTTGATCCTCACGATATCAAATAAAGTTAGAGAACTATCTGAGATAGTCTATCTCCTTTTGGGGAATCCAAATACATCTAAGATAGCGCTCATCCAGCTCGTTGTTTTTTCGCTTGGTGCTCCAAAGAGACCCTCAACGCGGAAGTCTGAGATTGCGTGCCCTAGGAAATCTTCTACCATCGATGCTTCCATTTTGTGGCACTTGTGGTGGACATTCCAGTTGACCATGGTAACTGGGATTTCCCTAAAAGATGTAATTATATAAGTCCATTTACGACTGAGCCTTACTTTCCACTAGGAAGAACAATTCCTCCCGATTTGCTCATGTGGTAGTTAATTTCTCCGTGCATTGTCGAGCCAAGTACCCCTGTGAGTCTTTCTTTGAGACCACTTCCTCTCTCAACGTTCAGGGAAGCAGACTTCTTCGCTCGCTTGTACTCGACATTAAATCGAATGTCGCCTGAATGTCCGATAGAGACGAGCACGCCCCGATGCGGATTTTTGCCCTTCTCAGCTGGATGAACTTCGATGTGGACATCGTCCATTCCATATTCCGCATCCCGATCGTAATAGAATCGTTGGTAAACCTGAAATAAGTTTTAAGAATGTTTTTATTAAATATTGAATTTTACCTGTCCTTCTCGACCAATTGTGACTTGATCAACGTAAACAGCCACCTGAACTCCACCAGGGGAAACTATGCCAACAGTTTCAAGTCGGCAAACTTTTCCTTTAGTTCCTTCTTCAAAGACCTTGAAAGAATAATGCTAGCAAGAATTATTTGTAAATGAGTACCTGTCCGTTGACTTGAACTCCCTCTGGTCCCTCAGAGATAAGGGATAAAACTGACTCATTATCATCAGAGACATCGAAACAAACCGGCTCCTCGTGTGGTGCCGAGACCTATAATGAAATATTTTCAGATAAATATGGCCCATATCATATATATTATATGGGGGTCGCATTTTGACTTCAACACCAAGTGCGTTCACACCAATTATTTGTCGCGAGCAATTTAAATTAAATGCAAAAGATTCATTAGTCTTGGTGCGATTGAGGTCAGTATCGAGGTCAATTGGTGCAATAGATTATAACTGAACAAGACAATTTAATCTTACCCGAATATGAGGATCTCCTTCGATAGCTGGCTGAGCCGTAGTTGTTGGCAGTTCTAAATACGATTAACTTTTAGATTTATGTTTTATACACACGGAAGCAAGAATGAGATCCAGGGAAATTCAAACAGAACTCATCTGCCAAGCAGTTGTGAGTTCCACTTGAACATTCATCGATATCGAGGCACTGTCGTGTCGTTGGATCTTCCATCATTCCAAGTGGGCATTGACAAGTGTAACTGCCATCTGTATTTAAGCAAATTGCTGTTGGATCACACTGAGCGCCATCGACAGTTTGTGTAGTATTATCAAAGTTTTCAGCCTAAAATTCTAAGTAAAGATTGAAAATCGATTTAAATATCACTTGTCGTCTTCTTCGTGATGCAGCAGCAATAGCACATTCATCAGCGTCCTCGCAAAAATTGACTCCGTCTCCTTCATAACCCGTCGGGCACTGACATCTGTAGCTACCTTCAAGATCAACGCAAGTGGCTGATGCTAGGCAGAGATGGGCACCTGCGCACTCATTAATGTTCTGACATATAGGAAATTGGGTTGGATCTGTTTGGACATTCTCGAAACCCTCATCACAAGCGCAGGAAGCTCCTCCGGGAATATTGGTGCACGCACTATTGACAGGACAATCAACGCCAGTTTGGATAACGCACTAATTTAGAGTTCATATTCAATTAATTCATGTTTAATTTAACCTCATTTCTGTCTCCACACTCGTAGACGGTTGCTAAAATTTTCTTAATTTTGTTCATCAAAATTTTATACCTTCTGCAGTTACTACTTGTCCTTCGACTGTGTCAAGAGCAAGAGGAGTGACAACAACGTTGCCATCAAATCCATCCGGACAGAAGCACTGATATCCTCCCTCGAAGTTGACACAGAGGTCAGTTCCATTTGGTGATTGCGGGAAAGGACAAAGGCCCAAATCACATTCATTTTTGTCGACACAGTTTCCGAACCCGTCATCAGCATATTCCGGTTTGCAATAGCAAAGGTGGCTTCCATAAGTATTGACACAGATAGATGTTGTCAAATTACAACTGCTGATTCCAAGAGTACATTCGTCTACGTCATCGCAGGTTGAGTCACCAAGTGGATTTGCGAACGAGAAAAGACCTGTTCCGTTCGACTGAACCAATCCATTTGCGCAATAACATTCAAAACCTGGGTCGGTATTGGTGCACTCAGCCCCTGCAGTGCATGGAACCTCGTTACACTCATTAATATCCTCGCAGAAGTTTATGTCGGGAATGTATTGATAGCCATCTTGACAAGTACAAATATATCCATTCTGGTCTGGAGGCAAGTCAGTGCAAATACCACCAACGACGGGACAGGGAGTGTCAAGGCACTCATTCTTTGGTTGACAGTCGCCAGTTGTCCCTGTTCCGTTTACGCTGTCATAACCGGTTCTGCACTGGCAGCTGTATGAGCCAGGAGAATTTATACAATTTGCTCCATCATCACATCCAGTATCTGGAAGAACCCTGCACTCGTCAATGTCTTCGCAGATAAATCCGTTGCCTGAGTAACCCGTAGGACAAGCACAAGTGAAAGAACCTGGATTATTTGTACACGTAGCCTCGGCAGCGCAAGGATCAGGTGAAGTAGCACACTCATCAATATCTTCACATGTATCTGGGTCGGGTCCCTGGTATCCGTCTTCACATCCGCAGGAATAACTTCCTACAGTATTAGTACAAAGAGCATTGTCTGTGCAAACGGAGGGTGTAATGTCACATTCGTCGATGTCCGTACAGGCAAGACCTGGAATAAGCGCAGCAAGTGTTTGGCCATCGGGAGTAAGAACGTCGGTATATCCAGTGAGACAAGTACAAGTGAAGCCGGTCTGACCAGGTTCTTTCGTACATTCCGCTCGTGGATCACAGTTATGCGAGTTATCAGCGCATTCGTCAGGAATAGTACATGTTAATCCATCGCCGACAAAGCCAGCATTACAGGCACAAGAAAATCTATCTGGTGGGACAAGATTCGTGCAAGTGGCATTTTGATGACAGTTATTGTCAGCCGGATTCAAGCATTCATCGATGTCGAAACAATCTCCTGATCTGGCAGGAGGAGTTCCAAGGCTATAGTAGCCATCAATACAAGCACATTCAAAGCTTCCTTCAGTGTCAGTACACTCAGCAAGTGGGTCGCAATTATGGAGGTTGTCAGTGCACTCATTTACAGTTGTACAATTTCCGATTTCTCCATTTCCAGAGAAACCAGGATCACAAGTACAAGTGTAGCTTCCTGGAGGATAGTTCGTGCATGTAGCATCAGCATCACATGGACCCGGAGTAGCGGCGCATTCATCGATTTCGTCGCATGATGCTCCTGCTGGAGATCCGGTGGCATCGTAACCATCCGGACAAGTGCATGTGTAACTTAAATTAACGTCAATTGTTAATGTAGATAGTGATCAGGTACCTCGCGTCGGTGTTTTGGCAATCCGCAAGCGAATCGCAGTCGTTTGAAGCATCATCAGCACATTCGTTGATATCAGAACAGAATTGCCCGTCTCCAGAGTAACCAGTAATACAAGTGCAGGTATAAGATCCTACATCGTTAGCGCAATCTGCGTCTTCGTGACAGACACCAACAACTTCCGTGCACTCATCAATATCTACGCATTCTTGAGCAGGGAGAGGTGCAGTCTCTTTATAACCAGTGGCACATTCACATTCAAAACTTCCAACATTGTTGGTGCAAACAGCATCTGCGTGGCAAGGATTCGACGCGCACTCATCTACATCGGAACAACCTTCTCCCATAGGGTCAACGCTGCTCAATGCGTTTCCAGTGTATCCCTCAGGGCATTCGCATGTGTAGCCACCATTTTCGTTGACGCAGATTCCAGCAATATCCGAGAGAATCGGTCGTATAATTCCTGTGTCGCAGTTATTATCACGGGGATCATTACATTCCTGAATATCAAGACATGTTTTGCCGTCGCCTTCATATCCAGGATTACAAGCGCAAGTGAAACTTCCATCGGTATTAGTGCAAGTCGCATTTCCATCGCAGTCGTTGAAATCATCTGTGAGACACTCATCGAGATCAATACAGTCAGAGAGGTCAGTTCCATCGTAGAACTCATTTTTATCTCCATTCAATGTGTAACCTAGGTTACAAGTGCAGATATAGTTTCCATTTGTGTTGATACAGGTAGATTCCTCGTCGCATGCATTTGTCGTGCTATTGTCGCATTCGTTGATGTCAAAACATGCATTGTAAGCTTCGCCCGCGAAACCATCCGAGCAGTTACAGTAATATCCGATAAGTCGCTCAATAAGATCATCGCCCCAAATAGTATGAAGTCCTACTAAGTTGGTACAGTCGGCGTTTATACCACAAGGTGCGTCTTTTTCGCATTCATTGCGATCTTCACAGCAAGTGCCAGAAATTTCTTGGAAAGGATTCGCGCAATTATCGTAACCGGGGTTACAATTGCAGATGTAGCTTGGGTCCAAATTTTGACAGACAGAATTTGGATCGCATCCGTTCCACGTGGCGTTGCTGCACTCATCCTTGTCTTCGCAAACATAATTGTCAGTATTAATGTATTCAAGGTCATTATGGCAGTCGCAAAAGAAGCTTCCATCGTTATCGATACAGTCTGAGTTGACTGGACAAAGATTGAGGACTGGATCTTCACATTCATTGATATTGCCGCAGCAATTGGAGATTCCAGCGGCTGCTGTTTCTGCAGAGCACAGATTGGCGTCTGTGGCGAATCCATCAGCTGTTGCGTTTCCGATGCATGCGTTGCAGGCGGGATCAGTGGTGTATCCAACTTCACAGCCACAGTGGAAGCTTCCATCAGTGTTGACGCACATCGTGACAGCAGAGCATGTTACATTGCCCCAATCGCACTCATTAACATCTTCACACGAAACGACGTCGTAGTAGTTGACTCCGTTCGCGTCGGTCGTATTTTGTGTCATATTATACACAGGAACGTAGCCATTAGAGCAAACGCATTCATACGGTCGTCCAGTGGTGACTATATCCAGATTGCTGCACTCAGAATTGGCGGGACAAGTAAATTCATTCACAAAACATTCATCGAGATCAATACACATGTCACCCTGGTTTGGATCGTAGAGTCCACTATCGTCATGAACATAACTTGGATCTGATGGGTCACTTCCAACTGGCCAAACCCAGAAATTGTTATCTGGAGAAGGTTCTCGTCCATTTGGATTCAATGCGTCAGTAACAGAAGCTTTTTCTGGATTCCACTGATATCCAGGATCGCAAATACAGGCATACGATCCAATTGTATCCTCGCAATGCATATTGTCCCCGGTGCAGACATGATTGGTTACATTACACTCGTTGATGTTGCAAGGCTCCTGAGTAATTGCAGGCATACACATTCGAAGGACTGTGTCAAATTTTTCGTTAATTGCACAAGTACCATTGACGATTTCACCCCCCTCACACTTTTGCCAGTTTGTGCAGGGATCTGGTGCTGCTGACCAGGCATCTGTTGTAATCTTAGTGAGTTCGTCGTAGTCTGGATGATTCATAGGAATATTTCCGAAACGGCAATTCTGGGTTTCACGGAAATCTACTTCACACATGACGGACTTTGCTCGACCACAATCACGTTCCATCCATTGCAATTTGTGAGGCGCGGTAGGATCTTGGTCGTCAACGTCGTATCTTATAGCGATGCAAATGGGGTCTGTGCCCAATTCATCGTAATCAAGAATGATATCTGATCCGCCATTAATATGGCTATTATCGATGGTGATGATAGTTTGCTGAGGGCTTACTATATTGATATCATCAAGAGCACGTCTCTTTCTGCCATCAATACCAGTTCCAATAAGACCCCAGTAGTGATAATCGAGATTCATCAATGTACCATTAACAAGTTGGTATTTATTGTTTGTAGGGTCAAAGTTGTAACCGATCCAAATTAGTTCATTACCCCAGGTGGCAGTTGTGAGACCTTCTTGGACGATCGGACAATCATCTGTTCCAAGTGTACCGGGAGTATCTCCGTTCTCGTCACGGCAGTACCGTGAGTTGTTTCTATTGAACCGATATTCCCAGATAGACTGAATGAAATCGTACATATATTGATCCTGAACTGCGCTGTACGGGGTTGCGATTTCGCCTCCATATTCACGGCACTTGCAGACTGCTCGGGTCCAGTTCATGCCTCGATGAACGTTGCAGCAGGTATCACTGGCAGTGCAGTCACCAGGTGTTCCATGACATTCGGGAGAGAACTCGTGGTAACCAGTATCGGGGAAAGGATCGGGTTGCACGAGGGGATCAGTATCTAAGCAACTGTCAAGTCCCATCGGCTGCTGAGTCAGATCGTTAGGCCAGTCACTGTTGCAATGCTCCTCTGGATTTTGCATGTAATCGAGATAAAACATAAAAACTCCATCGGCTTCAACGTACTCGATCTCTGGATCAATAGTATCACTGAATCCTGTAATTGTGTCGCCATTAGTGTCGTAGTTAACGAAAACCTCTCTGTTCGTCGCCGAGTCATCAACGGGACCAGGGAAAGAGACGAGAGGATCTCGAACTCGCCCGCGGTGTCCAGCACCAGAGAGATCCAGATTCTTTCCAAATGTGGCGGCTGGCAATTGCTCGATGGGGATTTTCACCGTTGTAGTCGTGCTCGTCGTAGGTGGCAGAGACGTAGTCGCCTCTGGAGTAGTGGTCGTTGGCAATTCTGTGCTGGTGGTTTCTTCGAAAATCATTCGAGAGAGTGACTGATTGGGGGAGCAAGCGACCATGTAGCGCTTTTCGCAAGTTGTATCGCCAATGATTCCAGAGCTGGTAGCGATATAGCCACATGCTTCTTGTGCTCTCTCATTAGGCTGAATACGTCCCCACGAGACATCTGCGCGTTCGGCGACTTCTCCATGAATCCATCGCCAGGGTCCTGCAGCCGCATTGTTCGACTTGAGCCCGATCCAAGTATAAGTTCCGGCGATGGTCTGAAGACGTGCTGCTTCGAAGGCACTGTTCACCGTCGCTAATTGTAGACCATTTTCGGCGCAAAGGAGTGCTGCGTCTTCCCAAGTCGATCTCTTACGAAAAACGGTAAACTCTTGCCCTTTAATTGTGACATCTTTTCTGCTGGAATTTTGCGCGGCGTTTTTGCCGATTAGTATCGTCAAAAACAGCAAGAGCGAGTTCGTCGCCATCGTTGTCCAACTTTTGTTCGTTGATCAACCGGCTGAAGCTTTCGCTCTCTCTGATTTTTATGTGAATGAATCTTTACGATTGCCAGTGAAATAAATTGGGGAAAGGAAAATCATTTTCTTAATGCCACTGAATACATATTCAGATCGAACGTCCAGTTTTCAACGAATCTGCTGCAGAAAAATCATAATTCCATCTAATGGAGCAAATGTCAATCGCAAAAATGTCAGGTTCAAATAATGCGGCCACTTCTTACTCATATTATTCCCGGTTATATCATCAATATCAAGGTCAGTTTAAGCATATCAAATTTTAATGTATTCGTGTTATTCTGACTTTATTTTTAAATCTAATTGGTCAATTCAAAAATGTCGTGGTTTTGAGTGAGAGAAGCAGGTGTAGCAAATAGGCTTCGTTTCCTTCTGCGAATCAAAGTAAAAATTATAAGATGGGAAAGAGCGTTTTGAGAACCAGGGAGACTGACATTTCGTCGAAGACGGCTACAGTTCGAAACAGGTAAAATCCATTTCTAAACGATGAAAGCGAGGCTTTTTTCGCATTAAACCCCCATGAAAAATCTGTAGGAAAGTGGAAACGATTTCACGCGTCGAGTGTCTCAAACCAAAAGGTTGAAGAAAGTTGCATGTGCGAGGGACCGACTCACAGCCCTTGCGCATTTATCTTTCTTCTACTCTTAGTAAGCTCAAATTTTCTTCTTTTGCTTCTCTATCTCAGCTTTACTAATTTCTTTCTGTGACACTGAAAAGTGCTCCTTAGTGCCTCATTCGTTCTCGTGCCCTCACGTGGTGCAAAAGCGCCAACTTCTTTCTGCATTTTTGTTTCTCTTAGAAAGTTTAGAACCTTCTCGCCAGTTCGTCCTCGTTCCGTGACCATGAAGAGCGATCAAAAGCTAAGGTAAGCTCTGAAAAATCGAATCGAAAATGTCAATTTACTCGAAATTCAAGAGTTGTGCCGCCAGTTCCTCGTCCGCGATCAACTACCTTCTCATTGGAGGAGTTTCACCGCGTAACAGGTGATCTTTGATCCAATCACAGGCGGAATTCCTAGCGCAGGTCTTCCGTCTAGTAGACCTACAGTCTATCAGACATTAATGAGTACTTGTTCAGCGGAGATCCGGTTAGAAAGTGAGGAAAAGCGCGAAGCTAACGAACATGATGCGCGACGCGAGTCAGACAGCGCCGCTAGAATGATCGAAAAGAAAAACCGAAGGATGAAGAAGTTTGAGCAGGCCTTTGCGAGGGAATTCAAATGATCTAAATAGCTGAGTTCGTTTGAGATTTTCATTTCCAAAAATTCAAATCCCCTAAAAAGATGAAATCTTAAACAAAGTGAATGCCCGTCCTCTTTCATTTGCAGACGAGTATTTGGATGAGTCCGAGTTCTACAAGAAGATGGGAAGATCAAAAGTATATCGCCGCTTTCGCGAAGAGAAAGTAATCCGAGATACGGTCATCCGAATGTCTGACTTCGTGCTTCTTAAGAATCTCAGGAAGTTCTTTCATCGTTCTTTCTCCTTAACATTTGTATGGTTTTCGTGAAATAATCGATGTTGAATATTTTAGTCTACTCGTGTCTTTCTGGAGAAACAGCTGATCAAAGCTCTTCTATCGACGGAGTCAAACAACAACCAACCAGCATCAAGATCGATCATGTAAGTTTAGGTTCGACATTTGATTTTGTTATGTCATATTCTAGCGTGTGCTGAGACCTTTCCGGATAAGAAAACTTCACATCTTATTATTGCGAGCCTACTTTTCACTACCCTCTTCACTGAATTTTTCAAAATATGACCTAATAAAAAATTACACAAAGATTGTTCTTAACTTTTTTCTTTTATTCGAGCATATGCGGTGCATAATAATTGCTTGTTTGGTTCATACTGGCACGTCTTTCTGCGTTTGTAAGCTTCTCTCTTAGATGTCGATTTTCCATGCGAAGCTTTGTGATCATGTATTCGGCTTTCTTTACCAGCTCTTTGTATCTTGCGAAGTTAGTGAGTTTTAATAATTAATGCCTGGGAGAACCTTTGAAGACAGTTTTCCAGGTGATCATCAAAATCCAATCGTGGGACATTTTGATTGCACGAGTTGCACACACTGTCAGGTCCTCTCGAACAGCTGCTGATGTGGTTAATATGCGCTTCGTATGTGTTTGATTCTGAAACATTATGATCTCATAAAGTTTGACTATTATAAAAATTTCAGAGTTTAAAATTCATTTTACCTGGGCACTCTGGAAAAGGACACTTCATTTCGACAGTGGACAAATGCTCCAAGATAAAAGGATGTGCTTTTGTTAATCTTTTGATGTCGAGATTTTCCCTGCAAATTGGGCAGCTATTCCCCTTGTTACCAGATACAGCCAAAATACATTTCTTAAAGCTTGATTTGCCTAATACTTAAATTTTAAAAGGCAGACCTTGCAAAAAACCTGTCTGCAACATGCAACTTCCACCGGTTCTTCATATATCTCCAAACACACTGAGCATGTTATTCTCTTGATCTGTTCTTCTGTAAGATTTTCGATTTTCCCTTGGATGCCCATTATTCGTGCTTGATTTTTTTGAATACGCGACAATGTGTAATCCGTCTTTGTTGGTTCAAGGAAAAAAACGAACAAAAATTTGTAATATGACTAAACTTTGTAAATGCTCAATGCTGTGATTTGGCTTTGATGCTCGAATACTTCGTATAGCGAAATCAATCCGTGAGTTGCTCTGGCATAAAAGAATAAACTCGTTTGTAAATAAGTGTCTGTTTAGTTGTGCTTTGATTGAAAATCAGTTGAATTCAGTTTATACACTTTTACTTGCTGTACTGCGATCACCGTAGGGTCGGCCAAGAAGTAAATAAATTCGAAGTAAAAAAACAGTAGAAATAAATTATGCTATCAAAGCAAAATTCTAGAGTAGGAAGGAAACAGGCAGTGTTGAGGATGAAGCGTTCCGCAGGCGGCGGCAGGGTCGTCTGAGTCTATTTTCTCACTGAGTTTGCGGCGCATGGTTCGAGCTTTCCGAGTTGGGAGAGCGATGTACCGAGCACGGAGAGTCGATGAAACGCATTTCCGTGTCTACAGTCAGCGTTGTTGCGGTCGTCGCGCTGCTCTTGTCCGCTCGGTTTCCCACCGACGATCCTCGATCTTCGCTGTAGCCATCAAGGATCATAGCTCTCCGTGCCCTTATAAAAATCATTTAGAAAAGACTCTCCAGAGTTTTACTCACGCGAGGTAGATTGTGTCGAGAGAGGTATTTGAGCCAGACTGTCTGGTATCGTCGTAAGGGGGAGAAGATGATCCCTCGTGGTCTTCTATTGAATCTATCCTTATTCCTCCAAGAAGCTTATCGCGCCGTCGGTCAATCATCTTGTGACGAGGATGAGTCGGACCGTCCGAATCAGAAGATTCCTCATAGATCACATGGCTTATCTCGTCGAAAGCGCGTTGAGAAACCAGCCGCTCTTTTCGATTTTTAATAACGACCTCAAGTTTCTTTGGTGGAGTGTCAGGCATCATATGGGCAGCTTCGGGCTTGCAAATTTCGTATAAGTGGCCTTGGGAGCGCGAAGATGTAACTTTTGATGACTCCGACTGACTCATTAGAGTTGTTTCTTCCGTCGGTTCTGTGAATCTACTGGTTTCATCAACTTCTTCCACGGTTATTTGAGGTATCGAAGATGCTCCGCCTCCTGGAGAACTTGAGCGTTTTTCACTCTTAGAAGAATTGGCCGCGTTTGATGACTGTGCAACATCTCGCACATCGTTTTCACCAACGCGCTTTGCCGGTGCATCTGGGTCTTCTATGTCTCCAGCTGATGAGTTCGACTCTTCCAAATGTTTCATCAGGACAGCAACGACAACGTTTACCAGAACAAACTAGCCATTTTTAACAAAAGAACGAAGAGACGGAATTACCTGAGCCATCATGACAAAGATAACGAAATAGATTGGCGCAATGTATCCTGAAACGCAACAGTTTTCAGTGCAAACTGTATCATCATTGCATTCTCCCAAACTTGGGTCTCGCAATGCGTCCTAAATTGCTTTTAATGAAGTGAATTACAACAAAATTTAGTTAAAAAGGAGTTCATTTTCTAATACAAAAAGGTGTATGACGACAGTTAGGCTACACATATAAGACGAAGATGTCTCACATTAGGATCACAAGCCGATTCTGAAGCATTAAAAGCGTCGCCACAGCGCATAAGCGCATCCTGGATATGCCAATTAAATCCATCGCATAATAAAATTAAAAGTAAATACCTTCATGATTCCATTCCAATTGTCGCCGGTAGACACGCGGAAAAGTGTGAGCCAGGCAATACCGAAATTTGCAAAAGAAGCATGTCGTCCGAGACCCTCACACGGGTTGTCCTCATCGCATACTAAAACATCGATATAGATAGTTTTAAAAATCGACTTACCTATAGTTCCAAAAAGCTCAACACCGAGAGCGGCGAAAATAAAGAAGAGGAGGAGAAAGAGGAGACCAAGGTTACCGACTTGTGGAAGCGCATGAGCGACAGTCTCGAGAAGCCTCCGTACTCCTTTGGCAGTTTTCAGCAGCTTTAGCACACGAGCAATCCGAAGAACTCTCATAACCCGGATGATGCTAATGTTTATTGGAATAGTAACGACACCAAGCTATAGTAAGTTAAATGGACGGTTTGTGCTTTTAAAGTGTACCTTGTGCCCTTCATTGAGTACTTCTAAGACAATACCGATGACGGACAGAAAAACTATGACCATATCAAGCTGGTTCCATTTATCTGCAAGATATCCACCAAAACCAAGTGCAAATATTTTCAGTGACATTTCAATGACGAAAACCAAGGTAAAAAACCAATTGGAGTACATGAGAATGTCATCGATGATTTTCGGTTGGCTCCAATGCTCAAGTGACATGGCGAGAATATTCAATCCTATGATCGAAGCGACGATGAGCTCGAAATAACGATGCGTTACAATATCGTGAAGTTTCTGTCGTCCGGGGGAGTAGTTGTTGAGCTGCGGGGTGTGCTCTAAGAAACAGTAAACAACAAAATTAAACGGTCGCGAGAATGATGATTCTAAAGTTTGTCAAATTCTTGGTAAATTCCTATCAAGATGAGAATTTCGACTGCACAAAATTGTATTTTCCCGGCAATATAACTTATTCCGCAAATTATCCGAGAGAGCAGAAATTTTCGGCAAATCAATTTTAAAAGGAAAATTTTTTTAATATTTTTCTCTTTGTAGGATATCATATCGGCGAAAAGAATGGGCTCGCTTTATGACAGGAATTAATTCTATGAAACAAATTTTTTTTCGAGATGATGATGTGTTAATAACCTGATTGTCTGCTATGAAATGCTTTCAAAGTTGTCACTAAAATGTGGGCTGTTAGAAAATTTTCAAAATAACATCATTACGGTCTTTCGTTCATGCAAAAATCCAATTCTCGATTACGACTTTAAAATTGGGATTGGGTCAAAATGGTGTCGATAAAAGGTTGACATGCTTTCTTTTATTCGCATTTGGAGCCCGAAAATTTTGTAGGTTACATTGTTCAAGCCCTGGACTTCTGGTGATTGAACAATTATTTCCTTGATTTCTGGAAGGCAATCGTAAAAAATATGACAAAATATCGAACAAATAGATTTGATGTTCTGATGATGAGTGCGATACCGGTGGAAAAGGTGTTACGGCGGGAATAGTCGGTATTAGTAGTCTCGTCGAGCTCGACTACTTCGACCGTTGCAGTACGGTTCGAAGTGGCCGACTCTGACCGATGACGGGTCGAGTTTTTGGTCTGACACGAGTCTGGGCGGGGAGTCCGCGGTGCTGAGCGCGGAGCCGAATCTCGGACCACGGAGAAATCCGAGTCTGAATCCGACCCCTGCAAAGCCTTTTCCAGATCTGAGTTTACCATTTGCATCGGGCCGAGTGTGAATGGAATTACTAATGATAGACACGGTTAGCTACAATGGAGGCAATGGATATGATGTAGGACACTTGCCCTGGCAAATTCGCGCGGGACAACGTGCGAGACAGAAAATCTTTTTTATGCACTTGGAATCATAAAAGAGAGTTCTTTCTTTACCTGCAGTTGCAAACTTGGATTTCACATCCTCTGTTACTTTTTTTCTTCCAAAGCGGCCAAGTTTCTTCGGCGCTTTCTTTTCGGAATGTTGCTTCTGAAGGCCGGCTTCTATTCTCGCTTGGCGACGTTGTGCGCGACGCAATTCGCGATTTCGCCGCCTTTCTTTCTTCAGCCGACGTTCCATCTTTTTGCGCTGCATTTCTGCTTCGTGTTCTTGGCGACACCGGTGGAAGTTTTCCACAACCACACCGACGAACATATTTAACACGAAGAAAGCAACAATCAGGAGGAAACTTATGAAGTAGAGAAGCATCCATGGATTATGATTCCTAAGGGTTAGTTTAGATTAAATATTAATATTATTTAGTATTGCGAATTAAGGCTCTTTAGAAAGACAAAAAAACATTCGATCGTTGATGATTACCTTACTGGCTGTTTGTCGACCTCGTACGCGTCGATACCATTGTACATGATCTGCACCCAGCCATCTTTTGAACTCAAGACAAACAAGCTCATCAAAGCCTGGCCGAGATTGTCAAAGTTGTAACGCTGGTTGAGCCATCTATAACCCATCTTTATACAATCTTCTTTTGTTTTTATATCTCGTAAATCATCCGAGTCACAGTAGTAGAATTTCCCCTTGAAAAGTTGCACTCCGAGAATTCCAAAGATGACGAAGAATGCGCAGCAGATGAGCACAATGTTTCCAATTTGTTTTAGTGAAGAGATGAGCGTTTGGACGACAAGCTTTAGACCGGGTGCGCGTGAAATAACACGCAAAGGGCGTAACGTACGCAGAAGACGGAATACTCGCAATATTCCTAAAATCTTCGGCGAGGAGTCGGATAAAATCACAAAAAATGTGTCCACGATCGAGCAAACGACCAACAGAAAATCCAGCACATTCCAACCAGAACGGAGATATGCGTCTGAGCCGCAGTAAAATCCAAGCGCAAGGACCTGAGCGCCCTTGATAAAGAAAGTAAGAATTAAAGACTTACTTTGATGTTCATTTCAATAAAGAAAACAAGCGTGAAAAGATGATTGGATACATTGAGCAACGCTCTCTCTGGCGAGTCGTCAGCCAAAGTAGGCCTCTCCATTGCGATTGTAATACAGTTGGCAAAAATGAAGATGAGAATTGAATAGTCGAACCATTTGGAAGCTGTAAGTTTTCGGCACGTTTTTCGAAACGAGTTCCGTGGCGAGAATAAGAATAAGGAGTATCGCTGACGATTGTAAACCCAGGCAGGCGGGCGGCCACAGAAACAGTGAGTGCACATCATCAGGGTCTACATAAACACATTGTTAGAAGCACTACAGGCGATTTCTACTTTACTAGTAGAACAAAGACACGTGTACAACATGAAGGAGAGACAATACCCCCCAAAACAAAAAACGCCTATTTCCTGCGAAGATTAGTTTACCACTAAGATGATTGACTGTGTTAAAACTCTGTTTCAACAGCAGCTTCGATCTAGCGGAACTAGAACATTGGAAAATTTACTTGGAGTCCGCGCATTCTTGACTGAGATTTTTTCTTTAAAACGTTGATCTCTGGACAAATGTTCAAATCAGTTTCCAAATTTTTAAGCATTTGATCCGCGCTTATAGACAAAAAAGGGTCATCTTCTGTCTTGCCATTTTCATCGAACCCGCCGCGTTTTATCGCCACGTATAGTCCCGTAAGTCCCCTTTCATTGCGCATAGCGACGCTAGGCCCACGAGCGCGGTAGTCCATAACGATTTTGCGCAAAATTTTCCTCATTTCAGACAATTTCGGTTTCTCGAATCGACTCGGGTTGAAATCGGGCGGATGCAATCCCGCAAACGCCAGGACCATGAGTGCTGTGTACATAGCTGACTCTGTTAAATGCTGGTGAACTTTCACACGAGAGAACGTGTCCGTGTTCGCACGTTCATTGAAATTTGGATCGTTTATACATTCAATCAAGGGTTCCCGGCGGTGGACTGATGTTTGCCGATACAAACTTGCCTCTTTGTTATCTTGCAACTGCGAATCCTATTAATAAAGACAATGTACGTAGAATAAAAAAATAAAAATACGAGACAGAGGCCATGCAACTTCTCGAAATGCGTAGAGCATAGAGAGTTATGAATACCTCTTTGTTGCGATAGTGGGTATGATGGTGGCGTCTATACGCCTTCACCCCACTATACGTGCTAGAGTCGATCTGAAGTATTTATGCACCTTTATTAGGTGATTCTGACTTACTGTCTGATCTTCTGAAGGAAGAGGTCGAGATCGTGAGATGTCAGAGTGGGAAGTCGTTATGGACACGGATGATCTGCTGGGATTCTTAGTTTGTTATTTTGAGAGTGCTCTTCCTTGATTTCGATCTTACCAGAGATGGCTGAGGTGACAGAAGATTTCGTATTGGGCTAGGTTGTGCGCTGACAGGGTCATTTTGATTGCTTACGATAAGCAAATCAGCCTTATTGGAGTTGCCGTCTCCGTTCGAATATGTCCCGTCGGCTCCAGTCGGGTTAATAAAATGCTCTGTTACTTCTATCGAGTGATTTGCCGTTGCTGTTTGTCGCAAACTTGCTGCCCGTGAAGGATTTCGAGAGTTAACTGGTGTAGCATCAGTTTGCGTGATAACAGGCAGTGCTGAAGATACAGTAGTATGAGCCTTTCAACTAAAGCTAAGATACTAAGAGGCGCGAACGAGAGGCGGTAAAATTAGCAAACCTCTAAAAGAAATTACACAGAGAAATTTATGTCTGAATGGGCGTTGATGGATGATAATTCAACTCCCACAGTTCCACTTACTATCAGCAATTCGAGATGCAATTGTTTCTCGACGTTTAACGAGCTGCTCAGAAACATCTTCTTCATCTTCAAATTCATCACCCTAAAAGTAAATTAGCCATCTGTCTACCTAAAAAGAGCCTCTAACATTGAAACATAAATTTACTTGAGTAAATTTATATCAAAAATGAATTTTTGACTATTAACGGGGGCTCAAATAGCCCATTTTAAATATGGGATTCTTTCTACTCATTTAAAAGAAAATCTAAGTTCTCTCACAGATTGCGTTCTCGCCATTGCAAAAAGCCTATCATGGGCATAGGTGCGGAGATCAGCCATGAAAATTTCGGCTTTATGTTGATAATAACCCTGTTTTCTCAAATTAAAAATTGCAAAAAAATCCATCGTACCTCCGCCTGGAATCCTTCTACTAGAATCGCGACGAGCAGATTAAAGAGCACGTAGTTTCCGATTGTCATCAGCGCGATAAAGTAGAGAGAAGCCAGAGGCCCAGACGAAGCCATTCCATTGTAAAGGACTAGATTCCAGTCTTCCTGGGTCAGAATTTGAAACACTGTGACAATCGCCCAAAGAAGACTGTCAAAATTCGCTCTATCGCATTCTGTCTCGGAATGCTTGTTGATCCAGCAGAATTTGCAGCCAAAAAGATGCATTCCAAGAATTGAAAAGATGAAGATGAAAAGAAAGAGGAGCATCATAAATGTAGCAACATTGTCCATTGTGCGCATGAGAACAATTAGTTGACGACGAAGAGCAGGTAGGAATCGAACGAGCTTAAGCACTCGGAGAAGTCTAAAAGTTCTGAGGACTGACAGGCCGCCTGCGTCAGTGTCATCAACGATTTCCCAAATGGAAACAAAGACGATGCTTGCGTCAAAAACATTGTAGAAGTTCTGCAAGTATCCAAAGAGCCCGTCTGCCAGGATTTTCATCACCATTTCGAGAGTGAAGATGGTTGTGAAGATAACGTTCGATACCTCGAGCGCCTCTGTTAATTTTTCATTTTGATTGTGGTGCTCGATTCCCATCGACGACGTGTTGATCAGAATGGCGATCATGATCCCATGTCCAAAGTACTTCGAGTCGACAATGCGCTTGAATATTTTACAGTTTGCATCGATCTCTGTCTTAACCACCATCCAGCACGTGCCGAACGTATTTGAAAGCCAGTTGCAGCGTTCTCGTTTTGGCGCGCTCGTTGTCTTCGAACACGGGCGATTCTGGTTGCTTTTGCGAAAATCTACCACTTCTTCGGCATCAATTTCGAAAGCTCCTTTATCTTCTGGATCGTAATCCGAACACGAGCAATCCATGTCTGATGTAACAAATGTCGTCGTCACCCGTTGGCTTCGGCAAGAACTCATCGGAGCCTCATGAATAGATGAATCCTTTGACTCGTGAGGGGAATTCATAAGCTGTAGTCTTGTGCTGAAACAATCAAGTCAGTTATTGGAGTCAGCCATCTAGGCAACGAATGTACCACAAAAAAGGAAAAAGGAACGGGCCAACAACACCAAATGGACAAACATCTACCCCTTACCTGTACTGGGGAGGCGCTTGCTCCCCGAGATGATAATGATGGTGGTGGTGATGGTGATGATGGTGGTGTGTATTACGCGAATCAGAGGAACCCTCTGATACTGGCGAACAGAAAACTTTTTGACAATGCCGTTCACTAAAATTTTCCTCTTTTATGTCCAAATTCAAGAGAAAAAACAATCCAGGTATTATTAAGGCGGGCATATCATTCTTGTCCCAGCCCAAAGAATAATTTCTTTGCAAGACCCGTTCCGATAGATACTTTGGCAAAGCAGTTTTTGTTTTACTTACATTTTACGTTTAACGCGGCGTAATAATGAGCCAACTGCGCGCAAAAGCTCGGTATACATACTGCCAGGGGGTTGATACGAATGCAAAGTCGAATCGTTGGACATGAATTTAAGTCTAGCTTCTTCCATTAGTCGCTGTTCTCGTTGTTTAGTTTCACTATTAAAATTTAGAAATTTTTATTATTTGATTGTTCATACCTAAACTGAGTGGCGATGACGACCAAACATAAGTTGATCATGAAGAAGCTGCCAATAACGATCAGAAGAATAAAATATATGAAACTTAATTTTGATATTCGCAATTTTTCAAAAACACTTTTCAAACCTGAAGAAGGAATGCGAGTCCATCACGTAGTACATAATGTCTACCCATCCTTCTAAACTGATGACCTGGAAAATGGCAATCCAGGCGTAGCCAATGTTGTCGAAAGAGATGGCTCCCTTGAATGGGTTTTCTGGGCCGCTATTACAACCTGTGTAATATCTGTACCAGTTGATGCACTGGTTCGTTCCATTCACGTTATACTTCTGGTCGAGGCCGGACACACCATCCCAGAGTTCAGCTCCACCAGTGCATTTTTCACCGCTAGAGTCTCTGTAGGTCTCAAGGAATCCCGCTGCACAGCGAAAAAGGCCCTGGCTTCCATCAGTCGTACAAATGACCGCTTCTTCATCGTACTGCCCATAGTAAGTGTCGAGTTTAAGCTGCGTCTCGTTGCCAGCGAGGTTTTCAGGAAGATCAAGATAACATCGTTGTCGAAGAACTCCTTTCCAAAGCTGGACGGCAACGACGCCGAATATAAAGAAGACAAATGTGCAGAGCATGAGGACATTGCCCAACATAGGCAAGGTGTCTTGTGCAGTAGGTTCACCAAATTAAAAAATTAAAATCACTATTCAGGCACAGAACGAGCGAGAAGCAGCAACATATGCCTGACGAGTTTAATTAGCTTGTTGCAGGTAATTGAGCGCCCCGACATTATGGTCTATCTGATCATGACCCTTGGAGAAAAGAAGTCGGCATAACTTGCAATTATTCGAGTGAACCGAGCCTAATAAAAGCATTACAAGTATACGCATGGAAGGAACTCTATTTATAGCGCGCAGTGGACGCAAAACGCGGATAGTCCTGATCGCGGTGAGATTCATGTTGTCCAAATGAAGGCAATATTCTAGCGCACCGGCAATGACAATGAAACAATCTAGGCGATTCCAGCTATCCCCAAGGTAGCCCAATTTTCCCCAAACACCCATGGCCATCATTTTTATAACCATTTCAACGGCAAAATATGCAAAGACAACATCATCCAGGACTTCCAAGATTCGGCACTTAAATTCCCAGTAAAAAGAACACACTTTTGCCTCAAGTCTCACCTTTGTAGAGTGGCAATCAGCACCGGCTTTATTCTGGCAGGGATCATAAAGACCAAGGGAGATACAATTTATAAGGATAACGAGAATCGAAATTCTTTCGAACCAGCTGAAAAAACAGTGTTAAATTGGGACGGTTCGCTATCCCCACTTAATTATGGAATTGAACATTGATAAGTTAGTGCTTCTAAGCCTGATACGCACGATTTATCAAATAAATGATAATTGCATTATCGATCAAGGATTTGATTTATGTCGACAGTCAATGTCTATCCTTTTTAGCATTGTCTAATCTCCTGTTAGATCAATTATTTGTGACAATTAGAGTAGTTAAAAAAGTTTCGATGGAAAAGCAACTCACGGGTTGGCAATAGAACGAAGGCACCAATAGCGGGGAGTACTTCTTTGATCCAGGCAGAATAAAACCACTGGATACAGTGCGGGATAGAGCACATCGCCATCTCCTTCTGAAAAATAATTTAATTTTTTAAGTATTTAAATAAAAAGACCCGGCCAAAACGATAAAATAAATTGCCATAATTAAATAAGCGTCTCCATATGTTCCCGCCGCCGAAAGCTAATACAATAAACTGGCTCGAGTCAGCCGAGGTATGGAAATGAACCCAAAAACACCAAGATGGCCGAGTTTCTCAGTCACTTTGTATATTTTCGCAGACAATCGATTATGGCGTGATGGGAGATGATCGAAATTCGTTGTTTTTCTTGGCTGATGTCTATTGATTTCGATTTTGGGCTTTCGACTTGACCGCCGCAAAAGGCCCGGAAGTCAACAACTCAATCGATTTCTTACCTGCGATGTGATCAGATTCGGCTGCTGTTTCAAAAGTTTCTTCTTGGCTGAATACTATGATTTAGAATGTGCAAAGAAGCGCGCTGGCAACGAGCCCACGAGCAGAGCATTTCTGCCTCGAGAGCAAAATAGCTTTGGAGAGAACTTAACAAAGGCGCTGGGAGATGCTGTGCTCCACTGGGGATTTGGGATTAACTTTCAGAATTAGTAGTAGTAAATTTGCTTGTCCTGGTGAAGAAACATTCGACCGTTAAGCTAAGCCTCATATTGGAGTTAGCCTTGGCTCTGGATTCCTCCTGGCGTAGCTTGAATGTATCAAAATAAAAAGATGATTTCTAGTAATTAAAAAAAAAGGATGAAGGAAGTCTTTTCGCGCGAGACTAGGGTCGTTGTCAACTAGCGCAGTAACCGTGTCCTCCGAGAGAGTCAATCTGGTCACAATCCCGTCGTCTTGATCAGGGTTCACGCCCAAAATGAAAACCATTTAAAACTGCAACGAGCCTATGCGGGTGACCGCAGATTACCACCGCCAAGTGCAGATGGTATTTTTGGGCTCGCTAATCTGGGAAACGGAGCGTCCGGCTTTAATAGATTCTTTGACGATACACAAAGTCCACAGTGTTTTTTCTGATCATAAATAAATGATGCTCTCAAAGAGTATGCGTGCATGTCATTCTAATTATATTATTATTCTATATAAACATAATTAAATGGTGGGAATAGTATGGTTTTCCCTCGGGTCTAAACGGCGGGTATTTACCATATGGTATTGACTAGATTTTCTGTGTCTATGGAATGGGAAGTCCTCGATACTCGCTGTTGAAGGGTCGCTTTTGATTCTCTCCTTGACTTTTCTAAGAGTTCGGCCAAGTTTCGCAGGGCAGGGCATTAATTTTTTCTGATCTTGAAAGCGGAAAAATATTAATTGCAGAGAAAAATTAATTGACCCAAAAGCAATCGGAACTCTTCCTGAGGCACGTATTGACCGTAAAAAAGACTCTCCATAAAACCCATGGCGTTTTCTCGAATGTCGCCGACACCGATATGCGCCGAGGGCGTTGGAATACTTTGTCGGCCAGTACGAGCGTTGTACTGGACATTATACAAAGAGAGACGAGGTCTTGAGGGTCGACGGCAGGACACCGAGCCTGATCTTGTCAGGTGGACATCCGAGCCCCTGCGAGGTAGTTCTTCGTCTTCGTCCGATGTCGTCATATTTTATCTCTAGTTCTTTCACGGAGGAATTCAAAGAGTCTTCGTTTTAACAGTACCGATTCATATTTATATACTGTTTTGAGGATAAGAGGTAATGATGGGAGGAGTATATGTATTTCAAAACAAAAATTCCCTCGACAAAGTTGATAATTTGAGCAGCCCTCGAGCGCCATCGCCATTTAGGCACATTGTGTCAGACCCCCGAATCTATGGGTGGATAATAATGATCTCTAAAAATTATGGACCCACTCCATAAAACTGGTTCCGTATTTTTCGTCCTGCAAGAATGTATGGGGACCATGGGATTATCGTGACTCGTGGGCAGAAGCTCCCACTCGGACAGATGGTAAAAGGCAGACAACGCTTGAGTTAAAAATTCAACGAAAGGGAATATTATGTACGCATTACTTTTCCTTTGTTGAATGATTAAATTAAGATCATATAGTATTAATGAAAAACTCGTTTTGTTTAATCCCGATTTTTGGAAACAAAAACATCTCCCAGCTCAAATAAATATAAATACTTACGGGATAGACTTGTGCTTTGTCGACCCATTGAGGGGGTTGTTCACCATAACTTAGTTTCAATTCCTTTGAAGCATATCTGAAAACAACTGTTATGAATGAAAATCGAGATGATGCCGGGAAGCGATTCACTTTTATAATGCGCTAAATTATTACGGATTTCATAAGAAAGTCGACTTCTTTTTATATGGTTGTTTTTCCCCATCATACGCACTGACCAAATCAAACGGGATGATGATCTATTAACTGTAAAAAAAATTACCTCTGTCTTTTAATTCATAAGCGCGATTCGACTGTTCACTGTGGTGTTTAAACTTTTCGAAAATCTCTAATACACAAATAATTTTGTTATCGTTTGAAAGTAGTCCCGGGGGATTCCGGGCGCGGCACATTTCATCAAATCAATCAAAGAAATAACTTTATACTGCAAATGCCTAAGGATGATCTAAATTTATCTATCTATTATCTTGTAATTGTAACAGCCATGTTCCAAAAGAGGGAACTATTAAATCACTAGTGCAATTTCGAAATTTCTCAAGAATAGAAGAACTAAATAGAGACCTAAATATTGTTTCGTTTCAAAAGTGATAAATCTAGCCGAGTTACCGTTGACCCCTATCTTTTGCCATCCTAAAATGTTGCATCTATTTCAACCATTAATTTCTTAATTGTACTTTTCTCGTGACTTACTAATCAAGCGAAGAAGGGACAAAGCGCTGCGTGCTTCATGCAACTCTCTTTCGATAGAAGTGGCTAGAAAACTGAGATGACGGGATTCTGAATATTTTCGGAATAGAAGACCTTACACCGCGTTTCACTATAATGACCCTTTGTCATTATCGTATCAATTATAAAACAGGTGCATAATTTTCGCTCCGCGATGAATGAACTACAGGCTCGAATACACTGTTTTTTCTTTACGCAATAATCGACTCAACGAAAAAAATTGCTTATCTCATATCAGAATTATTTTCTGTTCAATAAAATCTGTTGCATAAAATTAGTCCCACAAAAATAGCGCAAGTCAGTCTGAACTCGAGGACTGCTTAAATTATTCAATAATTTATGGCGATAAAGGATGCTCTCGACACTAACGAGCGATTAAGGGTGTAGTGATCGCATTTGCAGCCAAAATACACTTTCAAAATTGATAATTTCAGCAAGCTCCTACTTCTAGGATTTACCTACTTCTTGGCTATTCGGAATCTCTTTTTTTGCCTTTCATAGCGCTTCTCAGTTATTTGGAATGGTTGATTTTTCTAAAAGGGACGTTGTCACTGTTCGAGAGCGACTGTGATGCCGGATAATCTGCTCGCCTGGTCATCCCAGGACATTAATACTTTTGATATCATTAGCAGCCCTGCATATTACCAATCAAGCCATCATCCATCCTATCGATTAAAAAGGCGCAATGGCTTTTCAACGAGGAAACGCTATCACCTTTAAATCCCCGCATAAATATAGATTCGCAATTCACCTTATCAAACCCGCTTGCCATCACTGGAACGGTTCAAGATATCTCATAGAACATGCAATCAAAAGCATGTTAAGCTGGTGTCTCTGGCCGCGATCTTTCGCTTTACAGTGCCCCGAGAGAAAGAAGAAGGTGACATTAGTTTCGCATGATTTATTCAGCGAATCACCGGTACTCACCATTTCGCGATAGATCTTCATGCAGAAAAAAGTTCTCTCGATGTGCAGTACTTAAATCTACCAGAATAAGTCTACTTCGCAGGCCGGGTGATTTATCTGCGCACTCTGACGGAAAATTACAAGATTACTGTTGCATTCAAGCTCGCCGCGCGCTCAAAAGGATCAGCTCGAGATAAAGGCCGAAAAGTCGAGTTACATAAATCACAGCGCTGAAGAGTACTGTAATATGCACACCTCTGTTGAAATTCCACTTCGATCTCGCCCCACTAATTCTATATAAAGTTGATGAATAACGACTATCGATGCGTAAAACCCATAAACTTATATCGCCCAGACTAATTTGGCTTCCTACGGTAGGAATCCTACCAGTAAAGTCTTGTTCAAATTTCCCGGCATCCATAATATCAAAGTTTCTATTTGATAAACGACCATTCAATTTAATTGCAAACTTACAAGATAATTCAAGAGATATTTCCGAACCGGCAAATTCTCGAATGTTATATTTCTTCTACAGGCTTGTCTTCAATTAATCTCTTTATAAAATTAAAATTTTTTGACTTCTCTTCCACCCTTATTTCTTCTTCAGAGAGAGCATTCTTGTAGCTATCTAACTTTGCTTGGGGGAATGGGGTCACTGGAGGTGAAGGGCCGCGTTGGAGCCAGGCCGACGAGAGGCCACCACGGAGGCGGTGGGGGGCCCGAGCCAACTCATGGCCCGGCTCCGCGCCTACGAAAATTTTGCGACGAAAATTTCGCGCTTCTTTCCGCCCCGATCATCTTCCAAAACAAGCTCATCTTTTTTATGTGCACCCTTCCTAACTATTTCTACCTTTATTTGAAGCGTACCTTGAGCAAAAACATTCTCCTTATTTATGGACTTGCCGCTCTCCTCGTTGATATCAAAATGCAGTTTTAGTTTATTGTGAGGATTTTCTCCTGGGCGAATTGATGGTAATAGCTTATTTAAATTAATTTAAGCCGAGTTAAATAGCATTTGGTTGTCTCCGCTTTCTTCTGAATTATTAATAAGCCCCTGCAGAGGAGTCTTCTAACTGTAGCTCGTCGCATTCTATCGAAGGGCTCACTTATCTCCTCAATTTTAATTCACGGCCATCCTTTCTCGAAATTGAGCCATCAGAAATCATAACTATCGCAATCAATAATTACGAATCTATTGACCGGGCTAGAAAGATGCAAGCATGAATATTCAACGCTCAACCCTCTCTGAGACAATGTCCTCAGATGACATGATGTCCTCCTTTGTTCTACCCCTTGACCCAGTCATAACCCGATTCTCCATCAATAATAATTCTCATTTCTGTCAAATAGAAGTCTGTTCTATCGTTTCTGTCATGGTTTTTCGCCATCATAAATTAAATATACTATCTCGTAACTAGCGTTGGCAATAAAAAGGTTTTCTGACGTCATATTTATTTTTATAAAAAGCGTGTATTACACATTTTATAAGCTTCTGCTAGAATTAAGTTTGTGGCAAACAACGATTAATTTCGAGGATATCTGAGCGCGCAGAGGTACTTAGCTCTTATCAATAATTTCGCGAGATAAAGAATTCAATCGACACAGAATTCTAATCATAGTGACCCCTTAACAATAAAAGCTGCTTTTTATTTTGATTCCGATTATAAATCGGGACGAACGCAGTTCAGGGGGTTAATCAGTCGCCTGGGAAGAATATTAATTTTGTTCTCGCACGCCTTACACTTCTTTTTCTTCTACATCTAATATTCGATAAAATGTTACTCGCTATCGAATGCGGACATCATGCGAAACGAAACTCTTCTAAGTCAAAGTCTGTCACTCGATATCGGGATCAAAGGGCCAGACACACGCACCTTCGTAAAAAACGAAAAAAGAAGGGCCGTCTCCTCTCATCGGCATCATTTTTTCCAAGAAAAAAAGAAGGAGAATCGACCACATCGACTAAGCTTGCTTTACTTGTTGTGGGTGGTACTTCTTGATGCTTTTCTTAAGATTTCTCTAAGGTATTCATATTCAAGCAATGTAAAAAAGACTTCGTCCCGATCATCACTGCAATTCTAATAACTGGAGGAGCGTGCTGCGGCATCGGCCCAATCGCGATTTTTTGATTTATTTGTCTGAGGGATAATTAATTTGTTACAAATCATCGCACAACCCGGAGTAAATCTCAAGACTAATGCAAACCCATTGAGCGTTAAATTGGTATTTTGCATTTTGTTTACTTTTCCGTTTTTTCCTTATAAAGAATTCTTTTTATCAAATAAGGAAATCCTTTTTAGCAACTTTCAAAAAGCGGCGCTCTCGAGAGCTCTCAGTAGAGCTCTTGCATTCGGGCTTTTAGAAAAATCAGCCGTCTTAAATTTTAATTGCGCGCAGCCGAATATAGACAAATTAACATTCTACAATTATTTTAATCAGAATTTTCCCTGGTGTTGTCTGGAAGAATTGAAGCCTTTCACAGCTATCTGAATCACCAATTTATGCCTCTAAACTGGCGTCTTTTAATAATGTTGATTTACTAAATCACTTCAAGAACAAAAATAACAAGTACATAGTCTAAATTCGAAATAATAAATCAAATTACCTTGTCTTAATGATCTTTTCCAGTTTCGCTGCCTGGTTCTCTATTTCATATAATTTCTCTGGTCAAAGTACTCGCTTTTTGAATGTCGTTATTTTGTCTCCTTGGAAAGGCGGTTTCTCGGATAAAATAGTGACTGCTTCTCTTTTTATTCGCCGCTGCCGAGAAGTATAAAAAGAAGAAACAGAGAGGGCTTCTTCCACCTGCTTCTACCCGAGATAGGAGACGATGATGCTGTTGGGCACACAGCGTGACAGTGTCCAGTGAGAGGCATCGCGAATCATTTATAAAAAATGAGGGGTTCTAATGCACGGACCCAATTGGGCTTCTACTCATTTCCAATTCAAGCGGATCTCAGCTGACTTATCTTCTTTCTTTTATTTTAGTAGATGAGGAAAAAGATGTAATTACTTCATCAAACCACTAGCGCTCTCCTGACTTTCAATTCGATACTTGCCAGTCGTTTTTTTTTACATTTAACTGTTTGGACGTAATGGACGAGGCCAAGATTTTAATCTTGGAAATAGATACACTATTTACTCTTCCAAAAGCTTTAATTTCACCGGTAGATTCATCGTTTATTCAAACCTAGTATAAATGCTATTTGCTTTGAAAATTTCAAGCTATAATTTGTACCACTTTTTCCGGGTACACAATTCAAACAACTCAGTTACAGCATTTAAATTTTTGATGAAGCTGCCAGTTCAGAAAAAGCCCAAATCATAAGCCAATAATCGAGCAAGTCAGTAATAATGAGCGTAGAAATCTTCTTCTTGCTTTGGACTGTTGCTGCGTTTATAATTCATAATTGCAAGTAGAGTATGAAATGGGTTGACCGCGAAAGACCGCTAGTACTTGCGGCTGCACTACGGGTAATTTTGAAATGTTCAATTTGGAGAAAAAGGTGTTACTAAATACTTTGCTGGTGCAGACTACGATTGATTAGAATAGTGGGCTGCATTCACAATATTGAAAGTATTGATGTTTCATAGATTATGAGCATCTGCCTGTTTGTGTGGGCTCAAGTTCACAGGACAGATCAAAGAATTAACAAACTATGAAACCGATGACACGATATTAAGAATTCATGTCAAATTGAAAGAAAGAGTTTTTCCTGAACCCTTAAAACTAGTTCGATGCCGGTTTCGACTACAACTGTGCACACTTGTTTGGCTTGCGTTCTACCTCTCTTCCTAAAATTTTAAGATGCTTTGGCCATTCTTCTTTTATCCTTGCTTAAGGTTGATACAGACAAACCTCAGGGGCTTCCTAAAAAGCAGATTCGCTTTTGTAGCATTAATAATGATCTTCCAAAAAGAATATTTTATTACTGTTATCATTGTTTCGCCATGTAGTTCAATCGTGGGTGAACTTATCAATAATACGCAGCTTTGGGATAAGCTTCAATTTGTGGCTCTTAGACAGAATTCGAAATCGCTCAATCAAAATAATGAAAATATGAAGTGAGAAAGAGCGCCCGCATTCTCGGTTATTAATTGAACTAAGGGTGGATGATCCTCTTTGATTTTGGATAGGTCCGGATTATTTATGCCGAACCCGTTCATCCCATCTTCACAAATAGGCTAGAATCTGTCCCAAATTAGAATTATTTTTAGATCTTTGAAATCGGAGAGGACTTGTATAAAGGCATTGCAGACTCATTTTTTCATAATTTATTACTTTGTATTTGCAAGGCTGTAAAGAAATATTTTTTAAAATTCTAGTACGGATTCGAAGTTTGGATAAATTCAATGTCTTCCCCGTCTCTCCTGTCTTGTGACTTCTCATCTTCCTCGCGGCTTCAAATGATTTTAGTATTGCTGACGAATCTATCGAAAACCTGTAGTAAGAGCTCGGGAAAAACGTGTTGAACATTTCCTTGGAATGAGATTTTCTATATTCTTCTGAAAGTCCTCCAGTAAGGGCAGAGACGGTTAATCCAACAACCATAGAGATTATGAAGCAGATCATTGACATATACAAATATGACATGTGATAGAATCGCTCCCACACGCCTTCTCCGTCGATTGAAGTGATTTCCCGTTCATATTCTCCGCAATAGTAACTATTTCAAATTTTACAATTAAAAAAAATAGGCAATAAAGAAACCTTTCGTCAGTTATATCTGCTTCACATGCAGCTTCTGCTCCTCTCGCATGCTTAAGAAATTCGTATTGTCTTACTTCCTTGATAGTCAAATAGCTATCGATATCAGCTAAAAAATATATTTGATGGTCTAAGAAAAATTTCAAATAATACCTGTCCAATTTGAATTACACTGATCGAATTCGATAGTAGGAGGTATATATGATTTGAGAATGGACGACTTGGGGTCGGCTTTTGAAAATGCAAAGATCACCCAGCCGAAAGCCACACCGCACACAGAACCGAAAATTGCACCTTTTTGATTGGCAAAAGGAAAAACGATTCCCATGGTAAAGATGGCCACAAGAGGTCCACCAAGAATACCTAATAATAGATATTATAAATTTAGCTCTTCGGAGTTACCCAAAATGGACAATGCCGCCTGAAGAACTGGGCCAAGAACAGAAGCAAGCCATGCGATTAAAATCGAGAGACTTCCATAAATGATTACGAGAATCATCGAGAGATTTTTCTGTTGTGCGTCTGTGAGCGTTTTGTAAGGCTTGATAAAGTCCTCCATCGTGCACTAGAAAGAATGATTCCATGAATTAAAAAAATAATGCACCATAGCCATTGCGTTGATTCCAGAAGAAACTGTCGAAAGTGAACCAGCATATACTGAGGACACATGAAGGCCAGCGACTCCCCAAAGATGTGATAGCTTGGAAACAACAAAATAAGGGAAATACTGATCAGTGCCAGTAATTCGACCCATGGCGATTGGATCACACCTGTACCAGAAAGCTTTCGTGAACTCATAATCTTTTGACAAAGAAATAAAATTTAAAGACTCCACGCGCACCTGATTATTTTACGTTTATAGAGTTCGCCCCTATTCCCGAAAATAACCATTCCACATGCTATTGCGGCGGCGTTAATAAACCAAAGACCAATAACATTTATTCCGATCGCTAACTGTGCGTCTTTCAACGTTTTAGAGGACATATATCGCTGCACTTGTGCTTGAGAAGTGGCATAAAGACTCAGCCAGACCATTTGACCGGCGAAAAGAATCGTCCAAAAAGTGTGCTTTTGGCGAATATCGGTACTAAAATCCCATAAGTCGAGACGATGCTCCTCCTGGTTGATCCTCCAAATTTCACCCCAGCCAAGATCGTAACAGCCAAAAATGATAACCGCGAAGAAGCCACCAAACATAACGAGAGCCTGGAACACACCAGTCCAAATAACTGCCTTCATTCCTCCAAGAGTAGTGTAAATGATGCAAACAATGCCAGTTCCAACTACGACGCCCCAAAGGTTAAGTCCAGTGGTCTTAGAAAGGGCGAGTGCGGGTGCATAGATAACGATCCCGAGGTATAAAGCTGTTTGAATGATGAAAGCGAGAACAGCCATGAGTCGAGTGGCGTTTCCAAAGCGTCTTAGACCAGAGTTTAGTCAATTTGATACATTGAATTGAAGATCCTCTCATTGGATTTGATTATGATTACGATGCTGCTACTCTGTTCCTGTTCAGGTATTCATAAGTGGACTTGATCTCCATTTTGTAAAATACGGGAACATATACTAATGCGGTTAAGGCGCAAACACTTGTAAATGTGATGAGAAACCATATATACATGGTGTTGGAAGCTGGAACATCACCAGGTACGCCCAAGACAGTGATCGCTGACATGAAAGACGTCACAATGGAGAGCGCTAATGGAAGCACTTTTGCAGACTTACTAGCCATCATATACTCTTCCATGGCTCCACCAGGGTTATTTTTTGCCGCCTGTTTTGCCTTTCACTTGAGTTAAAAAAGGTCGTAAAAAAGGTAAATATCATAATATCTGAGAAAAAGTCGAGATAACCCTCGAATATTAATGACGAAAACGCCGATACGGCATTCGGAACTCAAACTGCATCATGAAGAAGACGCCCACTGCCATGGGAAATCCAAGACAAAAAACGAAAACAAGCCAATCTCCCCAACCCATGGTTGTTGAGCTTTGCTTCACGATATCCCACCACTCAGCGTCTTTAGCAAACTTTGAGGATTTGAATGCGAGCATCGTCGCCTCCTCTTGTACATTTTCGGAGAAATGGAACCAGCGCCCCTGAAGCCAGGGAAGTTTCCCACTCACTAAAAATATTTTTTTGCGATTTCGTTAAAATTATAATAATAATTTTTCGATATTAAAAATAAGCCAAATTATAGCCAAGGCCTGAGGGTAAGGTCTGACTTAATATTTTCCGTCATTCAGTCGCATAAACCTCTATGAAAATAAAATGTTACTCACTGTTCTTCCGCTGATCTCTGTTCGCCCTCTGGAATAGTGATAAGTCTTGAGGTAGTCTGAATGCCCAGTGAAGGCGCAACGCCCATTTATCACGAACGACACCCTCCAGCAGACAAATAATAATAATCGATCAACTCTAGTGGAATTGAGAATAATTTTATTGCAAAAATGATTTACTTTATTTCCGTGAAATAACACCTTACGAGATTGCAATATATTCTGCGTAGATTTTCAGAGAAAGCTTCTCTCCAGGAGGGTGCAGAATAGGATTCAGCTTTCTTAATTTTTAACTTCCTTGTTGTGATTTCACAACTTGTGAATTATTATCCCTTTGTTGCCTTGCACATTTGAACGCCTTTAAGTCAATCAATTGAGTAACCTGCGGTAATCCAAAGAAAGCTTAAATGATAAATAGCGCATGATAATCCCTTGATATAGGAGTTATCATTCATAAAAGTTTACGATGAACTAACTGTTCGTGAGTCAGGTGAATTTTATTAAAAGATATTGCAGATTTTTTACCAGCTTCGGCCTCCTTTATATCTTCTACAACTAAAATGAGTGTTTACTATTTTCCATCAGACCGAAAGCATACCTCTCGTCATTATCACTTTCATCAGATTCAGATTTCTCATCGTTGATTTTATCTAGATATGTTTTATCTTGAGGTAATTGCAGTTTCGGTCCTTCTTCCTTAGATTTTGCCTTCGTTGTTGGGTCGAGCTCATTCTTCTTCGGTTCATTTATATGTTTTGCAGGAGGCTTAGCTGTCACATCTAAGGTTGTGTTGCTCGTCTCCGAAGAAATCTTCCTCATGGACACATCAGGAGGTAAGCTCATTCGCGGTACATGTCTGTTAATAGTGTGGCGCGTCTTCTGGAAGTTTGGAATCTGCTCAGGCATTAGAGCAGTGTGGTGATGAGGCGCAACATGTTGATGAGGAGCCACATGCTGATGATGCACTCTCACCGGGACACTTTGGTGAAGAGTTCCATTTGTTGGAGGGGCTTGCTGCTGTGCCACGGTATTCGCATGTTGAAGCATATTTGGTGGAACCATATTTATCATTTTTGGATTGATTCGGATCACCTTCTTATCGGCAGGAAGAGGCGTCCCGCCGAGTAACGTTACCAACGCTGGGTCCGTGGCAAACTCATGCGCTTGCCTACCTTTAGCGTCTTTGATTGTGGTCTAGTTCCGGTTTCCCATAAAAGGTTGAACTAAACAGTACAGTATGTTCCTCTAGTTATTGTGTTAAACTAGGCATCTACTGAGAGTCTATGAGAAATAATACAAAATTAATGACATTTATTATTTAATTAAGTTAAGTAAAAATACCGTATTATTCGAAACGTAAAAGCCTCATAAAAAATAATTCAAGAGTTCTTTATAAAATAAATTCACCAATTATGGGAAACTGGACGAAGCGCCTTCTGCCATCAGTTTTTTGATACCATCGACATAATTGCCTTGGGCAGCAATATGCAACGATGTACGTCCCGACTTGTCCACGACATTGACATCAAGCTCAGAAAAGTCTTACGCATGGTTAACCAGCACAATCTTAGAACTTATACTACCCGTGAACAGGCAGTCACGCATATTAAATTGTGTTCAGATTGCGTTGGTTTACCCTGCTATCGAAGACAAAATGTAGAGCTCTTTTCGCTCAGTAGCCAAATGAAACGGAGTAATGCCAAGTTTGTCCGTCAACATTAACAATTTGCCATCCAGCAAGTTTGAAACTTGCCAGAGAAATCCCTTTTTCGTCGCTTCATGGAGAACACTTGAAACCTATAGTTCATTAGACTTGAAATGAGGATTACCTTGTCCCCGATTGATCGATTAATGCCAAGTCGTCCCTTTTTAAGAAGCTTCTGATTTTATACAACTTTCCAGTGCCAGCTAGAGTATGCATTTTCGTCCACCCATTTTTGTTGGACTTTCTAAAGTCTGCCATGACATTTGTTACAGCCTAAATACTCTTTTAGAAGACTAAGAACTCATCAGTTATCACATAAGTTGACTATATTATTAAGAAGATAAGGATGATTTTTCAAAGTACTACCTCGGCAGAGCTCTTTTCAGTTTTCTCCAAGAGAGATTTTTTGTTCGGCAACTCTTTTGTAGAAGTAGATTCTTTTTTGTCAGAAATAGTAGGTTCTGGTACATATTCAGGTTGGCGTACTGAGCTCGTGACGATTGGGACGACTTCACGCTTTGAAGCTTCTTTGGAGGTGTCAACTTCATCCTCATATTCTTCTTCCCCGTCGGTTGGGACAGGAGACGACGAATCATCATTGTTCTTGTTACCCTGATTAATAATCACGGATCGACGGAGGTCAGCAGATTCCGAAACATTATTATCAATGACTTTTGGGGGTAATGGAGGACCGAATTCATCAGAGTTATTGTTAATTTTTCGCTCGAACTGCTTTATTAAATCGACGTTGTTGGAAGTCTGGTTTTTGCTCGGCGACACGTTATTTGGGGCTTTACTTTTCGTTAGTTTGGCAGCTATGCGCTCTTTCATTGTGCTCTCCAGTCCTCTTAATTTCGCGTTGTCTGAACTAGAGGATTTGGTTGATGGAGGCGATTTCGGAGCCCACTCGTTTTCTTCGCTCGATTCAGCATTATCTACCGATAAATTAATGAAATGCTCTTTGAGTGAGTTATGATCGGTCTCATCGAAAAATAAAGTCATTAATTCGAACTTTTTTCTTTTATTTTTGTTAACAGTGAGAAGGAGATAGATTTTTCCGTTATAAGAAAGTTTTCTAGGGTCGATTCTGCTTTCTTCTTGGTTGTCGTGCTTCTAGTAGATATCCAAAGCTTCTGTTTTAACCGAGAAGGGCAACGCAGCTGGATTGCTGGCGGACTTAGGTTTGTCCTTCTTCACCGGTTTTGTTGGGGAGAAAAACAGTGATCGTCGAGCGGATTTTGTCGTAGCGGATTTCGGCGTAGTTGATTTCGGCGTAGTGGATTTCGGCGTAGTGGATTTCGGCGTAGCGGATTTCGGCGTAACGGATTTTTTCTGAGCGTTCATTTTGAAGCGGAGTTTCGCAGTTTTCATGGGACTGTTCGGTAGTACCATGGTAAGCTTTGCTCGTCCTGCTTTCGTAGCAGAGCGTGTAACTGCCATTGCGGTCTTTTGATTGTTTTCTTTTGGAGTATTGCTATTTCTTGTTTGTATTTTCTGATGATAAGCTTGTTTCGCGCTGGTTATATGCCATTTAACTGGCCGAAGGAGGGCGGGAGAGCGCTGACTTACTCAGCGGGACAGTGCTACTAGTATCTAGGGTTACGATAGATCGTAATCGGATTGAGATCGTCAAAGATAATTCTCAGCTGGAAATAGAACATAAGTCTAGACTCTAGAGGGTGAACAGTAAGTATAGATCGCTGTCTATCCGAACCAATTACAGTTCGTATTATTCTGTGCTGATCTTTACCTGAGAAGGGATTCGTATCCGGCATGATGAGCATGTGAGCAGGTGTAGTTTTCAGTTTCTCCATTCTTTCGATTGACTTTTTCCGCCTGCGTCTTGGCGGTGACTTTTCTTCGATTAAGTCGATCCTTTGAACGGAAGAATCAGGATCGACAACTCCACGATCTCGCTTGATCGTTCGGGTAATCGCTACTTCAGCGAAGGCTTTCTGCGTTTTCTGGACAACTCGCTTTTGTATTTTTGCTGGGCTGCGGGAACGAGTACTTCTACTACGACTTCTTGACTTCTTTTTTCTGTTTTTCCGGCTTATTTTCTTAGAGCGGCTTCTTGAGCGGGAATATTTACGTCTTCTTGTAGGAGACGAACTCGATGAAGAACTTGAAGATGATGTCGATGATGAAGACGAGCTTGAAGACGATGAGCTGCGACTTCTTGGCTTTTCGTGGGATCGTATACGTTCCCTTCTTCCTCTGATCAACGGAGGCGGCTTAAGGATATCTTCGTCGGACGAAACTGCGATCGGGGCCGGAGGACGGGCAACTGCCTTTTTCTTTTCCGCTTTTTCCCTCTCTGCTTTTTCTATTTGTAACCTTTTTTGTTCGCGCTTTAAACGTTTTTCCTCCTCTTTTTTCTTCCTCTTTTCAGTGGACTCTTTCAGTTTTTCCTTTTTGATAACATCAATTTCGTTGAATACCCATTCCACGAGCTTTGTTGCTAAAATGTTTTCATAGAACAAATAACGCATCAAAAACTACCTGTACCTTCAGCAATAAACTCAGATAGTTCATTTGTTATTTCCTTTTTGGCTTTGCCGTTTGTAAGGAGTAGAATCACGTAGTCTGGAAGTTCTTTATCAAAAAGTCCTTTTCCAATTGTCTTTTCAAGATGAACCGTGATCCTTTCTTTCAGAAGTGAGGATAACGTAGTCATCTGAAAAATGCGGTTGTTAATGCTGGAAATCACACACAAGGTCACAAAGAAGAGCAATGGGATGAGTTTAATAATTTATTTAAAGATATACCTAGAAATTGGAGCTCTACTTGGAGGAGCTCTACAATTTTTTAGCAGTTTCAAGAATTCTTGAGCCCGAGCAGATTTAATTAACCTAACACTACATTTTGCATCATGCTCGGCGATGGATGGCTTTAAGAATCGCGGTGACAATTTTAACGGATTTACCAAGATTACACAGAATAACAAAAGATTCCGGATTCGCTGCTCCTACGTGCTTGAAGCCAAAGCCCGCATCGGAAACTATCCATAATCGAGCATCACGCAAATGGGTTAGATTGCGATTTTGAACAGAAAATGGAACGCACTTGGACAAAAAAGGAGGGCAAAAATGCTCCAAAGAAAGGTAGGATTTTACGTTTTTGATACAAAAGTTGGTGTTGCGCTGTTTTGCACTGATAAATGCAGAAATCTCTCTAGAAAAGAAGCCCCACGCATATGTGTCTCATTTCTTGCGTCCACCACCGGAGGAGTCGTCATCGTCGATAAAGAAGTAGTTTCCAGATGTCTTCTGTTCAACATCTTTCACAGAGTCCATCTTGTTGATTCTGAAGAGAGTAAATATTTCCGATACATATAGACTAAAATATTACCTGGGTCTGTAATTTGTAGGGTCTCGTCGGAATGTGATTTCAAGCGATTCGAGGAACTTATTCATTCCTTCTAGGAGACCGACCGGAGAATTGGCAGTAGTCTTGATGCCAGGCTGTCCTTCAAAGACAATGACCATGTCTGCGAGATAAGTTGCCATGATAAAATCGTGCTCCACGACAAACGCAGTCTTTTTGGCGTGGAGAATGAATCTGTTAAATAATTATTATTAAAGAAATCCTCATTTTTACAGACCGTTTAATAACTTTGGCAGCGTGGAGACGTTGTTCGGAATCAAGGTAAGCCGACGGCTCATCGATAAGGTAAACCTAAAATAGTTAAAAACGGGAGAACAATTTTTAATTTACATCAGCTGGCTTTCCAAGAGCAAGAGTAATGGCAACACGCTGCAATTCACCACCAGAGAGAGTCTGTACTTCAAGATCCATGAGAGCTTCCATGTTGAGTGGCTTCATAACATCCGTGATGAACTAAAAGACTTAATAATTTGATAAAAACTTGATGGAATACCTGTGGATGAACGTACGCTCGCTGAATTTTGGTGTGCAGTAATTGTCGAACGGAACCAGCAAACTTTGGCTTGATTGTCTGGGGCTTGTACGAGATCTTAACGACATTAGAAGCAAAGTTACTTTAATGACGGCTCACGTTCATGGAGGGGACCTCGGCGCCATTGTCAGGATCGCAGCCCTTCGAACCAGCGAGCATACGGATAAAGGTAGTTTTTCCGGTACCGTTCTCGCCCAACATGACAACAATTTGCGATTCAACGAAGGATCCAGCCATTGCGGTAAGCTCGAAGCTGCCCGCTTTCTTTAAAATATCAATAGACCTTATACAGAGGAAGAGAGTGTACCTTGACCATTGTTGGATATTCGGTTCGGTAAGCATGCTTGAGTGTCTCGTGGTCAGCGGTTTCGGAAACCTTGAATTGAAGTTTCTCTTCACGGAACTTCATATTTTCGGTAGGAATAAATCCATCGAGGAAAATGTTGATTCCTTGAAATTTTGAAATTTTTATGGATGCTTTTTCAAAGTACCTTCACGGACAGAGAAAGGCATAGTTACCACGCCATAAACACCAGGCTTCCCATAAAGGCAGCAAACGAAATCGGACAGGTAATCAAGGACGGCCAAGTCGTGTTCAACTACAACGACGTATGTTTCAGTGGCAAGGAGCTTGCGGATCGCTCGGGCGGCGTTCAGTCGCTGTTTTACGTCAAGGTAAGAAGAGGGTTCGTCGAACATGTACACATCAGCACCTGCAACGCATACAATGCCAATGGCCAATCGCTGAAGCTCGCCACCAGATAGTTTGTCGACGCCACGATCACGCAAGTGGTTCAGATCCAACAAGCCACAGAAGAAATCCTGAGAATCAGTCGTATCTTTCCTATCCATTAGTTTCTGGACAGTCATGTCAGGCTGCTTCGAAAGAGCCTGCGCAAGTTTGTCGACGAACTGAGGCTTCATTTTGCATTCAATATTGTCCTCCAAAATTCTGGTGAAGTAGTTCTGAAGTTCAGAACCTCGGAAATAGGTGAGAATCTCCTGCCAATCTGGAGGATCATCAAATCGACCAAGGTTTGGCTTGAGCTTTGACTGAAGAATCTTCAATGCTGTAGATTTTCCGATACCTACAGAGAGGATAAGCGAATGAACAAGTGGACAGTTGAATTACCGTTGGTTCCTACAAGACCAAGAACTTCACCGGGTCGTGGTGTTGGCAGCCGGTGAAGCTTGAAAGAGTTGGCGTGATAACGATGGACAGTTTCAGACTCCAAGTTTGATGGCAAATTAATGATTTGAATCGCTTCAAACGGGCATTTCTTCACGCAAATACCGCAACCAATGCAGAGCGTTTCGTAAATTTGCGCCGACTTATCAGTTGGAGTCACTTCGATACACAGCTTTCCCATTCGAACGACTGGGCACGTTTTTTTGCACTCTTGGCGACACTTCTTCGGTTTACATTTGTCAAGGTTGACAATGGCGATACGCGTTTGCTTCGCCTAAAAACGATTTCAAATCGGAAAGGATCATCCATCCATTACCTGAACGTCGTCATCACGTTGCTTCGGCTTCTTGGAGCTCATTTCGAATCACAAGCCGACTGGAATTCTAAACGCTTTAATAAGTTAGAAAAAAATCGGAGATGATTTGAAGGGTTTAATAGTTATTAAATATTTCAACAGTCAGGAATTTCAAACCAGTGTCGCGGCAAAAAAGCTTATTTTTTGGCGAGCTGCCGGGATAAATTTGAACTGTACTTTGTAAACATCTCATTCAGCGTCAATCGCACTTCTTCTTGGTCATTTTTGACCCTGGAAGCAATTTCAGATACATCCTCGTCTAGGGAGAGAGAGTCTAGAGAAATAAATTTAGAGTTCGTCTTAGAAAGAGGCATACCTAGTCCAACTGCGTCTCCCATAAACCCATCTCTGATTTGGTCGCAACATAAGTAATCACTTAGGTCAACGAATTGAGCAAAAACTTCCTTAGTCGCTTTTGGAATCTTCTTTCCTCCCTTCTTAATTTCCATCAGGCTCTGTTCGTTTGATTTAACAAAGTTGAGCAGGAACATAACACTTTCAATAATAAACCATCGGGAACGCAGCTCGTCGCCTGCTACACATTCACGCAAGCATCTTCTATACTTCTCGAGTTGTGCCACTTCGGGCCTTACACCAGTTTTCTCGACGAGCCGATTGCGGAAATATTTCAGCAACTTTAGGGTCATAATGGTCACCTTTCGAGGCAATGTTGAAGGCCTGAAATATTGCTAAAACTTCTCAACCTATCAAGCTCTTACATCTTATGATAGCCACTGATAAGTGATATTTCCGAATCTTCGAAGGGTTTAACTACAGCGAGTTTCTCAAGCTCATCGAGATCCTTCTCCGAACCTTGGAGAAACTCCAGGCAGCCAGTTCGGAAACGGATGTAGTGTTCTAAGTCGTCGAAAGATCGCTTTTTCAGCTCCCGGATTCGGCTTTTTCGGTCTGGCCCCCACCAATTCAGTGCATCAAAGTCTCTATTATCAGAGGCGCTAGAATCATGTCGTCTTGATAATTATCTATTTTTTGTTCTTACTTGGAGTCTGACAACTCGGACAGGAGTTTCTTCCCATAGTAACCGCTAGTAACAAGGTTTTCGACTTGAAGAAGTTTTCTCATGATTGAGTTCTTCAAGGCGTCTCGGAACTTAGAAATGTCTTCAACTTGAGCGAAGTTTCCTTCTCTGAATCGGTTTTTTATCAAGAATCAACTGATTGTCGTGGACTACCTGAAACATTTTATAACAGCTTCCGTTGTGTCCTTCTTGGAATTCGCGAAAAATGTGAGCGGGTTGTCCAAAAGATCCGAAGCAGCTTCTTCATCGAAATATGTTTGACCATGATTTTTGATCGTGTGGCCTACCTGGGTTGAGCTGAAACACATGAGGAAAGATAACGTATCCAAGTGAGTCGTTTTGTATGGACTTCATGTCCAAATGAGTCCTGAAAAGCTTGATGGCTTCATTGATGCAGTCAAGTCGAGCATAAAGATTCAGGGATAGCAAAAGTAGATCGGGGCAAGTTCCAGTGGACTTTATTCCACGATCGAGAATGGCGAGTGCTCTAATAATTGACGAGCGACTTTGGTCTTTTCTGAGCACCATTAGCGCGGCGACGAGAAAGTGGCGATCCCAGGGTCGCCCTTCTGTGTCCATGAGCTCTTGAATGATTGGCGTTTCCTTTCCCATTTCGTAGAGACTGCTTCCCATTGATTCAAGCATCTTTGAATTGTTTTTTGTAATGTATTTATCTACTCCCCAAGACAACTAAATAATTCATTTTTCTAACTGTGTTGTTCGGCTTACCGCGAGTTGATAGGGTAAAAGGTGAGCGGCGCAGTAAGCGTCAAGCTCTTTGAGTGTTTTGGGAAGCTTGCTAGCAAATAAAAATGGAACTTCATCATCTTCTTCGATGAGTTTTTCAATGATTGCTGCTTTTTCTTTGGTCATCAGGCCTTCGGCATATAACTCCATATCAAATACAGTCGAGCTCTTTTTCTTCCATTTTAAACAGTAATCTTCGATCATTTGCTGACAGCTGCCCCAATAAACATAACAAGAGGATTCAGAAAACTATAAATAGCTTTAGTTATTTAATTTCAAAGTATTTCTTAATAATCAAATAATAAATAATCAATAACCAGATATTTGTTAACTTATGATTTGATAAAAGTTTTATCATAAACCGTACCATAAATTTAGCTAAATCGGGCCCTCTGAATTGAAATGTATTTTGTTTCTCGGTCCCCATTAACTTTGTAAAAAGACCAACTATGTCCAGTTCATCTTCCACAGCTTTTTGATTCCGGAACCATGTTTTTATAAGCAACTTCCATGCTCCAATGTCGTCAGGGTCGGCTTCGACTCTCTCCATAGCTCTTCTGCATATCATTTTCGGCTGTGAAGTTGCTTCCCATGCCCTTTTAAACGGTGCAAAAATATGTGACGATAAGATTTGCTTTATTTTCTATTAATCAAATGAATATATGAATCTAATTACAACTAAATCAGTTTTTTCACCCTGCCTCATCTGGAACTGATCAAAACAAAACAGAGTCTCGGTGAAGAGCTTTTCGTACTTTTCAACTGCAGCAGACATCGTCTCCCAGTCCTCGAGTTCCTGGAGAATCATCAAATAGAGCTTGACCTGTCGCTCCGTTTCGATACCCTCTAAATTCTTTTGGATCGTTCTTTTTGCAATTTCGAGGTTCATCTTCTTCATGCGCTCGTCAGAACAGCCCTTCGCCTGTAAGAATCCCGCCATCGCTGTCCAGTAAAGATACGGGTATTTTTGGTACTAAACGAATACAAAGTAGCCTCTACGAAATATAAATCCATTGTTACCTTTTGAAAGAGTTTACCGCCAATCTGTTTAAGTTTTCCGTAATCAGAGCTTCGCAAAAATGCCATGAAAGTATGACTAAAGTAGTCTTGTTAATGTAAAACACTAAGAATAAGTAATGATGAACATACGTGTAGACCTCTTCGCTTTCGTTCGTCTTCAATGCGTTTTCATAGACTGGACACATCATTTCAGGACGGTCCAGGTCACGATAAACGTTTGCTAGCATCTTTTAGCAGATTGATGAAAACGTAGTCATTATTCACTATATAAGAGAAGATAGAAACTGCTCCTGCAAGATGGTCTCATCACTGGGCTGGGCTTCGCAGACAATAGCTGCAGCTTGCAAAGCTTCTTCGACTCTATTCAAGCGCTGGAAAGCAATTGCCTTCAGCACATTCGTCGTCAGCCATACTTCGCCCTCCTTGTCGATAGCGCCTTTCTTGGTGATCTTCTTGAGGACTTGCTCGCATTCCTTGAGTGCACGCGAGGGATTGTCATTGTCAAGATGCGTGTATATTGGCGAAAATATCCTCTGAGCACTTGACATGAGACAATCTAAAAATATCAAAAATGAGCCGGTGCTTGGAGGCTGAGATATTTTTACGCGGAATGCATTTTGGACAAAAGTACATAGAAATTTGTTGGTTTTTTGGGGGAAAGGTTGAAAGCAAAGAAGAAAGAGAAATGGCTGGAATATTTTTAGACAGTTGTGTGAGTTTTCAGAATATCACGCGGATACATTCCTACAGGAAGACACATCAATTACGAGCGAAATAAATATAGATGGTAAACGGAGAATATCTGTTGCGAGATAAAGATGCGGCAGAACGAGCCGAAAGTAGTACAAGCAGCAGTGTTTTAAACAAGACTGAGTTTACATGAAGTATCCGGCATTTTTGTATAAATGATTTCGAATAGCAGACGAAATGAGCGAAGACAAGAAAACTTATAGTAAAAAGAGTTATTTCATTTCGTTTCCTTTGTTTTACAGAAATATGGAACTTATTGGTTATAATGAACTTTAAAAGTCGGTTTCCCGGTAAAAACTACGGCGATTGTCTTTCTTGTGGGGATTCGAATGAGAACGTTGCAGTTAGACGTACGAAGGGTGAAGAGCGTCGCCCCATTCCTTATCCTCTGCAATCTTCCGCGTTTCGAGGGAATTCTCGCGCTTTGGAAACGAGTTGTGGCGAGTTTGAACGCTTTCGCCAGTTGTTTGCTTCTCGATGTTGCCACTCGACATGGGCTGGCTAGAGCTGCTGGCTGTCGACAGAAGACTCTTAGGGCGGAGTACTTTTTGCTCTTCAAAAGATTTGGGACGAAGAACCACCTCGCTCTACAAACGCTCAAGTAAAAGAAGACAAACTGAAATTTTAACTTACTGTTGCGGGTGGCGTAGAGGTACTTGAAGATCGAAGCACGTCAATATTGATCGCATTCATCTTGCGCGAAATATTCTCGACTGACATTGAACGCTTAGCGACTGGGAGAACGTCTCGCCGTGTGTTCAAGTTTCTACGACGGATAAACAATGAAGGAATTGCAAAAATTGTCATTACTTTTTTGGCGAATCTTTTGGGACGCTGATATTTCCGGGAATAGCTTGGTAAGCTCCAGACGCAGTGGACAATGCGCTCATCCATCGACGTTGCTTCTCGTAGCTTTCCGCTGCAAGCAGGACATTACATCGCGACCCTGACAACTGGAAAGAATATTTTCTTTTGCAGCTATCGGGGATGCTCGCTGTCTGCCCTTAATTTCCGCATTGTAAAAATAACTTAAAATATAAATCATTATTACCATATAAAATAATTGGGTCAATCACAGAGTCTGTTTCCTTGCTATCGTTGTAAATGTACAAAGTATTATTCTAAGTCCGCTTCATAACTAGTTCAAGACACTTTTTTGGTTGGTCAATTTCTATGAAGCGTTTCCTGCAACACTGCCCATACTTTTGTCCACTTATTTTGTAAAATATTTGATTTGTGCTCGCTCTTGCGATAAAGCACGTCTCTTAGAACGATGGAAGGGGTGTTTCCTATTGAAGAGTTGGCTAGGACTGAGAGCGAGTCGGTCGAGTTTGAAAGAAGACGTGGTTCAGACGTCGTACGCATCATTGCAGTAAGATGATGCTGCTGATGGCTACTGTTGTTGTGGTTTTGGTTCAGCTTACTGTTAAACGCACTGTTACTTTGACGATGGTAACTGTATATTGCGTGAACAAAATAAGCATATTGGACTAAGACTTTAGTCTGCTCTTTTAAAAAAACCGCATATATCATATGATTATATGACCGTCTGATGATTTAAACTTCCGTTTTCCCAAATTTTATACTGTAAGCTGACTGCGGTTTTGTAGAAAAGACTCGATAATATCTGCAAGACATGAAATATAAATCGATGAGTGTTTATTTCCTTATTTATTTTCTTTGAAATAGATGTACTGAGAGCATTTCTATAAGTACGTAACAATTTGTTCACGCAAACTGGAATCTTTATGGTCTGGAATGGGTGGGATTGAGTCCATGGAGTCTGTGACAGCTTTTTGACTGGTTATTTGCGAATTTACAGGAGGGGGGTTCGATAAAACGTGGTGGCTTCCTCATTAAGTGCTCAAAAATGGCGCGGAACGTGGAAAAAATACAGTTACAGGTGTTAGATGATTACAGCCGCGCTGATGACACTATTGTGAACACTGCCTTCAAGGTTGTCCATTGACGAGGCCGATAAGTTAGAATGCGACGTTGAGTATCCTGAACAAGGTAATTAGTGAGTTAGAGGTAATTTTTGGACATACCAGTGCGACCAGAAGCAACGGAACCTTGTCGACTGTGGTAGTTGTGCGAATAGCGTGAAGGTTCATCATTTAGCGGGACTTGACTGCTCCTGTCAATATTAAAGACTATTAGTTCTGAACATTGGCAACCTTTGAGACTGAGATAAGGACGTGGATTCCAACTGCTTGATCAGGTTTTTTTCTTGCTCATCGATGAGCTTATCCACAGAACTAGAGAAGGCGCCGCCAGGACCGGCAGTGGATTGCGTGCCCTCAACTTTAGGTCGCTCTGGATCTTCGTACACTACTTTGAAGTACATGTCCGAACCACTAGAAGTTGGCAGGGAGACTTGAGACATTGAAACCGCCGCGTCCATCAGTGAGTTTGGCGATTCGCTTATAAATCAGTTTCAGCTTCTTTTGACAGTAAGAAAGACGGCATACCTTCCCGTTAAATTTCCAACAGAATGCGCACGCATGTCCATACTGTGCGGACGTTTGGGTCGATAAGGTTCAGGAGGTGGTGGTGGAAGTGACAGAATAGGCTTTCGGCGATGGTGACTCGATGCTCCGTTTGGTCCAGAATTGACGTTCGGTCCTGCAGAGCGTCGTCGATTGATTGATAGGCGATCTGCCCAAGTGTTATTCTCTTTGTTCAATTTTACAAAATACCTGAATCAGAAGGAAGCCAGACTTCCGGAGTCGACTGTGACCGCGAGTGAATCGTCATTCTCACATTTCCTTTTCTCTTGAGCATAAGTTCTGCGCATTCGCCACTGAAGATAAATAAATAACTGATTAACTTTCATTTTACTCACCAATTTTTCAACAGCTGAACAACATTTGAGAGGCTCCATCCAACGATGACTTGATTATTGATGGCAATTAATTCGTCGCCGGTCCTGACAAGCCCGAAAGCATGTGATTGTTCTGAAAGATATAAATCTCGTTTGGTTCCTATAAAAATAGAACCTTTTGCGCCGGTGATCTCCAATGTTCCGTCCACTGGCCTTTGCCGAAGAAAAAGACCCAGTGAGTTGTTACTATCGCGCTTTATTGTCACCGTCTCAGTAGTTGGATAATGCTGCGCGGCTTGATTGCGCTGGATTTTATCAGCGATTTGGCAGAGCTGGAAAAACGCCATTAAATTCACAGGAGTAAGCGATAGCACTGCATAGTATGTAGTACATACCTCTACGCAGCAAGAAGTGATGGGTTCAATGCCTAACCATGCCGGAAGAGGCTGAAGCGCTGTTTGAGAGAGTTCAAGCGCGATTTTTACAAATTTCGAGTAGTCCGCGTGGCTTTGGTCTAGCACTCCTGCAAGGAAACAGCATACTTGTCGAACCTGAGTAAGGACAGCAATCACCAGTTCCAGTTGCTGAATACTCATTCCATTTTCAAAATGATATTTTTCATCCACCTGATTGCTCAGTTTATTGGAATTAATAGCATTGACGCCTTGCTGGTGACCGATTGGAAGAGGCTGATTCGTTGGCCTTATTGTTTGCAGAGCGGAGCACTTCGAGGCCAGCTGTTGCGTCGCATATTTAAGCGAGCCGATATTCGTCCTCTTTCCAGTATTATTCTCGCTGCTCTGGCCACTTTCAGCATTGAACGTTTCAAGGAGAAGCGAAATCGAGTCCAGAATCGCTTCCTGGTGACCACATTTGAAAACTCCAAGAGTTTCGAGTTGAGTACTGTCGAGATCGAAAAGTTCTGCTCCGTTGAGTTTGCCCAGATTTCGCTAAATATATATTTACCGATATTTTTGCAATTCAAAAGCTTACTTTATATTCTATGAGTCCATCTTCGAGCCCGTTTATCCAAGAAGTGACTTCATTTGTGGTCCAGTCACGTGGTACAGGCCGGAACGACATAACACATATTCTTAATGAGCTGAGATTTTAAAAATTAAGGTAGAAATAGAATCACATATATCTCAAGTCGACGGATAAGAAGGAAAATTGAGCATATAATCACGTAGAGTCAATATTTAATTGAGTCTAAGCCAGTAAATCAGTGAAGTTTTTAATAACATGCGTTGGCTTTATATCCGCTTTCTCTAAGATCGACTGCGTAGTCACTCCAGTGAGGGTCAGGACGGTATCGATGCCACAGTTTTTACCGAAGACAATGTCCGTATCTAGTCGGTCGCCGAACATGACGAATTCCGAAGGGTCCAATTTTCCCAGGCGATCTTGGATAAGCTCAAAGGCGAGAGTCGACGGCTTTCTGTTAGTCGATTTCAAATATGGAAACTCCCAAGAATGCAGACAAAGAAGATGCATTTAGAGAAAAGGTTAAGCAATAATTTGAAATCCGTATTATCCACAAACTTGATGAGGCTCTCTCGGCAGGACTGCTTTCCTTACTGCGGCCACAATGCAGCCTACGCCTGGCACACAGAGATCATCCCTTCTCAAAGGCAGCTCAGCATCTTCGTTGGTGACGATAAACTTGGCCCCTTGCTTGATGTAACTGGCCGCTTTGAGTACTTTTGTGAAATTGAAATGGGGATCAAAGCCGACGAGTACGGCGTCGACTCTCTCGTCCAATCGCGCCGAACTCCAAGCGTCAACATCGATTTTATCGAGTGAGTAGTCTAATAGACGTTGATTTAAAAGCTATAAAATAAATCTCAGCCCCGCACAGTAAGTTTGAGCTTAGCAGTTGTTTGAACCAGATTTACCTGTTTCCTCTGTGACTATTTCGAGTCCTTTCACATTGGCTAGTTCCCCTTGAATGCCACTGTTTCCCATTACATAAAGCTTTCCATTAGGTGGATTCTTGGTAAAATAATAGCTGGCCAAGTAAGCAGTTCCAAAAACCTGAAAATTTCCTCTTAACTTCGAAAAATCATTTCCAAGAAGGGCCACTGCCCGCTCCAGATGGAAATTGGAAAGATCAACTCCCAGGAGAGTTCCTCTCATAGAGAATTACTAATTAGTAGCGCTCATCTAATTAATTTATTCAAAATACTACGAAGCTAGCGTAGCCTTTCATCTGCTTTTAAAATCCTCAACTTCAACAAGGCAGAGTCAAAATTGAGTTCGCAAGCAAGTCCGTGAAAACAAGTGGAGTCATTCTAACTGGTATAAAATTGATTCTCTACCTCATCGACAGATGCTTCGATCCCGTACTTTGCGAACTTCTTGACATACTCTTCTCTTGTTTTGCTAGAGTTATTAGTGACTGATTGCGGGGTCTAAAGTGCGTGTAAATTATTTCACGGTCGGAACTGCGCCAAAATGAAAGCTATATCAAATTACTCAGAAGTGAGATGGATCGCTATCGCTAATCATTACTGAAATTGTAAAACTCTTTATTCAAAGTTGACCCCTGGCGAAAAAGACGTTCTTATTTTGTTCTCTGAGCAAGGCAAAGAAGTCCTTGACTCCGGGAAGGATCTATGCCAAGCTTCACAAAATTAATCAATACTGCTCGTAATTAATGCTCTTTTGATTTTCTGAAACCCGAAGCTCGTTTCCACGCCAGAGCACACCGTCACAGTCGAAAACGAACGTAGATTTACGCGATAGAATCAATCCAAGCTCAGAGTACTTTCCACTCATGCTTTTCTTCTGAAAAATTGCCTTATTATTACTGAAATTTAACGAGTGTCGCTAGCTGAATATGTTCAGTAAACAAATCATTTTAGATACATGTTTATTTTAATTTCTTTCCGAAAATAAGCGAATTTTAGTTGGATAGAGGATTCTTTTGGGCAAATCAAATCAACTCATATGAAACAATCAAGACCGGCTTATATTTGAAAATAATCAAGTCAGCTTGACATCAATAAATATTTTGAAGATTGAAGAATCGCTTATCGATGTCTTTCATTGGTGACAATGAACGGATAGTTATCTTCTTCGAGAGGGGTAAAGTTCCTTGTCGTCTTCTTCGGATTGGCCAAGATCTTCGCCAATCGAGGCGACATCGTCGCAGTTTTCTTTGCAAGGCGGCAGGGGAATGTAATCTAAAAATAAATTGGTTTCTTATCGTGTTTTCTAGAGCTCGGAGCCTGCGGGCCATTTCCAAAACATAATTTTTCCACTTTAAATTTTTGAACATATACTGTAACACTGCAACACTGTACGGGGCTTGTAACTGCGTGGTTTTTGGCGAAAATCCCGAAAATTTTTGCATTTTTCAACAAAATAGCAAGCCCTGACTGTAATTTTCTTAAGATGCCCCGTGATGACTCCCGCTTATTTTGCCGGATTTGTGCATTTTCGATGTGCGAAGAAAGCAATCCGGACATCGTTATAGTCCCTTGTGGCCATTCCCGAATTTGTAAAACCTGCGTGGAGAAGGTCGACAGATGTCCTATATGCCGGGGTGAAAAGAGAGAATACATCATAATTCGAGATGGGAATCCTAGAAGGTCGGGGTCAGTATCTAGCTTAACTATAAGCCCTGTAGTACAAGGCATATGAACTGCCCGTGCCTATTCGTGGCTAGATGCGGACCCCAAGTCGAAGGGCACAGTTAGTCTGGCAACTTGACCAGCTGCGATATCGTGTTATGTTGGCAGAATATGAAGACTCTCGAAATGGAAAAATGCGCCCTTGAATGCTCGTTTCTTTGCTGACTTGTATGTTTCCTGCGAATAAACAAATTTTCGAGCACTAACGTTCTTCTTGGGCGTGTCGTTTAGCGGATTTCAGTTCGAGCTCAACCTCGGTAGGGTTCACGCCTTCCTCTTCGACTGGTTCTTCCTTGGTGACTTCAATAGCAGGTGCTTCCTCCTCACTCGACCCGAAAAGGCTTCCTATAGCCATGATTCCATTTCCAGTGGTTTTCACAACCCACCAAGCACCCATGAAAACTCCTAAAACACACACAATCGTCACCAGATCAGACTTGATCGGATACCTTTTATGGCAGCCCAAATCATTCCAAAAAAGCCCGCGATGGCACTCCATATGAGTCCAAAAAACTTGCCGACCAGCCAGAAACTATAGTAAACCGTATAGTAAACAGCGTTTGCACTGAACACTCTTTTAAATGGGGGAAATTCAAATTTAGGACCTGTATATAACAGAATTTTTGAGAGCCCAGATCGTCCATTCTCTGGGTGTCTCGTACCAAGCACACGTGGTTCCTAAGGGTACAGCAACTTGAAGGGCGTAGTTTGCTGCTAGAAAGGGGCGAGTGTACATGCTCCCATGCTGTCTTGATCTGATTTAAAACCCTCAAGAGCGAGTACTTGGGAAATTTGATCCGTTTTGAAATATTTTTTAAATCGCTTTTCCTAACAGGAAGGAGTCTATTCGCAAACTTCCTGCCCACAACAAAAGAACCCGCCAGAGTAGCCACCTATTATATTATTAATAATATTATTAATAATAATTATATTAATAATAATAATAATCAGTAGCAACCTGGGCCGCACCGATAGGAGTAAAAAGAAACTCCCGTGCACTGAGAAGATCACGGTTTCTATCAGCACAAAAGCTCAAGCTTGGAGTCTTAACGAAATCCCGAAAGCAATTTGTGAGCACGACTTCCATATTCGCCACGTCCATAGGAATAGGCTTGATTGCCGACCCTGGCGGATCGTAGATGGGTAAGTCTAACACTTTGACCATTCTTAAAAGTGTCCATCTTCATTTCTTAAACACACGCTGAATGAATCCTATCTCCGATAAAAAATGCCTGCTTTAAAACTCCGAGAGCCTGCAGAAAAAAAAATATTTATCGAATGCATGGTTGAATGTATTTCAATTCATCTGAACATATATCTAGAATAAGGAATCGGAAAGGATCGTAATAAGTTGAAAAAGTATAGTAAATAGAATAGTAAAATGTTAAGTAAGCAGTTGAAAGCATTAAGATGGTTGTAGCGAGAAGAACTTGTGCTTACGGCTTTCCTGAAATAGAAGGATTAAAGTCCGTGGGAGGAGGAAATTTACTTACTATCGAGTGACGAGCGTAATCAACTGTTATTTCCTCGCCCTTTTTAACGAGTTTTGTTGAGATGAGCACAGCCTTGAGCACTGAGTTACCGTCGTTTATTTTCAGTGCGCTGTCAGAAGTTGAAAAATAATCGAGAAGTCGGAATTCGCAGTTCGGCGTCTTCGAATGATTTACAAATCGACAGGGTGCCATTTGAACGTTTTCAATGAATTGCTCCGAAGGGGCTTGCTTGAAGCTAGAAAAATTATTGAAAGCACATTTCCGGTGGTTTATCATTTACCGAATGCTGAAAGACATGCGATCGGCTAGTTCTTTTGGAATGGCTCGCGATAGCTCAATAATAACTTGTCCGGGCTCGACTGTTAAGGAAGAGAAAAGACCGATTTCATGAATAGGTGAAGCTTGAAGATAGACATTATTTTGCTTGGGGTGATTGTGATGACTTTGACTTTTTGACGAGTTTTTATGTGCAGGACAGTGCCGCTTGGCTTCCGGAGCTAGCGCCTGCGCTAGTTTCTCAAATTTTCCCAGGAAATCTTTTCCTAGGAAGGAAGCGAGCGGCATTTTCTGAAGCAAAAGCTGGATCTGTGGAGCAGAGAAATTTAGAATAAACGCAGCAACGGTCATCGCCTGTTTTGGAAAGGACATTCCAATAGGCTCGAAGATGGAGTTAAGATTTGAGTCCATGTAATAAGTATGAGAAGCAGCCATTGTTTGAACTTTAAATTCGGCGCGCCCTGAGCTTCCACGCGATATGCAAAAGTTATAGTTGGATCTCTCACGCGGTGAAGTCCAAAAATATCGCGACCAGCTCAGGCCCACGGGCGCGATGAAGCCCTTAATTTCTTTGTATAGAAGCTGCATTGCGGGGTCGATCTCGCCAAGACTGAAGATCTTGAGTGAACCCACTCGCAGATGGGCTGACGGCTTCGCAAGTGATAAAGGCTTTGATAACTGAAGATTCTCTTATGAAAATTAATTTAACAAAGACTCACCGCTTCGATATCGCAGCCGTCTATAAATAAACGTCGACAACAAGCAAGCGACTTTAGAGCGTCGCAAGACTGTGCCTTCGGTAAATGTGAAGAGCAATAAAACTGTTGTTGTCTTAGGAAGGTGCCTCCAGATTTAAAGGCACATTCAATGTGGAAGTGAAGATCGCAGCGGAGGCGTGAGCAAGAAACAGAAGCTCCAAAACCGCCGCAAGTGGCGCAGGTCATTGGTTGGCACTTGCTTAACCCTTGAGTACGTTGATGAGGGCACCGGAAGGGTCTTCACGAACATCGGCTGCCCATAATATACAGTTGACATGAACCCAGCGCCCGATACCGACGTTGAGAAGCCGGCCAAGAGTGTCGGCTTTCCCGTCTCCTCTAATTTTGCAAAGAAGACAAGATCGCTTGTCTAAGCTCTTCCCAAAGTTTTGCTCGTATTTGACGCTCAATGAACGAGAATAACTTCCTTGATCTTGGGATGGGAACTAAATTCACTCTTGTTAGAAACATTTTTGCTGTCGCTACGGTTACCTTCGGTACTGGTGCAAATTTACTGTTCCAGACGTTCCAAAGAACATTTTTGTGCATAAGAGAGCGCCCAAAATTAACAAGATGGGTCTCCGACGCTTGGCGACGTCCGCGAGAGCTGATTTTTTGAGGGGCGATGTCGGGTAAATCATCAGAGAAAACGGTTGTGTCGGCATCGAGCAAATCTGCCAGACAAATTCTGTAGTTTCGTCGTTTGTAAGCATTAACCTGAACATAATTGTTAAGTCGGTTGACGTCAACTTGATACCTTTTGTTTTTTGTCAGCCGCAGAGGAATCGATCTTTAGCTTTGAGGCTTCTTCCTTGAACGTCTGATCGATCTTATAGCAGATTTTTATCTTTTACAAAAATATTACAAGCTTACCACTCGACAGCTAACGGTGCAATAGAAAGAGTCGGGATGCTGTTTTGATGTAATTGGCTTTTTGCTTGCTTCTCCAATAATGTGTTCGCCACATTTGGAGCAACGGCGAGTTTCTTCCTTAGCTGGCACCTCCGACGTTGATGTTTTGTGCTGTTGAGCGGGTGAACCGCTTTGAGACACTCGATAACCTTCGATCTTGATGCCGATAATATTCGAAATCGCTTTCAAAGCGTTTTCAATATTACTTCTGTCACCGGGCTGTCCTGCCTGGTCAGGTCTGAAGGTGAGTGTCACCGTCACCGGGTCCCTCGGATTATCGCTTGGCATCGGCAATTCAGGACTAGGACAAGTGCGTTCCTTTCCGTCGCCCGAGTTAGCTTCGAAGATTCCTTCCTTGTCAAGAAAGGTATAGACATTTCGCTCCTGAACTTCCGGAGACGCTGGGGCAACTGGAAAGTCGTGTGACATTCTTGGTGCAATTTCTTCTAACGAGCCGATCTTGCCCATTTCACTGAAATTATGTTTACAAATGATTTCTCGGATTAAATAGATCAGCTCTTATTGTATATGTAGTTATTTTGTAATAACTTACTTGAGCGACAAGTCGGGCACAGAAGATTCCTCATCAGAAGAATTTTCTTCGTCTGTTAGTGACACAGAAAAGAATGATTTCGTTTGACCGAACTTGGATGATAGATCTAGTATCGTTTGAATATCGTTTCCTTTGGGCATCTCCACAAAGTGTTGGAAATTCACGATCATATCATAGAAGCTTGCAGAAGTGTTACTCCAACCTCCTGACGCCCAATGCCCTCCCCACGTTTCCTCTAACTCTAAAGATTTTTTCGCAACAGCACCAAGAGTACCACCTCCAAGCGGAACACAGGGATCGATATTAATTCTAACAGGCGCTTCTGTGAGTCCAAGTTGGACTGACATTGCGGAATATTGGTTAGAATCAGCATCGCGCTTTCTTTTTTTCTGTGGTTTGCTTTCGAGCGATTTCTTTCGTTTGCGGGATTTGTTGAGCTCACCAAGTTTTTCCGAGTCATTTGATTTGTCGAGCGGCTGATCAGTTGGTTCCTGTTTAACAACAACCGGTGCTTGAGCTTCAGTTTTGACTTCCATTGACGGTGAATCCGTAGAGAAGGGGACAGAAGCTGGTTGACTCACTTTCACACCAACTTTAGGTGTTCCATTAGACTCCACGCTAGAAACCGGCGTCTCGTCACTTTTGGAGTGATGTTTCAACGAAATACCAAGCATCTTAAGTTGTTCTTCGGAGACTTTTGTCCCACGAGCAGACGGGTCTGTCGTTGGACTTGTGATTGTCAATTCGTCCGCGCTCAAAAGATTGTTCAGCAGTTCTTGCCGTTTAACAATTTCGTCTTTCGAATCTGCAGACGACGTCCTTTGGCTTGTTGTCCCAGAGAGAGAACTATTGGGCGGGAGCGTAACTGCAATGTTCTTCGCCATACTAGATGATGAAACAGGACCAACAGGTTTCTTTGGCATAGATTTTATATCTCCAAGTACGGGGAGGCGAGGTTGAAAGCTATTCTGTGTGCCCTGGTTGTATTTTTGAGCAGCTTGTATGTCGACCTTTGGTTCCTCTTTGTTCTTCTTGGATTTCTTCGGGCGGGGTTTCCGTGCTCTTGGCTGAGCTTTAGTAGGGTCTGCTGTGCTCGTTGTAACAACATCCGACTGCCCTTTTCCAGTAGCATCAATGTGAGACGAAACAACGATGGGAATACCATGAATCTGGGGAGAGTTGTTGCTGTCAGGATTTAAAGATCGCGTGCTCGCCGAAGGAGACCCATTTAAATTCGGTTGCATTGCAGTCTGATGAGGCATTTGAACTCGAATATCCGCAGTCTTGCCGTTGAATGATGCAAGACTGCCATTAGGACTTTTGCGGGATTGAATTTGCCTCAACACTTCGAAAGTCTTCTTTTTGTTGACCTCGGGTTTCTTATCGTCAGTGCGGTTATTTCCAGATTTCGTTCGATGGCGGGATGAACCTGGCGAGTTTGATCCTTGCGGAGTAGGTGAAGATGAGGATGGATCAGACTTCTTCTTAATTTGAACTGTTTTCCTACCCGAGGATAAATTCTTCTTTTGCCGCCCAAGTTCTCCCAAATTCTTTAGCTTATTATAGATAAGCTTCTTGGCTTCTTCGATCTCGTTATTCTATAGCGATTAAAAATAAGTTCGCTGAAATAATTGGGTTTATATACCTGATTCTCTTCTTTTGGTGGAGGTGGAAGCTCTACTGTAGGTGTTCGAGAGTTAGAAGTATCTTCAGAAGCATTATCTGTTACCACAACTTCTTTTTGTAGCGTGCTTGAGCTCGGAGTGTTAACTTTTACCGAAGTATTTACTACCAATGTTACAGGCTGGGTCAGTTTGATAAGCGTCGGCGCACTCTGGCCGTGTTGAAGAGGACGTCCTGGAGAGATTGCACGCGGGCTCAAACCGACAGGCCGATAGCTTCCAGTGTGGCTGGGAGACATTCGAATCTGACGATTGGTGGGACTTGAAGCTGGTGAACCTGGTTTTTGCACTTTCGCTGTTGCTACGATTGTCTTTTGCTTGGGTGACATCTCTTTCCCTGCCATTTTTTCGCCTTTCGGTGAGGTAGTACCAAGCGGAAGAACGACAAAAGGAGGCGTTTTAGGAGCTGGTGGCTTCGGAGGACGTTGGGCAACTGGGATTTCGTCTTCAGAATCATTCTGACCATCTAATTGTGGTATTTGAGTGGGAGAAGGAGTCGATTCTAAGCTTTGACTAAACATTTTATCGGTTGAGCTCTGGTCACTTCCGGTCGGAGCAGTTATCGGCTGATTATTACTATAATTATGATTTAACGGCGCACGTGCAACAGTAACGACGCCGTTCGAAGGCGACGAATTCCCATTTTTTAGCTCGATTTGTACAGCGCCATTGATCTTGATAGGATCAGAACCAATAATTTGTTGATGAGGATGTTGAGGAGTAATAACTTGAGCCTGCTGGAAACGAACTGACTGCGCTGTTTGGTTATTTGGAATAAGTCGGATAGGCTGCCGATGTTGAATTATTGGATTGAAAGATGCGCCAGGAAGCCCTTGAACCGCGGTAGAGCCACCAGGTCCTGGTTGCATTGGAAATCTTTGGCCGATGTGAATAGGTTGGCCTTGCTGATTGTACATCAGTGATCCCGGGTTTTGCGCAGTAGCTGTATTCCATATCTGATTCGAGGCTTCTTCAGTCCTTCGCATTCGCTCTTTTCGTTGAAGCTTATTGTTGATAATTTCACGAGCTAGAGAGCCTGACTGCTGACGTCCGAGATTATCGAATAAGCGTTCACAGTGATGTGGTTGATTTGGACGGATCTGTAGTTGTACAATATTCTGCTGAGCTGATGGTGCTTGCTGAGGTTGAAGACCGGTGGTCGGGGGTGAGTTCGTGCTGGAGGTGTGTGTTGTAGAAGGGAAACGCAAAGAAGGTTGGTTTTGAAGTCGAGGAGATGGGAAGACGTCGCCCACGGACGGAGACATGGCAGGAGGTGGCATAGGAGATCGTGGAGTCCCTGGAAGAGAGCCTTGGGATGAGCCAAAGTCAGAGCTCATTTTTCGGGATGGAGGAATCAGCGGCGAGCTAGAGTCAGGACTCATGTGACTGAACATAGGATCTGTATTTGACATGGCAGGCGCAGGGGATCCCGATTGGGGACTAGGAACAGGACTTTGATTCACTTGGTGACTAGGTGTAGCAGAGGGATTCGGTGAAAAAGAGGTGGCCGCAGGACTTTGTACTGGTTTTGGCGAAGGCACAGACGAATTCGGACTCGAAGCACATATAAATTGCTTCCAGGCTTGATCACTCGACTCTTTCTCCGGTGTTTTGTCCGATTGTTCGTTGGGCGACTGAGTTTTTGGCGGCTTATTTAAAGAAGTTGATCGGGAACGAGAGGAGCTTTTATTTCCGGTCTTTTTATCGCGGTTCTCTCTTGCCTTAGAAAGATAGGATTTTCGCCCTTCTCCAGGAACTTTTCGCCAAAGCCGCTGAATCTGTTTGTGTCTATCATTCCAATCTGGGAATTCTGTCTTCAAATGAGGGTGCATTGTATTCGCATAAAGAACTGGTGAAATAGTAGCTTTGTCACCACGAGCTTCGTCTTCCCGCCATTTTTCCGAGTTATTACGATTGTTACTTGATGAAGGCTCATTCTGGCTTTTTTGTATTTGATCGCGAGTTCCATTCCAATTCTGCATTTGCTGAACGTGGTTGGGGATGTGGCCATGAGGAGGTGGAGGACCATGACCAGACATTGGAACTGCCATTTGCCGCTGCAATGTACAATTGTTCATTGACAAGTAGTTTTGTTGATAGTTCTGCGGGTGAATTCGCGGCCGCACCTGCTCAGACATGACTTGCCGCACCTGAATTTGAGGAGATATGTGACCATGATGACTCTGAGTTACTTGGACGACTTGTTGCGAACCAATCGGTTGCGCTACAACTTGGGGTGGTTGATAAATAACTGGGGTAGGCATCGGACTGGTAATATGAGCTCCTTCTGGAGGAACATTTTGTGCTAGAATGCCATTCGGAATCACTCTGTTTATTCCAACATTTGCAGAAGTGGCCCCAATGTGTTGACCAGATGAAACTGGCGTGGGGGATGATACAGACCCAACAGGAAGAACTACATTGGGCTTCGAGTCTTCTTTCAATGTAGTAGAGCTTGTCGGGGTATCTTCCGGTTTATCTTCTTCTGATCAGGGTGGCTATTTTGGATTTGGGGGTTAGTTGGAATTGGATTGGATCCAATCCAATAAGGTTTGGATGGAATTTGGATGGCCAGGGTACCGGATTTTGTTGGGGAAAATTGGGCAATTGGGGGAAATTGGGGAATTGGATCCAATAAAAAATATATCGCTAAACTATGCAAAGAAGGGTCATTTTCATAATGAAAATGAGAAATTTCGGATAAAAAAATCATTGTTTTGGCTATGTTGACCCTCCTTTTGGATAAAAACTTACTGTTTCCCTTCTTTTCAAAGAGATAAAAGCCTTGGAAAAATTGGAAATCCAATTGGATCTAATTGGAATTGGGGATTTTTGGGTAATTGGGTAATAATTGGGTTGGATTGGATTTTGGATGGATAGTTCCGGCTCAAAATTTATTGGATGGAAATTGGATGGCCAGACCCCAAAATTTTGTCCAAAATAGCCACCCTGCTTCTGATTTGATGTCATTGATAATCTGACTCATATCTATAACATCGTCGAAGTCTTTTTCAAAATTCGTAAGATCGAAGAAGATATCTGGATCATTGGCACCAGAGCTTTCAGCCATTTCGGGAAGTGGCTGATCTAGAATGATCAATGAGGTATCTTCTATAGGCGTCACTAGCTCATTTATATTGTCGGAAGTTGACTGAGAGTCAGTTTCTGCATTGTACACATCCACTGGCTCCGACTTGACGATGACTTGGTTAATTCCTACTGACGTTCCAAGACTACTATCAACGGGTTCTGTTTTGATATTTGCCAAATCGCACATTTTTGAATCATGTGCGAGCTGCCCAAAAAAAGCTTCCTGGATGTATTGAGGATAGTTGTCGATAATCTTGCTTTTCTTCTTTTTATTTTGTTTTTTTGGTTCAGTTTTGACAGGGTTGTTCGAGTCAGAAGAGTTCCCAGTATCAAGAACAGCTTTAGGCTTGGCTACGCGATTACGAGTTCTGACGAGAAAACCGCCAATGCCAGGTCGATAAGGTTTGCGTTTTCGCGGTTGCTCCCCATTTGCCGATGCTCCATTGGTGTGATTAAGATCCTTTGGCTCATCGTCGATTTCTGGATGAGTCGGACTCGGAGGCTCACTTGGATTCATTGACTTCAGCGACGGAGTTCGAGGTTTTCTCATAGAGCCAATAAGTCGACTCAGCTCGCTTTGGAATGTTTGAAGGCCTTCATCTGTGAATGCGACTCCATCCTTTTCGTGTGTCTTTTGAATATCCGGTTCATTTGACCAGTTGAAGGTATCTATCACAATATCGTTCGAATTGTGGATACGCAAGGGCTTGTAAACTTTTTTCGAAGGGCGGCACATCGTGCACTTGAAATTTTGCTCAGCCATTGAATCAGCATCACTCTCTGAGTAAACCTGCTCATGCAATGCGTGTTGCCATCTGAGGCAATCAGAGCATTTTAGTAAAACGTCATCTTCCTTGTAGTTCTTGTTGCAGATACAACAGACCTGCTTAGACCAGCAAACCGGACAATTTGAGTAATCGTTTTGCCACTCGAGATTAGAATTGTTGAGAGTTGTCGTTCCACATGAGTTGCATTTAATGCAGTCGTCACACTTCCATTTCGATTGAGAGTTTTTGCAGTCTGTAGGAGTCGTGGCTGTGCCGTCGTCTGATTGAAGAATTGAGGATTGATTGGGTGTTTCCGCCGCACTGGCGATTGGTTTTCTATTCAGGCAGATGTGATGAAAGGTCTGATAGCACTGTGAGCAGGTCGAAGCGCTCGAGTCAGCAGGCTGCACGGATTCATCGCATTTCGGACAGATACGGCAATGGGGACAGGTCCATCCCTTTTCTAACAGTTCCTTGCTCAGCGTTACTTCAGCACAGTAAACGTGGTAACTTTGGGCGCAGACGATACAGAAAAGCATCTTTGATTCAAAGTGCTCCCTATCGCCGATGGCACCGCATGTAGCGCACAAATCACTACTTCTTACAAATTCATCTTCCTCCGCATCTCCGAGCAATACACATCTAAACTCGTCGAAAGTAGAATCGCGATCAGCCGAGCCTTGACTCCCATCCGTTCCAGCCTTCAACGAGTCGATTGCTTTTCGCTTGTTGCGCTTTTGAGCGTTCGATTGCTGGCCATCACTAGTCGAGTTTTTCGTGCGTTGGTCTTTTTTCATTTTCGTCCCCTTCCTTGCGCCTTTTTTCTGCGATTTCTTCGTTGGCGGCTTGCTACTCGGTGGTTTATTCGATGACTTATTCGTCGGCTTTGAGCTACTCGCAGCTTTGGAGCTTGTGGTTGTTTGTGCCGAGCAGCGTAAACTGCTAGTGATTTGATCGTTAGATGATATCTGCTCTTCTTTTGGCTCAAGCGAAGGAGAATCGTTACTGTAAAAGGGCTTGGGTGAATCTACGTCCGTTATTTCAGTAGATTTTGTCATGTCAGAGTCGATAGATTCTTTTGCAGAGATTTCGTCGGTAAAGCAGGAGTCCGACTTCGACGATTGGGGAGATTTGGGAATGTCAAACGGGCGACAGTTGGGACATTGGTAAGTCTTGTCAGGATCACACCCAAGGTGACAGCGAGAGCCACATTCCGAACACTTTATGAGCTCATCTTCGTCGAGACACTCGGCGTGACAAACGATGCACTCGGTCTTGAGACGGTGGTTCTTGCAGTTGGTGCAAAGCAGCTGCTCTTTCGCCGGCGAGTGGGTGTTTGTTGGAATCAGATGCCCGTTTCGTATTTTGTTGCCGCAATCGATGCAGTTGCGGCAATTGTTGCAGCTCCAGCCATCTTTAGGCACGGAGTCCATAACAGGGTTCAAACAGTAAGTATGCCAGCCTTTGTCGCACGTTTCACATATAATCATCTGCGCGTCGTCATCCGACTTTCGACATTGCTGGCAAATTTTACAAGTGTAGCACTGCCAGCCGGCGCGCACTTCGCCGGTAACGATGATTCCTTCGTTGAGGCAACGCGCGTGCGAGTGGGCCCCGCAAGTCGTGCAAAACAAGAGATCGGAGAGCTCACCCACTTGACTACAGAATTCACAGCCAGAAGGGTCGATAAGACGCGCTTGGTGACGATGCTCTGGAGCGCAAAGAACCGAACAGGATTCGGCGTCTTGGAAGGCGCCAGAAGCTACCGCGCACGGGTAGTGATAATATGACGAGCAGTTGGAGACTTTACAGCGCACGGAGGCTCCGTAGTTTTGGCAGTAGGAGCACTTCTGACGTAAACTCGAGAAAACAGCGCGATCGACGCCGACAAGAGTTACATCTTCAGAGAACTCACTCTTCAGACTACGAACTATAATTCTCATAATTAGGCTATGTTTAATGAACGTGAATTTACTTTTTTTGGCAGGATGATTTTCGTGGCTATTTTCGAAACCCCGCGCTGTGGCAACACCCTCACTCCAGGCTGCGCAGCAGTGGTGGGCAAAGACGTGGCCTGTGGATTCGAAGACGTGTATGGGCTCTAGAACGTCCGCCCTTCCGATTTTGCTGAGACTGTCTTCGGAATGAAGGGAGAGGGCGCGCTTGGTGCCGCTGCGGGTTGAGCGTCGCGGAGTTTTCGGAGATGGAGAGTTTCTTTCTGACGATTGCTAAACATGTTGAATGTTTTCGGTCGCTAGAAGGGAGTTCTCTACCTGAAATGGGTCGAATCCGGCTGAAGGCGCATAACGGATAAGTTCACCCTGGCCGAGGTGGCTAGATACGCAACAGAGCGCGCATCTAGGTGGAGAAGAAGAATAAGAATTATCAAAGAAAGAATCGCAGTCACTTCCGCTGTCGAAGACCGAGGAGAGAAGACGACCGGGCCGCTAGAATAAAATTTCAGCGCTTGTCCAATGAAATTCTGAGAATTATTTCTCCTTTTTATAAAAAACATTTCAACTTATGAATCGAGATTTAATCAATTACTTTGATAAGTTCTTATATTTTGGTTAAATCTAAGTGATCGAAAAATATATCTCAGTACCAATTATCCCTGATTGTTCGTCTAAATCGGATTTTTAGCTTTGAGCCACAAACATAAAAAAAAACAATTAGACTAACGCCTTTTCGTAAAGGATATTTATAAGAGTTAAAAAAAGAGAACGGTAATAGAAATAAAAGCGGGTTTCTGCTGCAAGAGTTGCTTTTGGATAGGTTTTAAGTCATGGCATTAACGGTGAACAATAAAAATGAAAGACGGGAGTGGTGATTTATTTCAAACCTTGAAATTGTTTCGTTTTCCTATATAATTTGGATTCTGTGAAATTGCGGCTGTTGACATTCACGGTTTCTCCGTCTCTAATGCAGTTTCGGATTCACCATTTTTCAATTTTCGTTTATTTCGTTCTCAATAGTTTTTAAAGTTTGTTTCTGTGTTGGCAAGTGGGAAAGGTTCTGAGCAGGATAGGGCGCGTTCTTCGGGCGTGCAGGCTACTATCGCACACTGCTGGGCTCTAACTCGCCGTTCTGGCTTACAATCGGCTCCAGTCTGTAGGTTCCTGGGAGGAGTCTCCGACGAGAGCGCGCTACAAATGCATCCAGTGAGTCATTGGGCGTTTGGGCGCGACGGGGACGCCCAATCCACTCACACAACTTTCGAAACCCACGCCCGCGTTATACGCGCTAAAAGACCAGCGCGGCGCGCCCGCTCCCGCCCCATCACAACTTCAATTCTGAGCAACAATCTCCTCTCTCCCTCCATTCTTCTTCCTTTCCTAATTCAGCAGAGACGATGTTAAGTTAAAAAAAATAACTTAAAATAGAATAAATTAAACTAAATAAATTATTTAAGAGATCGTTTGTTTATTCAAATAGCCATTCTGTCGAAGCTATAAAAGTTCAATAGTACTATTTGCTGTGTCGAATCAACGCTCATTCGTTCGACGAATTCGCGAGGACTATCTCTAGAACGACCGATATTGTTTTCTTTTCAGAGTACTGTCACTTTGTTTTTTTCTGGAAACGACTCGGGTTTATTCAGACAGAAAGCGTGTTTGCTCGACGAAATCTTCATCGAAAAAATAGAAGCAAAAAAAGTAATTAGAAAATAATGTTTATCCCAGCAAAAAAAAAGGGGGTGGAAGTTCCGCCATGTGGGAATATGTATCGAATTGGGGGTAGGAGGGAATTTTCGCGTAGTTCTGTCAGCCAAGCGGTTGAGTAGCACATGGTCCGCAGCGGAAAATGACTCGATGACACTGATCAATGTCTTTGACCAGCAATTTGTCCATTCGCTCGTGTTAAACACACTATAACTGTAAGTTACGAATATATTTTCAACGCGTCCATGGCTATGTTTTTAGAATAAGGACTTTCTTTCCCCAGCACCTACTGTATCTGACTGTGGAATATAGTTTGAGGGAAAATGAGCCGACCGTGGGATGACTGTCGCTACTTCATCATCTCTGAATGTCTCAGGAAGAACTGTATGTACAGACACCACCTCCCCGCAAAGACTGCCCAACTCTGTTCGAAGTGGGCTTCTGGAACATGCCAAAAACTCGACTGTGACAGCATGGTACCCACACTCCAACAGAACGTTCGAAAATAATTTATTTTTCAGCACTTCGTGCTCAAGCAGAAAAACGAAATGCTTTGTTACTTTGAGAATACGCCAAGTGGTTGCATCAATCTCAGCTGTAGCTACAAACATGTCAAGCCGCGACCATCACCGAAGAAAGACGCGATGGACGAAAAGGTAAGATATTCCCTTTCTCCCATCTTCGCGATCTTCATGTTTCTCTAGGTAGCCAAGTATCTTGCAGAACTTGAAGGAGGCAAGACGTCGTCATCGCCACCAGCTGACGAAAAGGTAACAACGGAATCGAGTTCGATTTCAAGGTAAATTTTTATTTTAAGAAATCGCCGCTAAAATCTGACAAAGCAAGCTCGGATTCTGATGAAGAAGAAGATCTTATGGCAATGAGGGCGCGGATCTTGCAATCTCAAGCCAGGGTTTGTTTCGTCGACTGTTCACGAAAATGGAATGGTTGATATTTAGGCACGCGCTAACATCGTCAAGAAAACGGTGAATCGAGAATCGCCACCGCGATCGCCGGAAGAGGAACTCAGACCGACCTTCAATGTCGCCACTCCGCCGAAGGGCTTCCTCAAATCCGGTCGGAAGATCGTCTCAACCAAAAAGTACGTCTCTGTCTTCTGGTCGAATTCATAAAATCTTAAGGGGCTTTAGCGACGATGATCAGTCGGATATCTCGCTGGACGAGTTAACTGACGAAGAACAGGAAGACCTGCGAGCTCAGCTTAATAAAAACAAAGAGCCAGTGGTGCGTCTTTCAATCTTTGAGAACTTCCTATTTAATCTTTGATTTTTAGACTATTCGTAGAGTCGAAGATCAGTTTCGAAATGTGGAAACCAAGAAGTCCGAGAAAAAATCTGAAAAGACGGTGAAGGTGAGTCCGCATGAGATCATCCAATGAAATGCTTCATTGTATCTTCGTTTCTTGTGCGGGGCTCTATTTTTCGATTGTAGCATGCTGGCCGGATCATTTCTATCCGCAACGAGAACGCGCCTGAGCTGAAGCGGGAGAGCTCGTCTGAATGGGTCGAACGAAAAATAACTATCAAGGTAAGAAAATGCCACTTGCTGCATGAACTAGCTTTTGTTTAAATATCCTTTATGTGTGAGTAAGGGCATCGAGCATTTTAGCATTAGCTTACAATAAACTAGCAGATCATAAAGTTCAAATAAACGAAGGAAATTTGCTAGTGAAGTAATCTTGAATCACTCTCTTTTTAAAATGCTTTTTTCAAGAAGCCGAAGAAAGAAAAGGCGAAAAATCCGTTAGTCACTCGAGTGGTAACCAACGTCTTCGCTGGAAACTCATCGGAAGCATCTTCGTGTGATTCAGATGAATCTCCCAGAAAATCGACTAAAAGGAGAAAACCAAATACATCTTGGGCTTCCGTAAAAGACGAAAAAAAGTAAGTTTATTCATAGCTTCTGCACGATAATCAACAAAAAAATCAGCGTAAGAAATCGCCTCGGAAATAAAAATGAAGAAGATCTGAGCAAACAGATTTTGAAGGCGCGCCTCAATCGCTTCGGCGGAGAGGTGTCGAAGAAAGAATCGGTCTCGGTGAATAGACGGTTGACGCTTTCTACTACTGGTGGAGGAATAAAATCTCGCCTCGGTGGTGGCGTTGCCGCTATTCTCACCAAGGAATGCCAAGCCGCCGCCAAACAAGCCAGCAGCAAGCCAATCAACGTCAAAAACAGACTCGGAGAACAAGCGACCGCCCCTCCAAGGTATTTCTAGCATGAGCTGCATTCATTGCTGAATTTTTGGTAATGTTGCGAAAAATGAGCATTGAAAGGCGCTCGAGCGTGTGAAATCGTGCTTCATTTAACATTCGCGGCTCAATAAATTTTAAATAATTTCTTCTTCGTCTCCAAAAGCAAATCGTAAACGCGTTTTCTCTAGAAGCGAGCAGAAGGTTAATGGAAATGAAAAAGAGTCGCCTAAAAAGAAGACTGTAAATCCGCTACGTAGAAAACGCAGTTTATCGTCAGAGAAAGAGCCGATCGTCAAAGAGAAACAACCAAAGACTGCTTTGAAGGAAGTGAACCCCTTTGAACATTCGTACGACGTTCCAGATATCGACGATACAATTCCCAACAAACCCGTTTTATCTAGCAATGGAGTGCGTAAAGAAGATAAAACAGCCGAGAAAAAAGAAATCACGCCAGTAATTCCTGACCCTGATGCAGAAGAGGAAGCCACCAAAAGGTTCAAACGTACTAATTGACATTGTTTATTATGCGTAGTTCTAGTCCACCAGAACAACTCGCCAGGAAGCCGTCGACGTCCCCCGTTAAGTCCAGGCGTCTGAGTTCACGTAAGTCTAACTTGACCTTGGGAATTTTCTTTGTTTATCCAAGCAGCAGTGAAAATGCGATTTTTTATTTAAACAAATAGGCGTTTTTTGTTTATCAATTTCTTGCCTTCAGGTGCACTTGACGATATGGACGACTTGGATGCCGAGTTGCTGCTGGGCGTAGAAGAGAGCGACAATTTAGACCTTGGTGGCGACATAGACGACGAAGATCTTTTTGCATAATTGTCAATTATTAATTGACTCCAAAAAATGTTTCAAAGCCTCAAAGTCTTCTACTCAAACTAACACCAGTAATTTCTTCAAGTTACACCAGTCGATTAGACAAAGTTGAGATGAGACTCTCTTCGTACTATTTACCTAACCGACTCTCCTTAAAATGATATTGATGCTGTATATTTATCTTCTTCAACGTTACGGTGCTTCATTCGTTTATTCTTGCTTCAGAGGAATGCTGTCAAGTTAATAAGAAACCCAGTTCAATGACTTCTCGCCTACATAATCTTATTTTTAGAATGAATGAGCACGATCTAGTGGAGAAACTAGCCCTGAGTAACATTCGAACGATCTCAAGAATCGTGAAGAGCAGGATCTAAAATCGGAGCGGTGCTTTCAATTTCGCCAGTTTCTTTATTTGTGTACCTAATTGCTTCAATTCTCGTGTAGTGTTTTCGTTTAGTTGGAACAATTTTCGATCCCTACTGCGAAGAATAAACTCAGGTCGCTCCGAATCAACGCTAAATCTAAAAATTCTAGAATGGTAGACACAAATGAGGTAGAATCTCATTTGATTGAACGGTACGAAATCAGACGCAGATTAGGTTAGTCCAATCTTCGTTTCGCGTTAGGTATATTTTTTCCATTAGGGAAGGGTGCGTATGGTATCGTCTGGAAGGCGAATGAGCGCAAAACAGGCCGCGTAGTGGCGTTGAAGAAGATTTTCGACGCTTTTAGAAATCCAACTGATGCTCAGAGAACATTCCGGGAAATCCTCTTTCTTCAAGAATTCGCAGATCATCCAAACATCATCAAGTGAGTCTTTTGTCATAATCAGCAGTTAACTTTCGTTTAGATTATTAAATGTAGTGGCAGCCAAGAATGACAAAGATATCTACCTAGTTTTTGAATATATGGAAACGGACTTGCATGCGGTCATTCGAAAGGGAGGCATTTTACAAGACGCACATCAAGTAAGCAGCCATAAACTGGACTTGATTTAACTGTTTTCCAAAGAGATATATTATGGCCCAACTGATGCGCGCAACTGCCTTCCTTCACTCTGGAAATGTAATCCACCGAGATCATAAGCCTTCAAACGTCCTCCTTGATTCTGATTGCGCAGTCAAGGTTCCAATCAGAAATTAATTCATAGAAATAATTTTCAATAGATCTGCGATTTTGGCCTCGCCCGATCGCTATCTTCCATTCCAAAACGAGGGCAAGGCGACGACACCAGCGTCCCAGCGCTGACTGAATACGTGGCTACTCGATGGTACCGTGCTCCGGAAATTTTGCTCTCGTCCCCTCACTACACAAAAGGCGTGGACATGTGGAGTTTAGGATGCATATTGGCCGAGATGTTGCTCGGCAAGCCGCTATTCCCCGGCGATTCTACTTTCGATCAAATCGAGAAGATCATCAGAGTGATCCCACAGCCTTCGCGACTGGACATTGACGTTATTGGCTCCCAGTATGCTTTGTCAGTGGTCGAGCGCGCTCAACGAAAACAACGAGTGACGCTCGAGCAAATTCTTCCGAAAGACTCGCCCAAAGATGGAATCGATCTCATCAAACAGTTGCTCGTTTTTAACCCAGAGAAGCGCCCATCTGCCGAGTCCTGCCTCAGTCATCCTTACGTTGCTCGATTCAACACGAAAAAAGAACCTCTTGATCTTGGCTATCAGGTCATTCCACCGATCGATGACGATGTTCAGCTCTCCGTGGACGAATATCGCTCAAAATTGTACAAAATGATTAGGGAGAAAAAAGCTGCAAGAGATCTTGAGCGAGAGCGTCGCTATGCCGAAGAGCAAGCAAAAAAAACCAAAAAGGTAGTGTGGCTTTTCTTGCATGATTTTACCGTTATTTTGCAGGAAGATCTCAACAGGACGCTAACAAACAGCTACCCAGAGTCAGGAAGCGCAACTAAGCAAATGACGAGCACGGGGACGGCTCCCGTCTACCCAGCTGCGTCTGTCGCTGCATCGAAGCCAGTATCAGTGCCAGCCCCTTATCGTCGATCGTCGAAAGTTGTGGCTATGGATAAGGGCGAACCATCTCGTCATTCTCGCAGTGCCCAAAATCTCGCGCCTCACCAGTCGCCCGTGATCCACAGCAGACACAGCTCTGCCCCGCTTCACAGACAAAACACGAGAGAATTTACGAAGCAGCAGGACCGCCTTGTAAGTAAACAGTCTTTATTCTTGATTTTAATCTTTTCATTATTGCAGAGACAAAACAGTAACATCATTCGCAAAAACAGTCACTCAAATAACAACAACGGGAACATGAAGGATGCCGACTTGAGCGTCACTGGCAAAGTGGTTGGCACCAAGTCACGGTCAAACTTCGTTCGAACTACCGGTGCGAAAAACACGCAGCCTCATCGATCTTCCTCCGGAACTTACAAGGTAAAATGACTCTCGGTCGGACGGAGGTTTTTCTTTAGAATATGACGAGTAGCGGGAACGCCGCCCGAAATACCGGCTCCAGTCACAGCCAACAGTATGGCACCGTTACTGCAAAATGGCTTAACGAGCACAACTGATGATAACCATTTCCACTTTTCTCTATCCCCGTTTTACATATTTCTATAATTTCATTTCATTCCCGCGAGATGTCCTCTTCGCATTTCCAGTCCCCTTTCTTATGATCCAAGTTTCCGACTATAACTTCTGCTAGCGCAGCCTACTAATTTACGTTTTATTTATTTCCTTTCTTATTTTTGATTAATTTTTACATCTCATGACCGACCTCGAACGTAATTCAATTTACACGCATCATCAAAAATAGTGATGACTCACAGTTGGGCAGTGTTATGCGCTGGTAGATATTTCTTCGTTTACCCAAGTTTTAAGTGAAGCGAACAAAATTTGAGAACAGTTTTCCCACCATTATGTTATGCTTAAACATTCCGCTCTTATCGAGAAATCATGTGAAATCCAGGACCCAAGAAGCGATTTTGGTTGAAATACAGAAAGTGAGTCACGTATTCTTCCTTGTTGTCGAACACTGAAGTCACTTTGTTTCTACTAGCGCTTTCTCTTTCTACACTTTCGCAGAAATTCTTAATAAGCACTTCTACAATGAAAATATCACTGATGTTTCGGATACCCACTTTACGCCTTGCGTTGGCTGCTAACTCTTTCTGTCTTTTGTCCTCCTTTTCCCAAATTTCTGTGCAAGATCAAGAACCAAAGGGATAAGCAGAATGAAAGTATGCGCCATTTAGTGCTCTTTCTCAAGAAGAGCAGAGCGATCACCGTCTCTCTCTCAAAAATGTATAATTTTCTATAAATAAATCTATATTTTTCAAATAATAACTTCGAGTCTTGCTTCAATTTGCACGACTCGGCGGCTTCAAAGTGTTTTTCTTTATTGCAACTCAGAGCAGTTTAGTCATCAAAACATAATTATTATTTTTAATGATCTTGAGTGAATTTTAATAGCAATTGCGACAATTTTCGAGCATTGCCATGTGTCCAGTAGGATTAATGATAATAAGTCACTATTATTGTAACTATTAGGCAATTCACAAAGCAATTCAATTATTGATAGTTTTAATTTGCAAATGCCAATTGGTTCGATGCACTAATTACCCTAAGTGACCCCGAAGGAGGTCAGAACATGTTGGTGGCTTTTTCTTTCGAAGCTTCTGGTGATTTAAACATTGCGCAATCAAAAACCGACCAATTAGACGATGGCTCTAAATTTTCGCAAAGATTTCCTTTTTCCCTTTCTGAGTTCCCTTTTCAATTTTATCCGATGAGAGCGCAACTTGCACGGCGAGTTCTTTTTCCGCAGCGCTGTGCGCAACTCGTGCGCCGGAGAGACCTGACGATTTCTGGGGCGATGAGAAGTGATGGATTCGCGTCAGAAGAATATCTCAGGGCTTTATCCAGGCTGGGTCTGGAAGGAAACCTTTTTCACTCGAAGGAAAATCTGAGGAAGGCGTTCATTGAACTGAACGCAGAGGTTGAGCTGGACGACGTCTCAGGTAAAGAAGGTTTTTAGTGAAATTAAGTAATAGTATTTTATTTCTCTGGATAAGGCCACTTTGAGAGAGCTCTGCGTTTAACCATTTAAATTTACGCTGTAGTAATTGTGTTTAGTGTAAGGCTCTCTTTTAGGTTGAATTTCGCTCTAGTTAGTCGTTGTTTAGACTTTCGGGTTGTAAATTTGTGTAGCGCTGTCACTAGTGCAAAAGAACATCAATTTCTTGGCAAAAGATAGTTACTTCTGATCACGGTTTTGTAGTAAGGAACGCATACGAATACTGCCTTAATTTCCATGAGGACATGTACGGGAGAAGCCAAGGAGTTGTCTCGGAGAAGATTGAAAACGTCACTAAATTGAAGCGCTCAGTTGGAGGTAAGTTACTCAAAGTTCATGGCAAATAAATAAATTTGCGGTTATATTCATGGTAGAATTCGAGGTAGTCTTACTTGAAGCCTTGCTCTGAGAATTCTTCATTTGGCTACTCGAATGTTTACTGTTGCTTTTTTCCAATTGACTGAACGAACACTTCAGGAATCAGTTACTGGGAGACACTGATGATGGGGACTCGGCTGTTTTTCCTATTTTGCGTTATGCTTTGGTACATTCTCCAGCTTATGAAGCCCTATGTCCGATTTACCTCAACATACTACATGGATGAGCCAGAATCGAGAGGGCTGTTCTCCGCCCGTCGATATTATCGATGATTTTACTGTACAAAATTCCTGAAACTCTTACAGAAAATACATTTGTACGTCAGAATGTTGATGTCTGTCTCTACTTCTCGATATTTCCCCTAACCCAACACATCAGGTCATGTGTTGTTATTGGGGACATACGCGGTTTCACGAGGCATTTCCTCTTCTCCAAGTTTTATCCAGATATGGAAGAATTTTAACTACGCGAGCTTGAATTCTTGTGCAATTGATCGAAGTTTAAATAAACTATTATGCGAATAGAGAAATGCCTTTAGAATAGGAAATCACGAGAGTTATTTCTCTTGGCAACTAAACAATTTCGCTCGAGAGAGTGAGCCAAGTTTTGTACTCTCCAAAAGTTCCTCTGATTGCAAGTCGCTCATTTCATTTGGAACGTGCATAAAAATAACACCCTCAATATGTTCTGGAACTGGGCGGGTCGAAATGAAGAAATTGTTGCCCTCTTATTCCGGACAAGAATTTCATTCAAGAAAAACAGGCCGAGTTGATTTAACTTTTCAAACTTGCCAGGGGTAATTTTGGGAAATCAGTATTTATTAGAAATATTTATAAGAAATAGCTGGCGGGTTACTGCTGAGTAAATCGTCTACTCGTGTAGTTTGCAAGAGTTCGTTCGAATAGTTTACAAGCGATGTAAACTAAATATCACCAACAGGCCCTTTTTCTTCCTCCAAATAATTTAAATTGTCTAGCTATAATGTTATTTCATAAACACTGCTTTAAGAAGCAAGAAAGAGCAGCCTCCGGCTCCGAGAATTGGAATGAAAACAAAAGAGGTCTATTTTTTGTAAACACAAACTTTCATTTTGTATAAATATCAATATGATTAGTTGAACGATCTTTGCTGCAATTATACTTGGGCAAGCCAAAATACGAATTTGTGCGGAAGTCCTCAAAATTAGTGGATAGACACTTGATTTTTAGTGATTTGCAATGATAGTTAATTTGATTGTTTCCTTTCGATCAGGAGAGGTTTGAAAAACTCAATCGCCAGCAGATGTCTGGGCTGATTTCTCTTGAAACTGACGATTCGCTCGTGATTTTTTTCATCTTACATATAAAGAAGCATCGAGAGTGGGATTTTTTCATTGCAGAGAAGCCTTCCGAAAACACCGGAAGCGTCGAATTTCGAAATGTCTCACGAAACCTACAGACGAGGCAACGAAGCGATAAGATACGTTGACAGAAAGTACGTCAAGAGTTTCGGAAAATATGGAAAGTGCGCGATGCCAAGCTGCTACAGGTAATTCTTTCGTTATTTCAACGTTTTACTTATCGAAAGGGTCACCGAGAAAATGAAGAAAGCAAACGCCTTTCGTCGTTTTGTCTGCGAACACTGCATGCTTGGCCCACAAGTGAACGAAGAACTAGATGAAGCCGAAGAAACAAGAATGAGTGATGCAAAGCTCACATGTCCTGCATCGAAATGCTACGCATTGTCATCTCCTCGTCAGTTCATCAATGGAGAATGCTGCGAAGATGCAAAGAAACACCGTTACTGGCATTTTTCATTTCAAATCATCAAATTTTCATTTTTAGAGAGAAAGGCGTTGGTCATTGACGCACACAGAGCGTACCTAAACTCGCGATTGGAAGAAGACGAGGCTACGTTAGAGCTTTTTGACGCTGAAAAGAGGGTCAGCAGCGCAAAAATGAAACTTAGGAGGGCGGAAGAGGAACTCAAGGATGCCCAGAAGGAAGCAAATTCTACTAGACAAAATATCTTGCGTCGACGAGAAGTTACTCTGGCAAAACGGAGAAAGCTTGATGAAGAAGCGGCAACTGTTTGTCGGGAAGAGAGTAAGTTTTGTTGTCAACATAATTTTACGTTATTGAAAAGAGGGGCCGAACGTCGAAGTTCGTGTCTTTGGACCAGAAGACATCAAAAACTACCAAGAAGAAGACAAATCCTCATGGGCACCCTTCAAATAGATGCGATTTTGAGGCTGTCAAAAACGATTTTGGAAAAAAAACAGTGTTAACCAGAAAAAAATATGTGGACTCAGATGACATGCCCTAACCAAATTCCGGCTTTTATTTCAACGATGAGCTACTACTAGTAGTACTAGTACATTGTATCGCAATTTTCGACACCCTCAAACTATCTACGGACTTTTCTCCTCCTTCACTCGTGACAATCTTATTCCCTTTGCTATTTTTCCTATTCTATTGAAAAAAAAACTTAAATTTAGTATAATAAACTCAATAAGTCTGAATAAATCCAATAATTGACTTCATTTTTCCCAAAATGAACTCATTTATCAAGAAGTAGTTGAAAAGATAAGTGCAAAATCTTGTTCAACTAAGCTTCGAAAAAATCGTTCTATTATTGAAAAGCCCAATTGTAGGGCCGTTTTATCCCCCAGTTTTGAGCGAAAAAGCTCAAAATTACTGTCCAGATTTATCGGCATCCGACATAAGAACGTGTTTTACGCTTAAATTATTTTTTCCATACGACTCATTTCCTGAAGCAAAAAAATTGATGAAATCGATCGAAAATCGCGAGTCGCAGCGGCCTTGGAAAACACCATAAAGGGACGCTTGACTTTATAGAACTGAATTTTTACGAATCCGCCAGGGTTATCGCTTCCGGCCTTTGTGGCTAAGATCAAGTGTAGTATCTGTTCTTCTCAGTGTGACAGCTGGGACCGTCCCTACTGGGACGTCTATTGTCACCCTGATTTTTGGAACTAGGGATGTAGTTAGGGGCTTGCTCCGCTCTTCCCACGGGTTGACTCGCTATTGCAGTACCGGCGAGCTCGGCCCACTCCCCTACTGGGGAGAAATAAACCATAAAAACGTACGAAACCACTTTGGGAACAAGTGATGATGAGCACAGTCGAAGATAAGCCTCCCTGGAAGAGGTGGAGAATAAGCTCAAATATTTGATTTACAGCGTTAATTTTGGCAACTAGAAATTTTCACAAATATTGTAAGACAAAGCTGACAATATGTTTGTTGCACCAAAAACAGTTGTTGGAACACTGTCTAGCTTATTCCTGCTAGACTTGTGAGATTGGCGCACTAGTTGGAATCTAATTGTTTCCCCAAAACGTGGGTCTCTACCGTAATCGTATGAAGCCACTGTTAGTTGGCCATACATATAAAGTCAAGTTCTACGTTGCTCTAAGCCCAAAATTTGAATTTTTGTGGCGACAGCGAACCGCATCGGCTTTTTGCTCTAAGCAAAATGAGCTGCTTCTCAAATCGACACATCAAGAATTTGTCCCAGCATAAAAGAGCTTGGTCTCTGGCAGCTCCAATCTCGATTAGCAGCACGAATCCGCTCCAGTGTCTCTAAAATGCATCACCTGGCAATCATGAAATCAGGCGGCTTCACTAATTGTCGCTTTCAAAACGAGCGAGCTTTATATTGCCGAACGATTCTTTCTCAAAGAATGCGATCTTCTACTCAAGAATTCAGAAAACCTATCATTTCTTGCTCAATTTAAGAATCACATACAACTTTTAATCGGCTTGACAGACCGAAATTAAAAAAAAAAACTAGGAAATTGCTATGGATAGTTGTAATTTTGATGCCAACCGTTTTGAAGTCAGTTGTTCTAAGTTACCGATTATGAAAAGTACACAACTGATTGAGAGAATCTATTATTTTGTGATTTGAGTGAAAACAAAATTATAAATACTTTCTAATTGGGTTTGGTTATTATTAGATCTAATTGAACCAAGGGTAGAACGAGAAGTTTACTCCTAATAATTAATTCTACGATAGTAAGCACCAGACCACGATTAGCCACAAGATTGCGCAGTTCGGTTCTTACTGATGGCGCTGCAGGAGCACCATGGTGGAGCACAAACTGTGCGCTCCAACCTTTTAATATCATAAAAAAATGAGAGGCAGAAGCCCGGAAACCGGATGCTCTCTTGTCCAAAGTGCAAGATTTAACTAGAGATATTTCAGAGAATGAAGGTCTTATATTAAAAACGAAAATCAAAGAATAACCAGCAATCATAAGAGAAACTGCCTTTTTTATAATCAATCCTTTCTGAAACAATTTCAACTATCCTTAGTGATAAGGATTCATGAGAGATTGTATTCTTTTTACTCTTGTTATTATTACTGATTTATCTTTTTCAGACTTTGAAACGGCTCTTGACGATTGGAGATATCTCCATACATATTTTTTTGAGTGACTAACGGTAAGTTAACGGAACGTTTCAGATTTTGGATATATCACTGTTTTGAACGGAGTTTTTTTCTCACCGATTACGGAAGGTGCGTCTTAGCGGTCGCTTGATCAGTTTTGAGATTTCAAGCTCGTGAGCACTGAAAAATCATGCGGTCTAATCTTCTCAGAATAATCATCGCCTCATTTCAGGAGCATGTAATCGCACTCGAAAATTTACTTTATATAGTGGTCAGCGAAATGGCTTCTTTTTAACGGGCTAGATTGAATTTAACATTGTTTCGTAAGAGATCTCCTTCGCTTGAATACAAAATTTTCTTGTTTCGATACTCGAGATGAAACCGCACGTTCTTTCAAGGAAGATATACAGCGCCAAGTTTATAGAAACAGTTCGTAAATATTGTTCTTGGTTGATCCATGAACCTGAGCAGATCAGCGATAGAGCGATTCATACTTGCTCCTCGTTAAGAACTCTTAATGCGTTAATGAGCTTTGTGCGTTATAATATCGTGAAGAATAAGAACTTATTTGCTTCATCGGCTTAGATGGAGATGAAATCCGAGCGCCGCTAAAAGCATCCCACCGACCTTCAAAAAACAGTTTTATTCCAATTATTCAATTAGAACCGCCTTATTGATGATTTTGCTTTCAGGTGTAACGACAGAGCAGCGATTGCTCTTAAATATATTTAAACGACTGAGCAACACACGTCTTGAACAAGGAAACGGATACTGCAACGCTGATGTCAATACATTTATCCTCAAACACTGATCAGCAAATGCATCCGTACAAAAGCATTTCGTGAATATAGTTGATTATCAACTTGCTCTTCGACAAATCAATTGTTTTAAATTTCGATTATTTTTTAAACGAACCTGCATTTTTGAACTTGGCTTTTACCAAACGGGTTAAATCTTTGACAACAACTCGGCTAACTCTTTAATTCCTTTCTCCACTCATTTTGTTTCTTGTTTTCATTTGATATACTTAAAGAATACTAATAGGCATAAATTTTTATATAAAAATTTAATATAACCCTAAATCTTGGGATTCACAATAAGACATTTTGAAATAAGGATTAAGAGTTTTTTCAGTGATTTTTTTTTGAATAATTTTTGCGATAAGACTTCCGAATCCCACCAGAGTCTTATTCTATCTGGTAGGTTATCGCTTCTATGCCCTAGAAAGTGTATGGCACGTGCTTCTATGTTTTTATCTTCTTAGGAACGCGACCTCCTCTCTTTCCAGCTCTACAAGCGATCGCGCTACTAAAGGTAAAGTCCACGTTAAATCAGTGAAAAGCTGACCGACGCCTTGTCTTGAGTTGAGCGGAAAGTTGAAACATAATATCGACAAACACTTTCCAGAACAAAGATAATCTGGGCTGGCTCAGTGGTGAAGCCTTGTTGAATCACTTTGTGAGTATTTTCGGGAACTCGAACTTACCCAGCTCCAACTTGGCAACTCAATATCCGACAAAAACCTCACGTGACAAATAGCAAATGCGTGTGAGCAACAGTAGATATTTTTTGAGGCCAGTTCGGCGAATTTTGCCCAAACTAATTGTTTTCTGCTCAGAGCAATTAACCTTGCACAGGGAGCAATTGTTCTCGCTCTTCTCTCTGGAATGAATTGCATCGCTCGTGAGCGATTCCGACAATCACGAATTCGACAATTTCGTCGGGGGAACGAAATAAGTTGTTGAGAAGCTGCTGTTCACAAGAAAGCGATAGAGTGTAGTTTTTCTTTTCTCCGGGGTCTCCAGCTGAGCTAGACGCTTATCTATATTGTAAGAACGAGAGATAAAGCTGTCTTAGAGCAACGCGGAGAACCAGAAACTCCAACCAGTGAAAATCAGAAGTCATAATTTATTTGTAAAAGTTGGATTTATTCAAGAGAGATATATTTTGAGAAAGCGCATCCAGGGGTTAGAAAACTGAAAACGCGGGAATGAAACCTTCTAAGCTGGATTTTTAGATCTCTACCAGACGAGAAATGGCGACTTACGATAACCAAGAGTCCTTGCCCTACATTTTGGAAGCCATCAACGATCTCCAGGGACGGTTACAACCATGATAAAATCTTGAATTTGACCGGCATTGGAGATATCTCTGATAAAAGAGGAAATGAGAATTTTGGGTGGGGACTGAGACCTGTAAAATAACCTTGCAAAGACCCGGTTCTACGGTTTTCAGCTGGAACAACTAAAGAACCAAGAGAAAATCCAGCAGGTGCCATCGTTGAACTCAATCTGGTCGACTAGCTCCGACTCAGCCTGTGGATCGACTCGGCCACCTTCAACCGGTTCTGCGGCATCTTCTGTCGATCGAGACTCTGGGAACAGTTCAATTCGGTATTTTACAGAGAGCAGTAGTGGGCCTGTCTGACCGCATACGAGCTCGATTTCCAAAGTGATTACTTAATTAAATGTTGTAGATCCTTCTCCCCTGATGTTTCTTCAGCCTCCGCTCAGCATTATTCCGCTCAGCTCAATGCTGCGGCCGCTCTATGGCCGCAAGCTGCTGCTGCTGCTAGTCTTGCTGCCTTCCTACCAAAGCAACAGAATCAGCTCAGGGTTACACGATTTAGATTTTATGATATGATTTCATCAGAAAAACTAACAACGTAATGCTCAACCCTGGCTAAGATGAACTCCGTCCATCTCCTTCAGAACGCGTTCAATGTTGGAGTACCCAAGAAACACAACATCAACTTCTCGAATGATAAGGACATCAAATTCGAGCGAAACCATTTTGAACAGCAAAAGAAGAACATCTCTCCAATCGGCAGCGGCATCCCAAAAAACAATTATATGCACTCTTCTTGGATTCCTAACGCCAGAAAAGGCGCTCCTGTCAAGCAAGGAGCTTCCCCATTCATGAATTTCATCGACACTCGTCAACATCAAGCACAGAGGTATAACATCGAAAATCATCCTCCTTGGCAAGCGGAATTATAGATCCTTCCAAAAACCATTCGCCCCAAAGAAGATGCACAACAACGCAAAAAAATCTAACTCCAACGCTGACAAACAAAAACAAGGTCCATTCAACAAAGTTCTCATCGTTGGACTCGGCCCTAACCACAGAAGTCTTCCTGACGTTGTCGGTTTGTATAATACATTCCTGCTTGATGATTACATCGTTCTATTATATTCTGCCTTTTAGATATTTTCCGACCATATGGTGATGTAGTTTCTGCGCGAGTGCTTCCTCCCTTCCAGACGCTACCAAATGACATTACTCGATGGGTACCCAGCGTTGAACTCCAGGTGTGTATATTTCAGCAACAAAACGTCCTACTAGAGAATCAAGTTCATTCCATCTTTGAATTACAAATTCCAGGGAACTTATTGCGCTATTGTCGAATATCCAACTGCACGATGCGCTAAATTTGCCGTGGGAGTTCTTAGGGAACGCGTCGTCAGCAATAAATACAGGTACTTCTAGGCTTCTTTGTCATCTCAAGATATAACCCACTTTTTAGAGTTGTTTTACTCAAACCAGGAGCTTATGATGAGCTCCAGCGACAACATCAGTTGATTTTGGGATCTACTTGCTCGTCCACCGACGAAAAAGAGCAGCAGAACGCAGAGATCAGTTCCGATTCCGGAAACGAATCTGTGGAACACCGCTCCACATCTGATTGCCAGTCTGACGCGTAGAAAAATCAACGAGTCTGACGCTTCGCTATGGAGTAGTGTTCACCAACCCCAAAATTGTACATATATGTTGAAAATTGATGTAAAATAATGATGATGATGACTCATCGCACCAAACAAAGCTGGCGACCATTCGCGCATGCTGCTTGATGGACGAAAGTTGCGATATTACCTCGGAACTAAAGACAAACTATTCTACGTTTTCTGTAATTTTAACTCTTTGACTTTGACGATTAGCCAAGTTTCACAGGCTCGTGGAACTCACCATTTGGCTCAAATGTTTATTCGTACTTTTCCCTGTATAAATGCTCCCTTCGTTTAGACTCACCTATTGAAATTTTCGATTTTTAATCAGTAATTTGAATTTAATAGCCAGAGTAGATTTCATGATATCTTTATAACATTTCGCGATATGCGCTTTATTGGACACTTTTGCTTTTGAAACTCGAAAAAGAGCTTTGTTTGTCTCCAAATTACCAATCTCGATAGCTTAATTTTTTCGCTTGCGCATAAATCAAGATAAAAATGCTGAGATTAATAGTAGCAGCAGTAGTCTCGAGAGAGAATTCATAAGCCCAATACAAAAAATAATTTGAAGACCCTTGACAAACGATATCAATAGACAAGCATAATAAAAACGTCTATCTTTGATATTCTAACCCGATCTTAACAAGTAAACTCTTGCTTTTAATAAAGTTTATGTTCTTTTCACTTCGTTGGCTTATATTGATTGCTCTGATTTGCATTTCCGCAGGGTCAAATTTGGTAGACTTGTAAGCGCGTGCTTACGAGCCTGATCGCCTTTACTAATTCTAATGTTGTTGATTCAAGGGTCAATTAAAGAGTAACTCCATCAATGCAACGTTTCATGCTTCGCCTAAAAACAAACTGCTGTTTTCGCAAAGCAATTCGATTTTGATATCATTATAATTAAAAACACGCGAAAATCAAAAGATAAGGCATTTTAGACAATTACCGGATTAGCGAGAATAAAGCTATTTGTTCACTCGCTGTAATCGCAACTTACAGTTTCTAAAAGTAGATTGATGTATTTGGAGAAGCGCAATTTCGAATGATTATTTTGCTTACGTTTAACACTTGCGTTCAGTTTTAGAAGCTTTGCCGATAAGAGTAGTTTGATGTTAAATTAATGTTTTGAACATGCCGACGTCGTCTTGCATTTTATCAATGCCTAGTTCTATCCAAAGGAAGTCGATCTTTTCAGATCTTTAGGACTCGCTTAATCACATTGGAATAGATTCGGAACGTGTTACCTGGTTTGACACGAATTAAATGCAATAGGAGTTAAAAAACCGGATTCAAGCCGAAGCATTTATTAAAGCCGGAAGAAGAAAAATCTTTATCGCAATTAGCAGAACCAAAGATCAGTGAATTGCATCTCAACTGACTCTGTTTTCAAAAATTCCATTCTTCTATTAAACTAGATATATATTAAAAACGTTTTCCTTTTGGGTCACTAACGCCGGTTCCAGTCCAAACCCCGTCAATCTAAATTTAGGATAGACGATAAAAAAGGCGAGAGCTCACCTGTTGGATGACCCCGTCACCAAAGTGCATCAGGACGAAAATTGGGATTGAGAGATTCTTCACCTTGATGGCGACGTTAGCTTCACAGGACTTGTATGAAAATCACGACAGTTTGTCATAGTTAGCGCTGCTTGAGAGTGATGATTTTAACTGTTTCCGAGCAGGGTCTTATTTTTTCGTCCACCATTTGCCTCGTAGGCACCACTTGTCTTGTTGCTAAATGGCTTTTACCGTGTTTTACCAAAAACCATGTGATCGACCGAATAACGCCCATTATGTCACCACCACATCGACTCTAAAACTTTCGACCCCTACCACGAGCCCTAAACAACAAATTGCCCAAAATTTTCGCTTTTCTGTTACGTTTTCGGCCATATGTCGAGAAAAAACACCGTTCCTGGCATAACTTGGTTCTTTTTTACAGATTTTCACGATATTGCTCTACTTTTTTTCCTTGAACAATAAAAAGAGCAATTTTTGTTATGTTAAATCCGGTCCTATTCCAAGAGAAATATGGAAATTGCCACCAAACTCGACGGAAACATCTTGAAAAACTTCGTAATCGAGGAGGTTGACGAACTCAAAAGAAGAGTCAAGTCTTCAAATTTGATATTATTTATTATTTTTTGGCAAACTTAGAACCTCGTTGAAGAAGTATTTCCCGTTGGAAGGTCGAACTCTAAAAATGCGAGGGACTCCTCTGTGGGCGAAAGATTCAGAATCTCCTTATTCATCAAGTGCTCTAAACAGGGTTGATTATGGGTCATTACTGTAGATTACCAGATGACTCGTCAAGGCTCGACAGGATGTTCTCATGAAAACCGAGCATAACTTTAAAAAGGTTCACATTATCCGCGCTGTGCTTGGCATGTCAGCCACGATTTCAGAACCCTTTTGAGTAAATGTAAGTGTTATAGGCTTACATAAGAACAAAGAGTGCCTGTCTCTTTGGCGGCACTGTTGCGCCTGGACCCATGCTTTCTAAATGCTCTAGAAAGCGAAAAGCAAAAGATATTTGGCAAACATTTCTGAAGCCAGAGCGGAAATACTTTCGGCGCAGAACCTTTTTCCTAATTCTGGGACGAAAATAATTTTGGAGTACAAACGAAGAGACTTGAATTGGTTCAAGTTGACCTCGTCATCATCTTCACGATCAAGAATGTCGACCGAGTTTTGCCACATTAAAGCGACGAGATCAGCAGCCAACTCGTCAGAAAATCCAGATGACGCGAGCATCAATCTTTGCTGATTTTTCTTTCTGTTGGATCGCAAATCCTTTGCCTATTCTATGTGTTAATGGGCCTTGAAACAATTACTCGCAGAAGATTTACTTTCCAGGCGCATTCATGAATGCACGTCCTCAGCTTTCCAAAAATGCCATGCCTCAGCAACGGAGCAGCCTGGCGCGCGAACTCAGCGAATTTCGGCTCTGCCCTGTAAAAATGTGCCTCGCGAAACTTACCCTTCTTCGTTAAATCGACCGCCGCGGTTTTCATCGACGAAGCTGAGAATAAGCTTAACCAGAGTTAACTCGGCTCAGCTCAATTGTCGGCCACCTGTCTACCAGTTCCGGCGGCAGTTTTGTGAACTTCTGGTCGCCGAGTGCGAATGACACCCAAAGCCACAGTGAGATCTTCCTCAAGTGTTCGATATTATAGATTAATCTCTGCAGGCTGTTCCGAAAACTTTTGCTTTTGAAACTACAGTCTCTTCACTTAGTAATCTCTAGTAAAATTTCGAACACGTGATTTCATGATAAGGTGCTATTGTTGTATCCACTGTCGAGGCTTCGATAATTGCGATCTTATTAGTGTCAAGTGCTTGCTCATATCCTGGAATGAAGTGGGTGATGGTAAGAGCCGTTTGTGCTAATTGTTAGCGGTCTGCGGAAGAAGCTCGATTAAAGTAGTTGTTGCGAATGTCGACACTAATAGGATGTTAGTAATATTATATTAGCTAACTTTATTTTCACAGGTCAGAAAACGTGAAACACTCGAAGTTATTTTCGCAAAGAAAATATGCAAGAAAAAATATATAATTTTCGTAGCAACGAGAAAACCGCGAGCCGCATCTTATCCAATATTACTTTTCATTTATTCTAATTTGCCCTTTTTCCTGAAGATAAGAACCAAATATCGATTATAATGGCTATTTTACGTGATTTCGCGAAAAGATCTAACATTTCCGAAAAATGAAAAGTATAAGTTATGAAAATGCGAACGCGAATGATTCAATTTTTCGTCCAGAGCTCGCATCCAAGCCAATTAGGATGGCCATTTACTTGAGAGCCAAAAAATGAATGGAAATATTTTGTGTCCATTGCAAACAGTAATTAATTAAATCAATTGCTGATTGCCAAAACAGTATTTAGTCGGCCAATGATTGTTTTTTGTTAGTGTCAAAGTCATTTACTGAGTCTATTTTTATTTCATGCAAAACAGTATTCGATTAAGGTGTCAATTCAATTGGCCGTTTTATTAGAGTGCAGTTCCTGGTCAGAGAATGCTATCACTTTGGGCCACGTTCTGAATGCCGTCTAAAAACGATCGACCACGCGGCAAGTCGTGATTGTGCTGAGTTCCTTAAAACCTGACTTAAAATTGACTTGTGATTCAACCGCCGCTGATTTCGCGGATTCGCTAACTCAGTCGTTCGTGGCTTCTCCAGCGCTTGTGCGAGTCTTTCTGAAGCACATTTTCTTTTGTTTTATAAAAAGCTTGTTACCAAGTGTTTGATGATAACGTAGAACATGAAAAGGATTATTATAATTACTGAGGCTTGATGGGGGTTCAAAGAGATGTTGCGACAATTAAACTATTCGCAGTCCTCTATTACTGCTTTTGAGCGGTGTTTTTATCAGTATTGAACCAAGACAAAAACCGCGCGCTCGAAAGGAACTACTCCAAACGTCGGGTCAGGAATCTTTGCTCTTGATGTCTTTGAAAAGGTCTATCAAGCTCTTTCATTTGTTTTCTCTGCTAGTTCTCTCTTGAGCGACCCAAAACAGTACTTCGGGATATCGTGTCGGCATTTCGAGATGATTTTTAAGAGTCAATTTTCGGGAGAAAGCGAAAAGATCCTTTCCTATTTCATCTAATTACTATAATCACCGTCGCTGTATGCTTGTCTTTTGCTGCATATAACCTTCTTCTCCAAACAAACGTTTTATTTATGCCAGTCATTAGAATCAGCAACGAAAAAGGAGCATATACTCATTCAAATAATGTTTTTGAATTGCAGATTTCCACAACGTGCACGTCCCAACCGCGGTATATAAAACAAGGCACAGAAAAGCAGATCGCCGTAAATAAAAAAAATACGTATCATTTTGTTGTGAATCGCAAATGCGAGTTTGCTTCGCATTCCAACCATTCCAAATTGCAAGCCTGTTAGTTATTAGAATATTATGTTAGTAGCAATTTTCTCACTGAAAAAAATGTTCGTCGATTCGTGACCTCCATCGCATTGTTCAAGTGTCACAAAAATAATTTGAATACCGTACGCTCCAAAAAGCGATAAAGGACACTAGAGTTCACCTGAGAAGCCAGAGAGCGAAAACGAGCAAGTCCTTCTTTTTTAGTTTATAAGAACAATTTTGATTAGAAAGAATAAGAAATAATACGCGCGGCGGTAGAAAGGCAGGAGGAATAATATTATGTAGCCATTGATCCCCGTGATCCATTTTCGCGGGAAATTGAATAAAATAAGAATCTCGGCTAGCGGCCCCAGGTCGAAAATGCAAACGTGTATAAGTGCCTGTTTTGCACTTTCAATTACTAAACACGACGGTAATAATAACGAGGTTATAATATTGAGGTTTCGATGGAAAATAGATCGGAGCGATTTGGTCCTTACGGCGATTCCATGACGGATAATTGACAGGCTTGGTATCGCTCTATTATATAAAGATGTCTGACAGATTCGCCTGTCAAATGTTAACCAGATCCTTTCCACAAAATATTCCAAGCAAAAGGAAGGTATTGGCATTCAAGATCATCCAGAGACGGAGAAAGAGCCTTTTCTTTCTTTTCTACCGTATTTTTCAAAACTTGGCTTTGGTAAGACAAAAGTGCTAAGGATGTTATTTGACTAAGACTTTGTCCACGCGAGCTTTTCCTTCCGGCAAAAGAATCAGTTACAGAAGCTGATTAAATAAAAAGTCTTTTTGACTAATTACCCCTTTCGGACGCCCCTCGTCATCAATGATCCAGTGAAACTTTCCTTTTTAGATACACCAGAAATAAATTGCCCAAACCTAGAGAAAACCGACTTAAGTAAGCTTCTTTTCTTAAAATCTGAACTCGACATGCCAAAGAACACTTATTCTTCGTGTCAATTAATGTTTATTTTCAGGATGAAACGCTCTTCATTAAAATAGTTTTTCTAGTAGAAAAAAGGCAAAGTCTTCTATCGCGAGAAGTTTTTGCTAGTCTCAAGAGTGAACTGGAAAGCTAACTCTTAAAATATTCTATGCCTTCCAAAAAATTCCACTAGGGAGGCTTTAGTCTATAGATATAGCAGTTTTTAATGTGCCCGTTGCTATTGATATGGGAGTATTGGCACTGCATTCGCATAATTGAATTCTCCTTCTTTCGAACGGCCCTATAATCGTGGACTAAGATTCTTACTCGCTATAAATCCGCACGCCGACCCTTTTAAGTTTATTTTTACATTTTATATCGAGCTGACAGAAGTTCCCGCCTGCTAATAATCTTTAATCTACACTGTACATCCATGTCCGCTTGCTTTAGGGGTTCATTCCATATAATTTATTTGTCCATGGTTAAGATCATAAATGAAACCTTTTCGGCTGATTGGATCACAAGATCCATGTAAATTTGATTAAATTGCCTGTTTTCGGCTTTACTGCGTCTATCTCGATTAAGAAAATCTAAATCAGAGCCAGAAGCATGTGATGTTGATTCAAACGTAGAAAATATTCTGTTGGTAAACCAGATTTACTTTTCGTTCAAAAATTGAAGGAGCCATGGATCAAAACACTGGCTTCAGTTTTTTTCTATTAGCGCTCGGAATTAATCCATCAGTCCTCAGTCGACTCTTTACATGACGAATTAATTATCACATAGTGTGATTTACTACCTCTGGCCAGGGCACACTGCATCTAGACGCACACGCTACTGGCGATAAAGCAAGGCTCAGTGGCGACTCAGGCACACAATCGCAAAGGCAGACAGTTTTTCGCTCGAGGAACTTTCACCTTTGACCATTATTCATAATTTTTAATCATTAAAAGTTTAGTAAAGAGAGAATCGTAAGTCGAACGTAAAAAGTCTCAAAGAGAAAAAAGGAAGGCATCTCTAATCAAATAAAGAGCTTAAAAATTAATATAAATTTCTTGGTGAATTCGAACTGGCATTTTTACATCTGATATTTTTTCCAATCTATCACCAATGAAAAAGAAATGTTACTCAGAGGATAAGATATCCATGTTTGTGACTCATGAATAATTACATTTTATTCTTGTTTTTGAATTCCTTTCATACCTTTCCCAAATTCAATAGTCTCTATTTGGTTGGCTTAATTTGCTGTAAAGACACGGGTGCATTTTGCGCTAACATAGAGCGTACATTTAGCCTAACTGAAAATACTTTTTATGGCTGTGCTCTACTTGCCCATTTCAGCGGGCGAACTGAACAGCAGTGAAGCCGAAGAAGCAAAACTGAAAACGTAACGTGAGAGAGACAGACTCAAGTGATGTTTGATGGGCGATCATGACCTCCGAGATGATTTCTATGAAACATGTGTGTGCCAAACTGCTCAGAAATTCTTGGACAAACGCTCCGAGGTAGAGGCCAGTTTCAGTGATATTTGGAACCAACAGTTGGACAAGGTACGGAAAAGTGTTTAATCAATGACAAAGCTGGTTCTGACAGTATTTGAAAATTGACAGATAATTGGACAGCCATCGTTCCTTATGGGCAGCTCTTTCGAGGACTCTAATTCCCTAATAAATGATTTTAGCTTCCTTCAAACTGGACAGCCGAAGACATTTACAACGAGAAGTGCGAGGTTTGGCAGTTCCTCTGCGCCTGCCTGTACGAGGAATGTCCTCTAACTGGGGAGCGGTTGCAAACTCAAACTCAAGAAACGTACTCTTTACAATCGTCTGACCGAAAAATGTATATTTGAGAATTACATTTCGTATAAGGCATTCTTTCCGACCAAAACACGGATAATTTTCCACGCAGCAAGAAATAACGGCATTATATATGATGTTTGCTAACCGCGAGAAAAGAGCTCAGAAGTTCGGATGGGTCGAGTACACTATCCTCGCAGTCTGCGCGGCGATCTTCGTCATAGGCACATGGTTACTTAAAACAGATTCCCTTCCTGGGAGACTTTCCACTGAGCCATACTAAACTCCGCAGCTAACCCGATCTGAACGCGGAATAGTCGAAACTTATCCTTACAAGCACTGCTAGTAACCTAAACAAGGAATCATTGGAAATGGACTGACTCTATTAGTACTTCTTAAAACTGGAAAGTGGCGCAAAAATACAACGAATCTTCTTATTTGGTCCTTGTCTATTGCTGACTTTTCTGTTGTTTTATTCATGGTGCCTTTGCAAGCTTTTATCTTCACTACAAATTCTTGATTTGGATTCAGATAAACACCAGAGAACTTGGAATGTTCGTAGAATGAACTTCATTTACCCAGGGAGAAATCGATGATGCTTTTGATAATATATAATTATTAATTCCGTAGAGGCCATGTTCAAGTGGATTTATTAATCAACAGCCATCTGAATCCTTGTGATAGGCCATTTTCAAATGCAATGTGCAAATCATTTCATTTCTTCATTTATCTCAACCTTTGTGCGTCGAACTATTTGATGCTGGCTCGGGCTAATCTCCACGTAGGAAAAATATACTACCCCTTCACCAAGACCGGTGGGCTAGCCCGCGTTAGATAATGAGCAGCGAGAGATTCTTCGCGATCGTCTTTACTATGCGATTTCTTCGGTTCAAGTCACGCACAGCCGCAGTCAGGTGCGTAATTTTTGCAAACACTGCGACATTAGAAATATCCCAAATAGCGAAGAGGCAGGCCGAAAATCTGAGCCGACCAAGAATGGTCAATTAAACCTAGTTGTAATTTTAGAGCAATCGTGGCGGCGTGGACGGGCGCCATTATCACATCTGCTCCAGTTTTATGGCGATGGCTTTATCAAATTACGGAGAACAGAACGCGCTGTCGTGTATTTTTGTAATTGCTTCGCGCTACATCAGTTACTATTTTATGTGAACCCTCTTTCGAAAAGGGTAATCTTTTAGAAGGGTGTTCTATGGAACGATTATTGGAATTTGTTGATTCTTCCGCTCCAAAATTCGGAGCGCGCGTTTGCAAAATAGAGGCTCGTGTCAGCCAGCCCCGAGTTGCAGATCGTTTTAAGGCGCTTGGCCACCCAATTACGATCCGTAGATTATGATGAGTATAAATTTTCGATTCGAGTAACGTTGAAAGCGCATTACACCCTAAAGCCATGAATGCAAGATTTACTCTTTGGGATCAGAAGAGTTTGGAAACCTCTCAATTTGCTCGCTTGGCGATCTCTCTCAAGCGAGCCACGTGCAGGTAATTCTATTTTCAGGCGCCTTAGTACAGTCAATTAATAGCGCTTGATTAAAAACACCGAGTGTTTATTATTGCTTATCATAAAACTAGTAAGGTCAATTTGCATCAATCACTTTAGGTTTACCGTATCTTGCTCATCGTCGTCACTTTCATCCTCCCAGCCGGAACAGTAACTGGTCAGGCATTTGCCATTTCAAGGTCCGTGAAGTCAATCTCATGTGAAAAATAAGACGTTTTTAAGCTATCTAAGAAGGCAGCCTCTGGGATACACAGAAAAGACTCAACGACTGCGGGTGAAGGTAATTCATTCCACTCGGTAAAGTGGCCTTATGAAATGTGTTAATTAATTAATTCACGAGTAAGAAATTAATAAATTTCACGTTCCAAAAGCACGCTTCAAAAAAAACGCAACTTATGCCAAACTCTAGGTGATGCTTATGACTGTTGCTTGCTGTGCTCTTTTCATCGTCTTTTGGGCACCTTATCACGCCAATCAAATGCGAATAGGTACAGTGCCTTACAATTCTCACCGCGTTTATCGAGTTTCAGTCCTTGACTACTACAGCAATAATGGCGGCACAATAAATGGCAACGACTTTGTCTACGAAGTGGTGTCGAAGCTTTTTTGTAAGTTGCGTCTCCTTCGATTGAGATGTTGAATTTTTAGCTCTCGGAAATTCAATAATCAATCCATTCATCTATTTTTCTGTGTCGGAGAGTTTCCAGCTTGAGCTTCGAAAACTTTGCGGAGGTGAGTGTGTTTGTTGCACTTTGCACGTTACGAGCATAAACACAACAAAACAAAAAACTTTAGGGGAGCCGGAAATTTCAGCCGAGTCTACCAACCAACAAAGCCTTTCCAACGAATCTTCCGGATTCAATAGGAGTGTCCATATAGGTAACAAACAAATAGCGTACCTCATCTTTGACTTATACAGACAACAATGCAGGGTTCACGCGCAGCTCCTCCTGGAACCGTTCAGAGCGGCTTCATTCAGCCCGATCAAAACTCAGGTTAGTACGAGTTAGCTCGAGTCGAACCAGTTCGTCCCTTTCGAAAGAATTCCGCCACCGTTTTGTTACGTAAAGGGGAGAGAATTTTGTTCAAACGTGTACTTCAGAACTGAGCGAAACTGCGCGAGCCCGTGACAACCCGTGGAAAAATATTAGAGCAGAAGGAATCTCTCTCTTTTTCTATTGTGCACGATCTCGCAAACGCTATTGCTTGATGGACAAAATCATATAAATGAAAAATACTGAGCGATTGAGGAAGTTTCTTCGTGTAGCGGGTTGCCCTAGCTCTCAAACTGAATTTAACGCGTGCACCATCGATCTGCTTTGAGGCACAATATTTTTTGATATGATATAATGATGTTGATATCTGCCTATTCTGGATAGAACCTTCTAATCAAAACCAAAACGAAACCAATACTAAAGCAAAAACAACTTTCAAATACATATGAATCTTTAAAGAATAAGTTAAGCAAATATTAATTATTGCAATAAAGTCATAATAAATTGAGAACGTAAACTTTGAACGTGGCATTGTGTGGGGCCAGAAAAGAGTAGTTTCTAATGTTCTGCCTCTGCCCAAAATGAAAAGGGAGGATATCAAGTGGAACAAATACTCGCCGCTCAAAATTCCACTTCTATGCTATTATCAAGTGGAACTGCTGCCCTCCGCCGTTGTTCTCCTGCCGTGAAGTATGAGCGAAATGTTATGTCCGCGGATTCCGCATAAGGAGAGCTGTTATTTTTGTCAACAATTTCACACATTAGAGACGCTATAATTTTCTAAAGCAGAGAGAGGACTAAGTACTCGTCGGCTGCGTCTTATCTTGTCACAACACCACTTCTCGCCATTTGAAGTGCTCGACATAAATCTAATGCTAGAGCTTCTTGTACATACTGGGAATAATCTGCCTCTGGAATGCACCGTGGCTCATTTAATTTTCTTAAATTATGGCTCGCCCCAGTGGTTGGAAAATGATGAGAAAAGTAGGCGACCGGACGACGTGCCAAAATATTTGGAGCTTAAAAGAGACCACTCTGAAGTGATAACGGAACTATGCTATATCGCAGATTCAATCCAAAGTGAAATAAACACACGTATATTGCCGCTTTAAAAATTCCTGAGACTGCCGCGGTGCGCTCCTTTCCGGATAGCTTTCGAATCTCTGTCGGACACGAACTCTAATTGCCCATCAACTTGAACTTTTCCGTACAAAGATCGCGATTCTCAAACCTCTTTGTTGGCAATGAATGTCGCCCAAAAGCAACAATCCCTCAGAATCTTCGTCGGCGTTAAAGATTCATTCTAAGCCACTAAGTACAGGCCAGTGAGTACAAGAGATGAATTATTTCTGACGATTTATTTCTTTCCCAATCGGCTTGCTCAAAACCCTAGCAAATCCGATTTTTTTCGAAGAGTTGAATGAAGAAAATTTACTCATTTTTTGCCACATTTCCAATAATACACACGCTCTTGATCACCGTTAAAATCGTCAACAAAGAGGAATATTGATGAGAAATAAAAAAATAGTCTGAGACTTGGTAGACTAAAATCTACGGTTCTTATCAAACGAAAAAAGGATTTAAAACAGCTCTCGAAATTTTCGGAGCGCTTTCAAATCGACTGGTTCACCCGCGAGACTTCACAGGCTGTTGGAAAGAACATTGATATGAGAATCAAAGGCATGGTATTACAAAGCTAATCGTATAGAAAAACTTTTAGCGCTGTTCGTGGCCCCGGTCCTATTCTATTCAATTTATCAAGGAATTTATTAAGGGGAGCGAAACGATATTACGAGAAAACTTCGAGGTAAAACGGATAGCATAATAGTAGTTAAAAAAACAAAGAGACCGTAATATTTTCAGCCATTTTAACTAGCAATAAGGCAGTCCCTCGAAAATACACCCTGTCGAAATTAATGAGCGCCATTAAAATATGTTGTTAACATGAGCATTTTCACGTGTTCTACAAAGTTTTATTATTAGCAAGACTCGCAAGGTTATCACTTTTGCTCGAATTAATGATTATTGAAGTATCCTTCGCAAATGATGTCCAATTAGTTTGATAAACACGACGTTTATCGAAGAGATAATAGTTAAAGCTAATTAATTAACAACTGTGTTTATCTATTTTTATGCTTACATAAGGGCAAGCGAATTTCAAATCTAGTTATAATTGATGGTCAACTGCTTCAATTGTTTATTATCATTGGTAGTTTTTTTTTCCATTTGACGGCGATTTTAGACTAGAGTGGGCAATGATCAGTTGTTTTCGATCAAAACAGGAAATATCATTTTGAATTTTGTTATTTGTTTAGATGAGAACGATACAATTCGTTAGTATTTGCCCTAGAAATAGACGTCCAAAAAACTGATATGCTTGATTTATCAAATAATTCCGGACTGAGGGATGCATTGACTTTTGGGAGGAGTATATTTGAGTAAAAATATTGAAGAATAAAACGAACTAAGCGTCGTCAAATAAAGAAAGATCACTATTTATAGAGTTGGGCATTACCTTCCTCGAGCACGAGTCAGAAAACGATGATCAAAAAGAGCGCTCGGCTGGAGCAGGTTCACGTGATCGCAGCGAACAAGATGCAAAAGTGAGGACGAGTGGAAGTGGAAGTGGCGAGCCCTTTGATCTCGAAAATGACGAGCACACAGCGCAGTTGGTACCAGTAAAAGATAATATTTGCTCAATGTAACTTGCACTTTACAGCTTCGGAAAATAGACTTTGAGGATTACAAAGATTGGAGCGCGTTCCGCGACTGGTTGTTTCTCCTCATGAGGTACGAACTTGAACCAATCTGTTACAAGCGTGAACCTTTTCTTTATTTTCAGAGCAAAATCAAGCAAATCTGTTCCTGTCAATGCGACAATAATGGGACTTACTTTTGAAGAGAGAGAACTCTTCATCGTAAGAATCGGTCCTAATTTCGCGCCGAAAATCGTGCTCGAATGTGGAATCCATGGTCGAGAGTGGTTATCACGAAAGCGGTTCAATTCTACTAAGATTGTTCAATAACTTATTTAACAATATTATTGACAATAAGCTAATCTTCCAGCCGTCACTTAATGACGGTCACTGTATAAAACTTATCCTATAAAAGCTTGAGAATTCAATCACTTCGCAACAGCAGCAGTCTGTTTCTACACAATCACACAACTTCTAACGCATAAACAACAATATGCATCTGATATGCAGTGGGTCATATTTCCAATGTTGAATCCAGGTTTCTGCCTTAATAAAAATTTCATACTTACAAATTATAAAGACGGATACGAATACAGTAGGCAAAAAGACAATCTCTGGAGGAAAAACCGAAACTTGAATGTGAACTTGTGCAGAGCGAATCAAACTGATCCAGAAAGCTACATCGTGCCTTGTAAAGATGACTGTATTGGCGTCGATCTGAACAGAAATTATGATGCCAAATGGGGAACGCATGAAATCAACAGAGATCCTTGTGGTCATATTTTTCAGGTTCTCTAACACAAAGTGGGTATCTAACACGAGCATCACAAAACAATTTACAGGGAAGTGAAAAATTTTCGGAAATCGAAACACGACGACAGAAGGATGAAATGAGCCTTCTCAAAGACGTCAAAGCTTATGTGTCCTATCACTCTTATGGAGAAATGATTCTTTATCCCTTTTCCATGTCGAAATCTGTGCCTGCAAAGAATAAGATGCAGCTGCATTTTGCTGCGACGAGTATCATGAATGCGATTCAGAATCGAACGGGCAACAAGGTTAACTCAAAAATGAATTTTATCAATTTAAAATGATCTTGCAAATCATAAACTAGTTATTCTTCTTCTTGATTGACCTCTGATATCTGCCAGATTCTGCTTCATTCATAGAAAGTATTTCAAGTACGAAGTAAAACGAGGCGGCCCATCAGACTACGATATTGTTGGCATCAGTTCCGATTATTACAAGCTTCGCGGCGTTCAGTACTGCTACACTATTGAACTCCCACCTTCAAGTGAAGAGCCTGGATCACTATCTGAAAAATTTCAACCTCATCGCAGCCGAATCAAAAAAGTCTGTCAAGAAAATTTCGCCGGAATAATCGCGCTTTATGAAAAAACTCGTCCAGAGGTAGAAAAGCTCTTTACTCAGGTTGAGAATAGAATTACTCTTAGAAAAATGATTGCACAGAAGAATGCGTACATCCGGCTGGATGCAGCTTCTTTAAAAACTCCATAATCTGCGATCGCAATAAGTACAGAAAAGGATGGTGGAACGGCTCAAAATATCTGTCGCTAAATCTCATTATTCCAATATTTATCTGTATGATATCTCTATGAATATATCGATTTATATTATTAATTTTATCAGTTGAAGACATTGAAAACAAGGAGGAAAATCTCGAGTAAGCCGAGCTTTGATTGTGAAAGGAACTTTTGTTTTGTATTTAAAATTGAGAAAGTACGCGCTAAAAGTTGTGAATGCACTCGCGCTTGCAAGACGGGCATACATGCATTTCTTCACGGAAGAACAGATAGGCGATGATGGGTGCGAGAGGTCCAGTAAGCAAGCAGAGACAACACAGAGTTCCCTTTCTAAATTCATATTTCGCACATTTTATTTTATAAGTATAATTATTGGTGTTTTCTATATAGTGGCTGTTTAAGAAAACAGATAGGTTTTCAACGAACGTGTTTTTTGTAAAAGCCTTTCGCAGATCGTCTTGTTCCAGGATCTGCTCGCAATTACAACACATACATTTTCCATCAGCAGTAGGATTCGGACTTTTCCCCATTCTCTATTTTCTCGTGAGCCTTGTTTTCTCTTTCTTACAAACGACGTAAAAGCATGGGTTTGCTCTGCTGAGTGGAGGACTTGGACGAATAATAAAGGGAACGGAGAGAACTGGTACGCCGCAGGCAACAGCGTATTCATAGATTAAAGCTTCTTGATCTTTTCTATCAGGAATTTCACTAAGCTTTTATATATCCTTGAATTTTAAGCTTTCTTCGAATATACAAAGACATGGAACACATTCCGTACATTGTACAGTGCAAGTGCATAAAATGTAACATTGCGATCAACAACGACAACATTAATTAAAATAATCATATTCTTTAAAGTTTGTCAAAGGTCAAATATTTCTCCTAAAGTAACCTACCCAAATGGAAATGCTTTGTAACGAAAAAAAAATGATTCCTGATGAGTTTATCAAACTGCTCGAGACTGCTCCACTCAAAGCTGATGGAATGTCTGGGTTTGATTAACAAAGAGATTAGTGCATCTCTTCTAGCGTGCATTTCGGTCGCTTTGTGACTAATGTCTTTTTGGGCCTCCGCCCTCCTACTCTCCCTCTTTCATGCCCTTGCGAGCTCCTACTCTTGAAACTAGCTCTTTAGCAGTCAATCTTCGATTTCAGAGATTTCAGAAATGCAAAAAGAACCCTTATATGTAAACACTCATGAACAGAACTCGTGGAAACGAAAGCAAGCTGTGTAAGAGAATTCAATGAAGCTAAATCTTTTCCCATAAAATAAAGCAAAATCTCCAAATCGATAACGATAAATTATGCAACTGTTGATGCCCCGCGCTCAAGAATGCGTTGACGCATTTTCACCCACCGGTCGCCTAAACGCCGCATCCTTAAATCAGCGAGAAAGAGTATAGCAATGCAGAAACGCGCACTTGTTTGAGGCAACAGTTGTCGTCGCCCGGGGGCGTTAGGGAAATTTCCTTTAAGCTGCCACAACCTCTGACCTTGTGGGATTACCAGCCAAGCGCCAAAGTCGCTATTTTTTAAAAGAAGACTCCTATATTCATAGTTAAGACTGAGCGAAGTCGTGAGAATCTCCAGAAATCCAGTTGCACCAGAGATATTTTGACGACGAGAAAACTAGAAAATATTATGAAGGTTAGTGAATATTATGAAACAGTGCGTTAATAAGAATCACTTCTTCATTTAGCTATGATAAGTAAGAATTGTATTATTGCAATAGTAGTTGTTACACGGTAAAACAATTATAATAATTAGTTGGAACTCCTTCCTTACAAGGAGGAAAATGATGCCTCATTCTTTATCCTTCCACCTAAGAAAAGATATTTTTCTTCTTTTAGATAACTTTTGCCTTCCATATTCTTGCTCTCGTTGCTGCCGAAGCCCACTACAAAAATGAAGACGGAATTTACGTTTTAGCCGGAGAATGTCGATCACAGAAGTCTGGTACTAAAGCAGGAGGTAAAGTTGAGATATTTAGCTCGCTTATGAAAACATATTTTAAGGAAATGCTGATATCTTCAAGAATGGGCGTTGTAAATACGGATGCATTACTGGTATAGAAATATGTCCAATATTCCACTAAGCATTTTAAGGTTGGACTGGAACCAACGCAAAAGGCGAAGTTTCGGAAGACAAGGGATCAGACTGCAAGACTCCTAAGTGCGACGAGGGTCATTGTGGTACTCATGGAATCTGTGTCGGTCCAAATAGATGCGTCTGTTCTCAGCTCACCGCTCAAAATGTATTTCTTAGAGATATTTTCGAAGATTTAAATCTCTTCTTTTTAGGAAGATGGTGGCTGCTATTCTCTTCGAGTCAGGGGTTTGATCGGCGCTGCTGCGTCTTTGGCTATTCTGATCGTCTGTATCACAACTTGCCACTGTATTCAGCAAGCTTATGAACGCAAGCATCCGCAGCCACAACTCAAGTCTGACTAACTCGAGCAATCCTGTATGAAAACTATATAATTCTTATTCGAGTACAATGCCGCTAGTCTCTAGTGAAAACCCAAAAATCCTCAAAACCAATTATAAGAATACAATCCAATCTGAACAACAATCACACAAGCATTATTAGAATCTTGCTATTACCAAATTAGGGAAATTAAAAGCACAAGTATATTCCGAGCATCGTTATTTTGCAACTGTACATAATGTTCTCCAAATTTTCCATTTTACTTCACTTGCCCGACCCTATTTTCGATTGATTTGACAATAAATGTTATAGAGCCGTTTTATAGATCCAAATACTATTAAAGAGTTCTCGGGCGTTATTGGAAACAAAGATAAGCCGGGTGATGATTTTGATTCTTAAAACTTGTCAAAAAATGCACTTCGCCACTTACTTCTTGATTGACGCTTCTGTAGTGAGAAATGCAAGGCAGAACGTAGAAAAATGGGCTGGAACCAATTTTTATCTGAGCGTATTGAAGTCGCACTAAGTGCGCAATTAGGGTATTATGGCCTAGCCAGTTGACCGAGCGTGTTTTCATAGGAATATCGAAAAACCGACCGCCCGGTGGACGATAAATGGGATCAGTGAAAAATAAGCCGCATTTCTATTGTGCCTAAAATGCTCCTATAAATTTCCCGCTAATATAGCTATGAATTGGTAGAATTGGAATATATTTTTCATAATGTTATTAACTATAATTAATAGAAGCAATAATTTGAGCTCTTGGATTCACCTTGAATTAGGGTTTATTCTAGTTAAGGAAATTTAATGAGTCTTAGTACGTCATATCAAGGGTAGAATTAGAGGGCTAATCCGTTTGAGCGTTGCGCAAGACTCCGTCCAGCTGCCGCTTTGAGCTTCTGTTTTTGATCACGAGCCCAGACTGTATGTTAATCAGACATTTATCCGGCGGCTCTAGTCTTAAACTCAGCCTGCTTTAATCATTCTGGCACTTCCGTTAACTATTCTAGCTCAGTTGCCCAATGAACCTAAATAATATCTTGTTTCGAAAAGAAAATGCCAAGAGTTATGTGGACATCTGGGTTGTTCACGGCGTGATATACAAGAATTTACTGAATCAGCTCTTGCTGGAGCAATATATCATCGGCGCAGGTAGGGGGTTCTATGCGGCGCAAATACAGGGACACAGCCTTTGAAGAGGCTTAACGCACTGTATATTAATTAGGGCGACTGTCTGTTGCTAATATGTGGCGGGCTTTGAACCGTCCTCAGTTATAATGGCACCCCCCTGAGGCCAGGTCAGAGGGAAAAGTTGCAGCTCAAGGCAAGAAGAGAGCCCCCGCAGCTACCGGCGAATTTGGGCCGGAAACGAGGTCCTGTGGTGCCACGCAAAATCTCGCAACTTGCGTATCCGTTACGCCTCAATTTCGACCTTGCACCAGGAAGTGCAAAGAGATGCTCTTTGTTTCTCTGACTAGGAGGAAATTTTGAGGACTTGGTAAAATCCATGCAAGTGATTCTAGTTTAATGTTTGTAAAATGCATAGAAATACAATTCAGTAATCTAGAACTGTCAGTTACATTCATATCTTATGTTTTTAGATTAATTAAATTACATTCAATGGAAAATTTTTGGTAAGTCAAAGACAGAAATCCCAAATAAATTATGTCAACGTAAATTGCTCATCCAAGTTTGGTGCTATGTAATATCTACCAAAAGATATCGTCAAAATTTGGTTTGTCAGCCAAAGTAACGAAAGCATCTCAACCTCGTTTTCCGGCTACTTAGGCGGCTTTAAGTTTTCTCGCGCAACCAGAAGCGCGTTTGCTAGGGATGAATTATTCAGCCAGGACAGGAAGGCGTTCTGTGCCATATGGGGAGCCTGACTCGAGGACCCCACTCGAGATTTGTTCTAGTTTTGAGACTTTCGCGTGACACCATGGCCGTTACACTTAGAGTTTTGCTGCCGCTAACCGTGAAAAAGGTCAAAGCCGATTTGGATGGCAGATAGAGTTTCGGTTTCTTTTGGAAATTAATCCAGTCCCAATCAAAAGAAGTCATTTTAATGATGGACAAGAAGTTTGCATAAAGTTGAGCTGCTATTGAATTTACTGAAACAGATTGTTCCCTTCTGACCTAAAGAGGAATCGATTAGCCTTGTCTCAGTTTCTGACGTCTATGGAAAGGTTTCTTCGCAATGATCTGACTTCGTGTTTTCCTAGATCAGAGATTCCGGCCAGCGCACACAAAATTATGCTCCTATCAGAATAAATTCAGAATAAATTTCAAATAAAACAGCATTATTCCGGTGCCCTTGATGTCTATTGTATTGATTTATAGAGGATATGTCAAAAATTTGCTAATGAGCAGTTGCTGGCCATCTCTGCTTTAGGATGCTTTGAAAGGGAAATGTTCCGATTTCCATGAAATATGCTGATGACAAGGTCTGGCATCGTGACGATCGTCTTTGATTCGAGTGCGGAAAAGCGATTGATCTCACAACGGAACTACCGTATTCGCGTAAAGATCATGCAACAGATTATATTTTGGTGGCTGTGATGGAACGCGCGAAAGTATTTTTCGCGGCACTTTCCTTTTAGCAGCACTTACAGTGCCCTTTAAGAGCCGCTTTCTGAAATCCAAAATTTTCAAGAGCGAGATCGATTTCGACACCCTCATTGATCGAACTTGTCATTTTAGATTTATCGTTAGCCTAAGTGAAGGTAAAACTTTCCTCCAGCTCCTTCGTCAGAAGGCTGCAGCTATGCTAATTCTAACTTACACATTTTCAATACACTGCCACCATCGTATAAATTATTAAGCAGTGACACCGCTTCGAATTCGCCGGTGTAATCGTCACTCATGATAACTGTTAAAACATATTCTAATAATTATTTTCGAAGTTGTGTCAAGGCAATAGCTTCCTCGCTGAGTTAGCTATTTTCGTTTTTCATTAAAGCGGTGATCTGCTTCATCTTTCGGTAATTGCCTTCTTCATCCCGCCATCACCTTCTGTCTGACTCTGTGTTCCCGGAAGCAGCTCCGGCGTTAAGCGTAAAACCGCCCACAATGAGGATAATTACGCGTGTTCAGCATGCTATGAGGTACTGCATCGCGACTCTCCCCAGTCGTCCATATGTCCAGTTGCGGTGCTTCAAAGGCTCCTGTAAAACCAATTTCAAACATTTCGAGTGCCATATTTTTCGATCTTGTTCAAGGTTGTCTGAGATAATCATTGTCTTCCGAGGGGTTTACATCTATTTGTAGCTTTTCAAGAAAATTTCATAAAATGAAGTTTTTGATATAGCTGTTCAAAATAATTTGTTACGAAATTTTCTTCAAGAAATTAATAAAGATTCGCTGAAATTTGATTTGAAAGTAAAAATATTTTTGAAAAATCTTAAAGTTGCTTTTGAGAATGAAAAAATCTTTTAATTAACTTCACAGGAGACTTTTCGACTGGTCATTAGCTATTTCTGAGTTAAAAGAGATTAACGGATAGCTTTTGCCGTAGACAAAAGTTGTTAATGCATAGCTAAAACTTACTAAGGATACTTTTTAACTAACAAGTACTAAACTAGATGCGGATAAATTGTCGGCACTTCAAAGGATGGATTAGGTTCCATCATAGTCGCGCCATCTACCGGCGACGAAGAAACAGCGCCTCCTTCTCGCCGAACCACGGAACAGCCGCCCTCAACCATCATCCGCCCAGCAAGCTAAAAAGAACTGATATCGATAAATTTTATCGACAAATTGAAAAAAAATTGTCAGGCTTCTGTTCTGAACTCTGTAACCCCAACTTGAAGAAAACACTAGAGATGATGGAGACAACTCCATTTCCGGGCTGTGCTGCCCAGCCCAACGTCAACGATCCATACAACTTGGGCAATGTCCACCACGGTCACGTAGGTCACTCGGCTAACTACCTGGCCTTAGAGCAACCAACATACGCCACACTATCTGCTTCGTCCCATGGCTCCCCTCAGAAACTCACTGGTAAGTCTTTAGTTTTTTGCATCGGCGAGAGGATAACTCGATCAGAACGGACTTATAAAAATAATTTGATTATGAGGACTCGAGGGAGATGAAATGACTAATCACATTTGATACTGATAGTTTGTATTTGGTTCATTTTGTTTCAGACAGATGAATGTAGAAACAAATGACAGTTCATTTTTAAATCTTTAGCTAAAAGATCTTAGAGATAATCAAAGAAAAAAATCACAGAAGCCTTTGTCATTTCAGAAAGTATTCTCTAATGTAAGAAAAATGGAATCAAAGACAGTAATATCAAACAACTAATAATCATCTTAAGGGTACTCCATGGCATTTTCCGTATTTGGAAACGAGCAGGGAATGGGGCAAACATTGCCACCCTTGTCTACACCGATGTCGATGTCGTACCCGAGCACATCAAGTGCACAAAACTCGACGATCTCCTCATCCGCGCAGATGACATCACTTTCATTCGAGCCAGTCTACTACAACTCTATTCCTTCTACAACGCCATCACCCAATACGCCTCAAGATGGATACGAGTGTGTTCCAGGTAAATTAAATGCCCGATATATTTTTGTAACAGTTTCTTAGTTAACAACTTGGAGACATTGAAAGAAGGAGACAACAACGCTAACACACTTCCAGCTTCACAGAATGTAACGGCGAGCTCTGAATGCTTACCCGCTCTTTACTACAGCGCAGGACAAGCTAACAGTACGACTCAGCATGGCGTGTGCAAAGTCGAAAACGACGTACTTGTCGGCGGACAAAATGTTGACCAGACATCTAGTATAGCTGCAGGTGTGCCGATTTCTGCCAGTCAGCCGATAACACCCAACAAAATTCTCCCGACATCTCAACATCAAATGGACCTTGGTCAGCCTAACTACATTACCCAAGGTAAGCAGCAGTCCCAGAGTGAATCAAATTAAAATGTTGATTGAATGTACTCAGACATATTTATTCTTCTTTTTTATCGCCACAAACTCACAGAAAATGGTTTCGGCGTGGCGACTCGATATCATGTCGTTTAAATAATTAAGGTAGTCCTTTTGGAAATGGATTGTGATAAAAATGTCGATTAGTTGTCACGAAATGCATTTATAATGCAACTTAGTTCTAAGCGTCGCCGCTTGGTCGATAAACTGAGGTCAGAAAATGGTCCTAGGTCATCGCCTTTTAGACTAACGCGAGAATATTAAAAATTGTCTCATCGATAAAATTTCTTACCCAGTTGTTAAGATATGAATCCCGGCTTCCTATTCTTCCCTTCAATGACAAACAACGGAATGGAAGGTGCCTCTTACGATGCCGTCCGCGATCCCCCTCAAATACAACCCGTGCAGAAAAATCAATCTCCTCAGGGTGCGGAAGAGGTGAGATTTGGCAATAATGTAACTGAGAATAAACTTGGATTCAGGTGGACACCAAAGCCGTCGCCGCAAAAATCACTGCCGAGCTGAAACGATACTCAATACCGCAAGCAATTTTCGCTCAGCGAGTACTTTGCCGCTCACAAGGAACTCTTTCCGATCTCCTACGCAACCCAAAGCCTTGGAGCAAGTTGAAAAGCGGCCGCGAAACCTTCCGAAGAATGAAAAAATGGCTTCAAGAGCCTGAATATCAGCGAATGGCGGCGTTGCGTATAGCAGCCTGCAAACGTAAAGAAAGTGGCGACCACAAACGGCCACCGGTAAATAAAAAACCGCGGCTTGTATTCACTGATCGTCAAAGGCGCATGCTTCATTCAATTTTCAAGGTAAAATTGCAAAACTCATGTTGATTGCCCTTTTTATTTTTAAACATAATGATGAAAAAGATACGACCATAGATCATTGAGTAAGATTAATGTAGAATGTGAGAAATATTATGCATGGTTTTTGGAGAGTCAAAAACAAACGTACTTTTGAAATGAAAATTCATCAGTTCATTTCTACTGTGCTATGAGCAATCAGCTTGGGCCTACTTTCCCTGCCAAGCGGTCCAGATGGCCAAGCCTACTTTTGTGTTTTTGGACACGGCGCTCCGAAAAATTTACACCGCGATAAAATATCCCCCGATCTGCGTGCCTAAAAATCGATCAGGCGCGCGGCTCCGGAGCTGGATCAGCTCTCCATCCCTAAGCCCCATCTGCTTCAATTTACACGTTTCCGATGGCGAAAATTCGTCAAATCTTTTGAAATCCAAGACGTAGCGGGATACTTTGAAAAGATTTAAATCCCTTCCTGCCCCTCTTTTAGACAAAAAAATATTATTTTGTTCAATTGCAAATTTGATTATTCCCCTTATCATCTTTAATTAACTCTTTATACTAGGAAAACCGTCGCCCAACGAAAGAACAGCAACTGTCTATTTCCTCTCAGCTTGGTCTGGAAGTCTCCACCGTTTCCAACTTTTTCATGAACGCACGCCGACGCAGCATGGACAAGTGGTCTGAGTCTGAATTCGCTAATCACGCCAAGAACGGAAATGCCCAGTACGCTGGTCTGCCCGGAGCCTCCCCTGAATCGTCGCCAACGAGTTCCTGTGCAAGTGGAATGAGTCCTTTCGATCCGAGCTCACAGGTCACTCACGCGACGTACGCTTCCGCACATCTCGTGCCAGGTGCCACCTCCCCCGCCGCTTACTCCCTTCATCCCTTGGTCAAAACGGAGAATACTTTTCAATAACGTTACCAAAAAAGCACGAATTAACTGTAACTCAGCTCCCAACTGTACATCCTCCGGGTACGCGTTCATCCTCACTCACACTACTTCCTAATGCGAATACTTCTAACGCATATTATATCATGTACATATTATTTTAACTCTGCACCTGCCTGTATGCTTTTCCGTTTAAAGTGGACTGCCCCTATCTACAGCCAATCAACAACCCTTTTGTTCAACAAACAAGTGTCGACCCTATGAAAACGCTCTTCTAGTTCTACTGGTTGGCTTCTCAGTGACACTATTCTAGTCACTGTGTGACAGGGTGTTTTGTATACCGTATACAGGTCCGCTATTAAATATATTTATCTTCAATGAAAATAAAAACCCAAAAACATTAAAACTCGCAAGATTACTTTTGTTGTTGCATTTATTGAACGGTTTGGATTTGAACTAGTCGCAGAAGTTGGTCAAATATACAGATATACAATTATTCATTTGTTCAAATATTACAATTGTGCATTGATATGAAAAATTTACAGAATGGAGTAACGGGAAGGGGTACTGCCTTAGACGCCAAAATTTAATAGTCGACGGTTGAATTTCAGGCATTTAGTGTCTAAGGCATCGGGTGAAGATGATATTATTACAGATGAAAGAAAAGTACATATTTGCAAAAATGAGGATAATTACATTTTGAAAACTATCACACAAACTTTCATGGGTACCAAACATACCGTATATACACTGAAAGAGGAGAGAGATTTACAACTCATCAAGATAGACCAGCTGCCCGCTGATGAATTTTCCAGTCGGGCAATGTTTTCGCGGAGAAGTCAAATGATATTTTCGGGAAGATTGGGCCTTGCTTGCAGCTCCTTTAGGGTCTAGTTCGACAGCAGTCATTGCAGGTAGCAAGCGAGTCTGAAAACTTTTGTTTTTCATTGAGGACGAGGCTTATTACCTTGATTTGGTTCTCGATTAATGCCGTGAACAGAAACTTGTTTGATTTTCGTTTGAGATTTTGGTAGATTCGGTTAAAAGTCACTGTAGCAGAAGCAGCAGACGTCTTTGCATTGTTCACTATAGCTCTCGCAATAGCGCGAGATTTACTGCGCAGGTCCTCATTCTCGAAATCATCGAGGACTTCGCAGATCTCGTCCATGTATCGATCAATAAGAACATTGTAGATTCGCTCGGAAAAAATAGTTTGCTGACGCTGAAAGGAATTCTCACTACCTAATTTTGTTTATCAAAAAGTTACATTTTCGATTTCGACTTGAGTTAATTTGGGCTTTCGCTGGTCAGGCTCATCCGCTTCTTCAAAGCATCTCTTAGTTCCCTTTCTCCTCGAGATTGGTTTCGGGGGCAGCGCATCAGTATCTGATTTTCTCCGCGTTGTTTTACGCATAGGAGTCGAGCACGATGGGACATTTTTCAAGAACTTTTGATAGTTCTTATCAGACTTGATTTTCTTGTCGAGTTTAGAAGGATCAGATGGGTACAAATCAGGTTGACAAGCTGATTTTTTAAGTCTGCGGCTCTCTGAAATTATAAATTTTTCGAAAGAATCTTTTGTTTTCTGTTACCATTGGATTTTTTGAAGTCTGAAATTTTGATCGGGTCAGTAAAAAGCGCTTTCTTGAGATCTGACTTGCCACTTTGACGCTGATTTGCCAGTGTTTTCTTCGTTGTTGTTGCTTTCTTCCTCAAAAACTCTGGAGTTTTTGAGACGGAGCATGAATTCACGGTTTTTGTCGTGATAACACATGCAGTACTAATATTTTTAAATGAAAACAGAATGAAATATGACAAACGACTGATCGTACCTTTGAGTAGTAAGAGTTTTTCGTAAGTTTCGGTCTCTAACAGTGAGTACCATTTTTGCTGATTTCTCGATTTTTACTTTTCAGTTATGAAAATCGAAATTTGAAACCAGATTTCCGCGCAAGATTTTCTGCGATAATGACCCAATGACGGTTGCGCGCGAAAACTGACCGGTAACGAGGCACTTTTTTCATTTTTTTATTAAAATATTTATTTTCCGAGGTTTACAAAAGGAGAAGGTGGAAGTTCATAATTTGACCGTTTTTTCCTTGCCAAAATTGAGGGGATAATTTTCTCTGGTCGGCAGAGTGCTTTGATGTCGATCTTCATTTGGACGAGCATTTCATCTTCGTTTAGGACTTGCTTCACGGTCAAGTTCAATTTGTCTAGGAAACGAGTGTTTAATTTTCGATCTGGTCATCTAAAAAGTTACCTAGGATAAGACGAAGTACTTCTTGGACGCTTTCTTCTGGCTCAACTACGATTCTTTCTCTAATGACTTCTGCTAACGTTTCGTTTTGAAAGACATCTAGGATATAGATTGCATATGCAGCAGCTCGGCGAACTCGTGGATGTTCTTCGAAACGGACTGCATGCGCCAGAGCAGCAGTTATTTCATCCTTTTGTCTTCCTTTGCCTGGCTCTAAATATGCGTCTGTAAAAACAGCTACAAGAATTCACCAACCGATCTTTGCTAGAGCATCGATTGCGTCTTTTTTTATTTGAGGCAAAGTTTCGTAAGAGAGAATCGTTATCAAATTTTCAACAATGTCCTGGTGCTTGATTCTCAGTTCTCCGACCGTAAAACAAGTCGCAGATCGAATCGTACCAAGTTTGCTGTTGAAGCAGAGCAGCAGAGTGCGGATGAGCTTGTCAGATACAGTTCCATTGTTAACGATCCATTCCAGCGCAGTAAGAGTGACATCATGTTTGGTTACTGATTCAAGCGAGTCAGCTAGCAGATTGAGAACGAATTCGAAAACCCTTGACTCCCGACCGGTCTTGTGTAGGCAAAGTAGCGCAGATCGCTGGACAGATTTGACCTGAGATGCGATGAACAGATATTCTGTGCCATTCAATTTACCTGATCATACCACTGCATCTCAACCAATTTATCTTCAATAGCGTCGGACATCATTTTCGTGTCTATTTCGCTGAGCACATAACAAGCGATTGCTCGTTCCTCTGGAATCCCAGAGTTTAAGAACTCAGCGAGAATTTTGTGAGTTTTGGAGTTTCCCTTCGAGATTTTCTTCAACAAGCTAAGAATATAAGGCTTTCTCGATTTCGAAGTCAACAAATGATAAAAAAAAAAGCCAAGGAAATTTATGGACATTGTTGACTTCTCCTGTAGGTCACATAATCTTGGAAAAGAATAAAAGAAACATTATCGTGAATGTTTTGCCCGTTTATGTGTGCGAGCATGCAGCAGGCGAACAAAACATCTGATATTTCTGTCTCCACATTCACAATTTCATTCAGTGCCTTTAATTTTGTTTAATTTGGGAAAGAGAACTCGAAACAAGACCTTCACAAGTCTTTCTTCGTGTCCAGCAATGGGAGTAATGAGTATGATTGCGCACGCTGCCAATTTGACGCGGACGTTGCTTGAGTCTAGCTGCTCGAGCGAAACTGTCGAGAGTTCTTCGTCAAGCTTGAACTTTTCGTCCGCACTGAGGTGTTTTGTTTTACGGCCATACATAATTGACGCAGCAAGAGCGCTCATACAATTTTCTTTGAGAAGCGTCTCCTTACGCTCAAGAATTAGACGCAGCTCATGAAGAGACAGGTCGATCCAATTCGCACTGTTTCCCCAAGCAGCTTGCCAAACTTAACCAAAATCAGCACTTGGCAATGGCTGCAGGACTGACCTCACCTTTGACAGCGATATAAATTGGCTCCTCGTGTTCGTCGTTTTCGAATTCTTCGGTGTCCGTGATGGCGGCATGAATAGACTCGTTTGAAGTAACTCTGAGATCAAATGCTGCCGAACGTGGTCGGTTCTTTGGCATCGTTTCGTCTCGATTGATATTCTCCATGACAGGCAGCGTTTTTTTATTTTTCTAGTTGTAATAAGCGCAAGAAATACTCAATAATTATACTTTACTGATAAGTTGAAACTCCCACTCCATCATCGTTCGCTGATTTCCAAACATATCTCTTTGATTTGCCATCGCTAACTCCTAAATATCTTCAGCAGCTATTCTTCAACATTATTTTTATAACCTTGAGAGTCATGCGTTCATCGTTCGGAACCGGCATATGTGGAATTTTTCGCATCATAATTCCATGTGTAGCGCATCGATTGTAAAAACTCTCACGGTCAGCTTCAGTAGCAATTGCAGGAAGCAACTCGGGCTCACTTCCCGCGTCACTGCATTCTCCGTGGAATCGTAAGATGTTCCCAATGACCTGTTCTCGTGCGGAATTTGGATCATCGTGCATAACTTTTGCGATCCACCAAGAGCATCTCTTTGACAGGCGGGCAATCGTCGTCTTTGTCCAATCTCGTTCTCTTTTTCTCGGTCTTGGTGGTACGAAAATGCTTTTTCTGTGCTTTGTGAAGATATCAATGCTTTTTTAAAGTTACATCAACGTTCAAGGGTGTGCTATCTATTCCTGTGATAATCTAAGAGGAGGAAGTTCTTCTTTAGATTTCTTTCTACTCCTATTTTCTTCAATCATAAACCCTCCAAGTGGACGCTGAGGACACATCGGTGGACACTTCTTGGCACGGAACTGCTTTTTATTTGCGAGAACATGGTCCGCAGAGAATAAGTATGATGGAGCGAGGCCTTTGAACACTTTTTCCCGTTGGTCTATCTTACTGGGATTGCTAAACTAGAAATTGTTAGAAGCTACATGTTTAATACAGACAACAATTTACCTTTAGAACTGATAAATTGACAGGAGCCGTGACGAGAGCTTTCAACTGCTCTTCTCCTTTTATTCTTGCTAGCTTCCGCTGAGCGGTGGATCCATCGAACCAACAAGTCGTGTCCGGCATATTACCCCATCTTTGAACCGGAGTCGCTCCATTCGAGAGTGTCCGAGCAGACTCTCTTCTTGGGATTAAATACTGCTTTTATAAATAGCAAAAATATAAAACGCTATTCTTCTACTTTAGTTTAACTGTGAGCTCTCAACTCTAATTTGATTCTGATAAAATAGCTAAGTTTAAGGTCCCTTTACGAAAATAGGTTTTGTCAATTCCAAAATAAATTTTGGCAAATTGTCGACTCCTTAACTGAACACCCTCGCTGGTCCCAAAGCAATAACAAATTTTTATTCTCGAAAATCTTTTTTCTATCGTTTGGCTGAAGAGGAACTCGCCGAAGAAAAATCTCTTTTGTAAAAATTGAGCAGCGCTCTATTTACGCGATCAAAAAACTGTCAGCAGAGAATAAATACAAAAGAAGCTGATCACATAATACTCCAGTCCATAATTGTACTTTCCCTTCCGTTTATTCTGACACATTTGAAATTCATCCACAAAAATTTTCGAGTTTTGACAAAAACTTCATGAAAGAAATGGATAAAAACTAACAAGATGTACAAAATTCTGATTTTGGTCATTACTTAGGGAAAATTCAAAATGCGGAAAACTATAATTGATAAACCATTATAAAATTTGAGTTTTATGAAGAGAAAGTAAGACTATAGGCTTTTGGAACTACTTAGAACGTGGTCTTATTTAGAGTAGTATCCATGGCAATAAAGGATTTATTTAATTATCAACTATTTTCCGTCATTTCTTTCATCTTCATCGTCAGTAAAATCGAGAGCCGCAAAAATTTTAAAAACAACGTTTTTGATGTTCCCCCACGGCTAGATAAAGTACACGGACCTAGATAAAGTGCAAATTTATTTTTACCGAAACATAATTAATCTCTTTAGAAAGCAGCGATATGCATCAGGAAATATTGCTTAGATGGCGCTGACGAGTTGATTTCACTCGTGAAAACACACTTTACGGTCATAGTAAAACTCAGAGATTACAATGAAACTACTATGGTTTTTTGTAGGCGTTGCCTTCGCTAAGTAAGTACAAATATGTCCTGCTATTTTTGCCGAAATAATTGTAAATTGTTCATCTTCAAATGATTATCTTAGAAATGATGAACTCACTGTACAAGAGCAAAAAATCAACCATTTGACGAGAGTTACTGCAGAATTCGTTGATTTATACTTGAATGCAACAATTCATGATGAGGTTCTTAGCCCTTACAATAAACGAAGAAATATGGTTCGCCGGTTCAAGGTGATGACTTAGAAGCAATAAGTACATATTTTGTTGATGATATAGAGACGAAATTTTATAATAGGCAAATTTTATAGGTTCGACTTGCAAAACTCACGAATATAGCTGATAAAGCAGCCATACACGACTGCTATGACGATGGATTCTCGCGCTCTTCTGAAATCGGACGTTTTGTGAAAAACAAGTTTCGAAAAGGTTGCGAAGATATTATATCCATTGTGCAATAAAACTTGAATTCAGGACGGATTCAAATTGTGCGAAGCTACGTGCGACTCGGTAAACAAATCCCAGAAGACTCGTCGAACAAATGTATAAAAAAGCGTGAGAATTTGGTAAGTGTCCGAATGTAGTTAAATACGGTGTCTCACAGTATTAATTATAGCTGAATAAAATTGAAAAACTCGACAAGCAGCTGTTCGACTTCTACTGTACAAAAGTGAGCGTTACCGAAGAGTGCACCAAAGAATACAACAACGAGTTTATCTCAAAAGTGCAAGCCTAGTGCACTTATAACCTGCATATTTCTGCGATATTTATAGTTTCGCTCAAGCAACTAATTCATTTACACTCAGGATAGTGAGAAAATATTTCAACTGCCTGCGATTAAGAAATATCTTCAATTATCTTGATATTTTATGTATATAAATATACTAACACAACGGTACAATTTTCGCGCTCTTCCTTGATTTCAAAGGTTAACATGAACAATACAAATAAATGTACAAGAATCAGCATGGGACTTGTACATTTAGTTAAATTGGGATCGTAAATGTATTTTCTTGTGACCGCTCTTGACAGTAGAACCGGGCACGGCGTCATTCATCATTCCAACCTGGCACATAGACGAAATGTAGATTACGTCTAGGTCGAAATAACTAACTTTTTCCAAGACTGTTGACTGTAATTGAGGTTCAGCTGTCATTCATATTTACAGAACGAGACGCCGTGCCGGAGCTTCATGCCCACTCTGGTTTCAAACAATTCGATCTCTCTTGTAAATGGCTGAGCCACAAGGTGGCATAAATGCAGTCTCAGATAAATGTTTGGCAGCCTACTGTTAAATGATTTTTCAATTTTTTCTTTCATTCTTTGACGTTCTTAGAAGAAGTCGTCTTCTTCTTCCATTTCGTTTTCCATAATCATTTGGGCAGCAAGGCGCTCGAATTCCGCGTCGCGGGCCTCTTCGTCCATCATAGCGAACTCTTTCTGTCGCTGTTCTTCCGAGATCTCTTCATCTCGCGGCTCATCGAATCCCGACGATGAATTGCCAACACTTCCGACGTGTGGTGAAATCGCAGCACCGCTTGCTTCGTTGATAACCTGTGAGGCCATGAGTTCCAGCTCGCGGTCTCTGTTCATAGCCTGAGTTTGAGTTGGAGCTAAAAAGAGAGTTTTGAATTCGACTTTGATATTTTTATTTGCGATTATTAGCTTTAATGAGAGTAATCAATAGGAAATAGTAAATATTCCTAAAAAATAAGAGAATCAATAGTGTTCTTATTAATCCGAAGTTAAGGATAGTTTGGACAGCTGACTGAACATATTTCATAAAGGGTGGATACTTGATCAGTGTCAGGCGCATTCGTGTAATTTTGTTATTGAGAAAATAAACACTTGAGGAAAAAGTTATTCAATAATTACTCCGTCGCGAGGGTTAAAGCTTTACCTGGTGCTGCGATCTCCACTGGTACTTTCTTCTTTCGCCCAACTTTCGACTTAATCTTGGGCTTGTTTTTCTCCTGGATCTTTTCGAGTGTCTTGACGAGTGTCTGTGCGCAGTTGGATGGGATGAGGATTCCTAGACAGAGTGATTAAAGCAATCAAAACAAGTACGCAGCATACCGACAACGCGCACTCGGTCGCTAGTACGAAGACGGACGACTTGGATGCGGCTGCTCTTATCCACTTGATGGAGAATGTCTGTAACATTGTTCCAGACAGCCAAAACTGGGCCAGTAAGAATAAAAAGCTCTAGCATTCGACGACCGCTCAGGCACCCTTCGACAAGTTCTTCGGGACAGTGACCCTGAAATATTACTTTAAAATCTAGGAATACGTCAAATGAGAACAACGAAAACGTCAACAAACGGAACTTGTTCGATAGGAGCGAAGACAATATCAGTCTTTGTACAAAGCACAAGATTAGGAGCATGCTGTTCGCTTTAATTGATGGTTTATCTCGAAAACTTCGGGAAAATTGGCCCTGCTGATTAAAATTTCACAAAGAGCGTTATTTTTGGCCAAAAACTACTCATCGTATTTAATCGAGTTTCTGTCGAGGACAATTGTTCTGGCGGAGGTAATCATTTACATTTACAAATAAAGAATGGGGCGACGGTGACTACTGGCAAGATCAAAATTTAAGTGCTCGAATAATCGATCTCTCACTCGAAAGTAGGCTGCTGCTAAATTAGCGGTACATAATGAAATAGAACATAAATCATTAATCACGGCTAGTAGCCATCAAAAATCTTCTAAAAGTCGTAAACGCAAAGAATTTCGCTAGGCATGATATAAAAGTTTACGATGTTTTAGGCAAGTTTGTCAATGTCAGGTAGAGCACTGATCGGAGAACAAAAAATTACTCGGCTCACTTTAGAAACAAGTCCCAACCCTAATCACGTAATGTTGTGATACAACGTCAGGCAGTGATAAATAATGCCTTGAATTTGATTTATCTGATTTATAAAATAGCAGCAAGACAAAAGTGGGACACACAGTGACTATCCCTCAATCGATTAATAATTTTCGCGGGGCAGAAAATTATCGATTAAAATACGCAGCCACTGTAAAGGACCGTTAATTAGGCTTGGTGCTCGTGCTTCTTGTTGTTAGTGAAAATCGGGCCGGAACCAGTTTGGCAACTGTAGCATCAAATCCCGAGCGCCCTCCGGCTAATTGAATTGTCTGTCAGGGGGTCACACGGGGGCCGCCATTCTGATCAGAAATGGCGAGCAGGGGGTCACTTAAAAATCGCTCCACCCGCGTTGAGTAGAACCTACCCAGCTCAACTCCGGCTAACAACGTGCTAGCTCTATCCAATGTCGATGAAGGTGGATAACTAAGCCCCCTGCGTTACTGTGGACAAAGGAGAACACGGGAGCAAGACAGGGGAAGGGACGAGGAGACGTCTCGCGCTACGGTTGGCTGAACACTCAAAACAGCATCTGGAAATAATGCTGCATACTAGGATATCTAGATTATGCATAATTAGGTGGTATATAAATAAGCGAGTGAATAGGAAGTCGGGGAGAAGATAGAGAGGGAAGGAGATCGAGGAAGCGAGGCGTCAGGTCGGGGGGTCTTGAGATCATCATAAAACATCCGATCGGGGGATTGCGGAAAGTGCGCGAAAATGGATTCAGCGGCGTGGGCGGTTGGTGACCCCCTTGTTCACGAGTTGATGTTGAGAGTTGAGTTGTGAGAGCGCGGACCCCCCAATCGGACCTCGCTCTATCTATAGCGTCCCCCGTGTATATCGCGCGCTCTCTCGCTGTTTGCCTTGGGTTTGCGCTTGGATATTGCGTAGCTCAGCGCGACCCCCGTATTGGTCTTCTGTCGATTACGGTGGGGCGACCCCCCGGTCCGAGCCTCCCTCGCGCCGCAGTCTCAAAGTTTTGTGCCACAAGCAGCCGCCACAGCTCCTCAGTACCAGAGAAAAAATGGAAGTCGACCAGGTCAGCTCGCCGCTCGACCTGAAGAGGAAGACGGAAGTCACTCCAGAGGTTGAGCCGGAGAAAAAAGCCAAGCTTGCTCAAGAGAATGGACAGCCAGAGAACAATGAGCTACCAATCACAGCAGAAGACATTCGAAAACTAAAAGAATTGCTTCGCCAGGAAGAGGCAAAGCTACTGTTAATCAAGCGGTAAGTGAATTATTAAAACAATAGCCCCGACTGAGCTGCTCGCTTTAGGATCAAGGCGTCGATCGCCATCCCAGAGCAGAAAAATGCGCGAGCTTCGCCGGCTTCTGCCAAGCAGCCGCTCAAGTTGCCTGTTTCAGTGAATAGCAACTCCACTGTGAACAACGGGTTGAGCAACGGGCACGGCGCCGGTGCCCAAGCCGCCAGCAACAGCAACATTTTAACCTCGAAAATTACGGCGGCGATGGGTGAAATGGGTAGCGCGGTGGCGGGAGCTGGCAAGGGCAAATCATCCAGCGAGTCGAATAATACGCACTCGAGCAGCTCGCACTCGACACAGTCGGGAAGCAAGCTCGAACAAGTGACTCAGTCCTTCGAGCGCAGCAAGTCGAAGCGCGAGGAACTGAAGAACGAGCTCAACCAGACGTTGAACTCGATCACGACGATGCCGCCCTGCGCACATCACGATGTTAACTTCTTCCCAACGGTCGCAAACGCCGAGTTCTTGGCGTTGCTTGGTCTGGAGAAGTGCGTCGGACGTCTCAAACGCGAGGAACAGGCGCGGGCTGGCTATTTACCGATCGGAGCAACTAATGGGAACACTCGCGTATAAACTGTTATGCTCCGATATTTTACGATGCGTAACGCGCTTCCCATTTACTCAATGAATACTAAATAATCACAAAAGCGGGGAAGCCTAACGTCCCCTTAATTTCCGAGTAGCTAAGGAGCCCTGATAAAAGTCGAAGAAAGTGGAGGCGAAAAGAATGGAGTGTTCCAAATGCACGCGTGATTTCTCGCCAAGCTGGAAATATGACCAAAAAGGTCGTTTATTATGCACTAAGTGTATTAATACCGAGGAATTCGAACGGCAGACGATTGTAAGTGTCGTCCATTGTAAATAGTTATTAACGAAATTTAGTCTCAAATAAAGAAATTCAACAATTTCTCAGACTTCTGGGAAAAGAAAGAAGAAGAGCTGACCGTCATTGAGTTGCAGATGGAAAAGGTTGAGCGCGGTGCATTTTAGGATTAGGCGATAAACTATTAATTAGGACCAAAAGGAGCTGCGGCAACAACAAATAGAGGCCGAGAAAATCCGCCAGGCCAAATACCGCCAGCAAGAAAAGGAAAGGAAGAATAATTTGATGAATGGCGACATTGCAGGCGTCAATAGAACCGCCTTGGAAAATCTAATGAGATCGGTGAACACTGGCAACCGACATCGCCCGAAAGGCAACAATATCGGACAGGCGTCGACACTCATGAATCAAATAAACCAGATGACCCATGTAAGTCACTACAATTTGCTAAAGTTAGAGTCTCACAAATAAAAACACTTTATTAAAATCAAACTAAGGAGCAAACTCTTCAAATGATTCATCGACTACACCAAATGTCGAATCCTTCGGCGGCGAACTCAACGATTACTGCCGATTATTTGGCGAATCTCAAAGTTCAGAAGATAAAGGAACAAATGGTAAGTGGCGTTTGAGAAACTAAGATATTGATCATTTTTTTAGATGGAGCAGCAGAAACAGAAAGAGCTCCAGAAACAAATGGAACTGGAACGCATTCGAAAGCAAAAACAACGAGAAGAGCTTGTCAGAAGCCAATTAGAACGACAAAGACAGCAACAACAGCAGAGACAGAACAACCCCTCGAACTCGGATTTACTGCGTGCTATTTCGCAGATTCAAAGTAACGACCTCTTATGTGAAAAATTTTAAATGGTTTAGATTTGACAAATTTGACGCAGCCAGCTCAAAACAGCTCACCTGCTCAGAACAGTGGTACACAAGTGAACCAGCAGCTCCAAGCACTGCAGCAACTTTTGGCTGCTGGCAACGCACAGCCGAATCTGCTTACAAATCTTATAGCATGTAAGTAGAAAATCTTTTAAAATAAATTGCTACTGTCGAATGAGCCGTTAAATTGTTTTCAGCTGGAATACTCGGAGGACAGAACGTCCGTAACTCCTCGCAGAACTACGCTGAGCTGCTCAAACCCCCAACTGCCCATACAAACAAACGTTGAGATCAAAACATTTCGCCCCAATTCTACAAGAAAAATGACCCATATAGAAGAGAAGAGTACTCCACTCTGAACTAGTCACATTTCTAGGCTGTATCATGACCGATTGCAATTATGTTCTATTAAAATTCTTCTTGATCACTTGAATTTTCACGTCTGTCTTTTACTTTTTTGCTCAAATTAAAAACAATAAAGGATGAAAACACACAAAGCCTCGTGTTGTAGTTGCTGGCTCTTGTCACACTCCAACTTATGCGTGTCCATTTATCAGTGTAACACATACCTCAGTATATTGATGGATGCAATTGTTGGCAGTTCCTTCATAGCACTCGCGCCAAATTTGAGCCATCGCACTTGGATTGACAGACTCATCTTGGAGTTTGAACTGCGCTTGCCAGTGGCTCATTTCAAAGGCTACTTCCGAAACAGAGTGATTCGGTCTAATGCAAACGAACTAAAATCGAAAATTATATATGCCACGATAACTAACACTACCTTGTCACCCTTTGGGTAGAGCATGACTGGCAGTTTGCCGGATTCGTCAACATAAAACTTTCCATTGAGTCGTTTACTCTGGTTGAGAGCATCAACCCATTCTACGCCCTTGAAGTGGTTAATCTTGAGCAACTTGAGTGTGCAATCCTCAGACGTTGTGAATACATTCTGTCCAACAACATGTAGCTTTCAGGGTTTTAAATATTATTTGAAAGCATTAAGATTTATCTTTATCTATGACCATGGGCGGCTAGCTTTATTAATGAGAACCCGACCTTATCGGTTGCATTACCGACGTCCATCACACCCTCGTCGAGGGTTCCATTCATTCGTGCTTCCGTCATAATATCGTCCAATGTCTCCGAGAAATAGTGAAACAATCCCTGTTGACAAGCAATCGACATTCCCAAAAGCCGATTCAAGAACTTCGAAACTGAGATGTCTCCATCGGTTCGCATTCGAGTCTTGCTTTCGTCTTTCCATACGAAAATTCCGATCTCGTAGAGAGCCCTGAACAGAGTTATTAATAAAGTGAGTGATTGATAGAAATACCGTTTCATGTCTTCTGTAAAGTTGCCGTGGTAGAACTCCGGAAATTTGACAGAATTGCGCTCCTCCCCAAGAATAGATTTGAGCACTAGATCAAGCGACTTTTTGCCATAGTTCGTATCGAAGTTGAATCGAGTAAGGTCGCCGTGCTTCTGGGCACTACGTCGATCGCCATGGGTGAGAGCTCCCATGGATTCCAAGCGACGCGCGACGACTGAGGCAAATCGCTGTTCTCCAGCCAATTCGGAGATAAGAAAGCAGTACTTAGGAGGACACACCTGAAACGCACAATTAAAACGCATCTTTCATCCTTAAAAATTACTTGATTGGAGCGGTGAGTACGTCCGAATTGTTGGACAGCCTTATCGGCTGACCATGGCAGTTCTAGGGTAAGGTGAAGTCGACGGTTCTGATTCGCGCATCTTCGATCACAGTGGAGTGATATCCCCGAGCTGGCTGCGTCGGAGATGATTGCGAAAAGCTTTTTGCCTTTCATGAAATTGTCTTTTTCAATTAGATTTATTTGTTCTAACGGCACATTAGCGGACTGTGCTCGATTTTCATACTGAACTCCTTGAAATAACATCGTTAATGGTTAAAATGAGTTTCTATTAGCTACCTTGGTCGGTAATAATTTGTCGATTCTTTCGGCCAGTCAATTCAGAAACCATTTCTGGGCCACCAAGGCCATCCATCAGCTCATCGAGGGCATTTCCAGGCAAATTGGTAATCTTTAATAGTTTCTCCCAGAGAGTCCTCTTCAAATAAGCACACTGCTCGATCGCCGCTGCTCGTTTGCGATGTTCCTCCGCTTCTTTGTCGACTTTGCGCATTTTGAAACCGGCAGCTCGAAAGTGATCCGAGATAGAGTCAACGCGAACGCGCTTCTTCGAGTCGCGGTTCTTGCCGTTCTTGATGGAAGACTCATTTTCCTCGTCTTCACTCTCGCCAAAGGCAGCAGTCAAATCACCAAGATCATCCTCTGGATCAGATTCCACATTCGAATCTGCAGTAGTAGTCATACTCATGTATCGAGGTTTTTTATCGCGTTGGTCTTGAACTTTCTCGGGCGAATCAGGCAAATCAAAGTTGATGCCAAGCTCTGCGAGTTTATCACGATCAGAAACGGGAAAGTGTGTATCCAATAGTCGTCTAAAAACACCCTTGCAGCTAGATACCATCTCGTTTAGTTCTTCTCCGTCTGCCACGATTCGTTCCATTTCTTCATTGGTTCTTTGTTCGCCAGTACTCTGCAGGCCGATGACGACGCATTGATTTTCTCTAACTGCTTTCCGTGCGATCTGACAGGCTTTGTTCACTTTTGCTGCCATTGTAAGGTATTTGAAGAACCTCTGGTGTGCGCCCCAAAACTGCTGCCACATACCAGGCATCTTGAAGTCATCACCAAGAAGACTGGCTGCCTGGGCAAAGTACTCCTTCGCGTCACGCCAGAGCTCTGCGGCAGCGTCGTACAATGTCATGAAGAAACCATCTAGGGGTACTTCTTCAAGATCAAATTCACAGCCTTCGAATGAGAGCTGACGTGCTAGGTAGACCCCTCGTCGCTTCATATCCATTGCCACCAGTTCCATGGCACCTACTCCAGCTTTGGTGAGTGCATCGACAAACTGATCGGAGCTTTTGAAACCAGTTCCGGCGCCCCAAAGTCCAAGTCTACTCATGTACGACATGTGCTTCGGCTCACTAGCACCTGTCGCAGAAGCATAAACAACTCTAGCTTGTTTCAATTGACGCTGAAGCTCAAGAACGGTCGTTCCAGTCTTCGAGGGCTTTCCATTTGCTAAATAGCATTAAACATCTTCAATTTGGCTTTCATCTTACCCTGGTATAAATTTTTGGCCTTGTGGCATTCATCGAATACAATTACTCCATCAAAATTGCGACCACACCAGGTGACGAGTTGATGAAGTCGAGTGGCCTGGGCAGCTTTTTTAGTCGTAGTACCAGCTTGGTGGCGCTCTCCGATGAGAGATGCGTAAGTGCCGAAAATGACTCCATTTTGAACACGGCCGTTTTCTTTCTCCCCGAGTTTATGTCCATATTTGAATTTGTGCAAGGGATATACATCTATAAAAAAATGGCTTGGTATAACACGAAAGAACATACTTATCATAGTTGCGCCTATGTCTGTCAAATCTCGAACAGAGTCATGTCTAAGATCGTTTGACACGGAGAGCCAAATTGCCTTCTTCCGGCCTTGCAACCAGTTATCGTAAATGATTCCCGAAATCGATCTTCCCTTGCCAACGCCGGCACCGTCTCCCAAAAGGAAGCCTTTTCTTTCGCCGGATGGATAGAAACCTGCGTGTTGTTGTGCTGCATAAACTACAGCTTCAAGCTGTAAATCAGAGAGCTTGCCTTCCTGAATGATATCAGAAGGAAGAGAGATCTTTGCGGTAACATCAGGCACTGCGACCGATGAAAGAGCAATGGATTCTATAACAGGATCTGGATGAGGCCTTCCTTTCACTTTTCGGGCACGGTAGGGCTTAAATTTGGTGTGTTTAATTGTGATGATAATGTGAATCCTAGCGAAAATTATGAAGTTGGCTAGACTTACTTTGAATGTTTCATCCCGACGAATTTCTGCCGCTTCGCGCAACATTTCGTACCGCTTACGCATTTCACTGCGTTGTTTTATCAATTTATCTTGTGCAGTAAGGCCAGGATGATATGGTTCAGCGGGTCTGATGGATGGGCTGTTTATTTGCATGGTTTTGAACACTGAACCGAGATTTGTTCCATTTGGGGTCGACGGCACGGGCGCGGATTTCTCCGGCACATTGGGCGTCAAAATTGAAGACGGACGTATGACCTGTTGTCGACTGGGCTGTATTTCTTGTAGTGACAGGCGGCGATTCGGTGTAGAGTTTAAAATCATGGGCGATTGAGATTTGACGAATTCAGCTGGCTGGGGGGTCTGGAGACGAATGACACGTGGTTTATTATTCGGGTCGCTGCTTTGGACAGTGCTCGGTACTTGAAGAACGTATTGCTGGATTACTGGTTGAATAGACGTAGGTTGGAGAAGTCCATTCGGTCCGAGTTGAAATATTTGAGTAGCACCTCCGTTAATCATTTGCGCAGCTTGAATAATTTGAATTGAGTTGAATGAGTTCTCGCCTGACACAGACAATACGCCTGACACTGGGCTTGATGCCACAGTTGTTGTAGAAGCTGTGCTCACAGCGCTCGTTGGGAGCAGTGTGAAGATTGTAGGAGCTGGGGAAGCAGCGTTGACGGATGATTTACGTTTCGTTCTTGGTGCTCTTACTCGGGGTGGTTTTTTCTTTAGCGGCGTCGGCGATACACCAGCTGGCCTTGGTTGGATCGGCGTATTTGACGTTTGGCTCATCAGTTGTACAGGAGGTCTACGAACAGAATTGGCCTTAAGAATAATAATAATTAACTACCTGTTTTCTTGCAGAATCAATGTTGGTTTAGGTTTCTCGTCGAAGATGCTGTTTTCAGTTTGAGAAGTAGACACCTCGTACTGTGTGCCAATATGATTCTGATCCGAATGACCATTTTCGAATAATTCCTGTCCGGCGTCGTCCACTGGTACGAGATTGACCATATTCTCTTCATCTGGCACAGAGTCAAACGGAGTAGGTTCTATCGCAGCGGAATCAATCGGACCATCAATTATCTCGTAGTTTTCCAGATTCAGTTCGTGCGTTTCGGGAACAAAGTCTTGCGACTCATTTTGCGATTCAACAATCAACTCGTTCGAATCATCTTGCGACTCCTCAATCACCTCTTCTGTCGTATACTCGATCTCCTGCGAGGAAAAATGCACCTGCTCGGGTTCTTCAGAAGCTGATGCGAAATCTGATGGATTGATTTCATCTTCCACGGGGACGCATCCACCACCTTTCTTTTCTTCTTCAATCGGGATCAATTCACCGACGATAGCTTCGAGTTGAGATTCAAGGGTCTTTCCATCCTCAACAGGAACAGGAATCGAGCCCGGATCAATTGATAGCATCGACTCTAATGTAGGTTCAGCTACTTGTTCTTGAAACGGAGGTTCTTCAATCACCGTCTCTTCGGCTACGGCCTCTCCAATAACGACTTCAGGCACTTGAATGTGCTCTTCCACTACTGTGTGCTCCTCAGTGGTGGGTACTTCGACATAATCGACTTGGTTTTCCTTGTTGAATGAAAACATTTCGTCGAATGCCATGTTGTCTTTAACAAGTTACTTTATATTTATTGAAATTGAAATACCGTTATCAAGAACCGCCTCTTCATTAGCGATTGGAACATTGACCTCAATACCGTTCTCTAGCGTCTCATCACAAGCGTCGTTCACTTCAACATTGTTGATTATCAGATCCTCATCAGAAGTTATAGTTGGTTTTTGCCCGAACATCTCATCAAACTCCTCGCATCTTCTGTAGACTAAATATTTCCGTCAGACCACGTCTCAAAGAATATGTCCCTAGCCCTAATTTTAATTAGATTAAAAGATGCTTCATGCGAATGCAATTCTGTAGAAAACTGCTTAATCTAAAGTCTATTTAAATATACACAAGCAAAACGGTCAATTTGGCCAGATTTTCGGACAGAAATTTAAGAAATCCGCTGAACAGTCTGATTTTCACCTTGGAAAGCTTCGAAATTGAATAAATACAGTAATAAAATGAAAAATTCGACGACAGTCATGGCCGAAAATTTGCCGAATTGCCCCTTTTTGCCTGTGAACTGACGAATATTTCTAAGAAAACTTTTCGAAAAAACTATCTGCCTACATCGCCGGCCATCTGCGGTATCGTGATCGAGAGTTCGGGCTAAATATTCATTATATTCCTCTTGGCATCCTATGCAAGTGATTGGATAGTCTTGGCCGTAATCTGCAAAATCTTGACTGCTAGACGCACGCTGCCGTAAACTACGTATAGAGTGTGTAACTTCGTCAATTCTTCGTATATTCATCTGTTTAAAGAAGAGCTCCATGTATGGACCCGGAGACTGCCGGGCCGGAGTTGTTTTAACTTTCACAGGCCTCCACTTCTTTAGTATGGCCGGTTTAGCACTGGTAACCCTTGGTTTCTTGATGATATTTCTGTCAATTCTTTCGATTTTCTGGTAATTCCGTTGGGAATGATGGCTTTTACTCGTCGACGGAATATTCTCGTAATTGGGTTGAAAAGGATAGCCTTGATTCGTAGATGGTATGTACTTATAATTCCGTTGAGAAGGATGGCCTTTACTTGTCGACGGAATATTCTCGTAATTGGGTTGAGAAGGGTAGCCTTGACTCGTAGATGGTGTGTACTTATAATTCCGTTGAGAAGGATGGCCTTTACTCGTCGACGGAATATTCTCGTAACTGGGTTGAGAAGGGTAGCCTTGACTCGTAGATGGTATGTACTTATAATTCCGTTGAGAAGGATGGCATTTACTTGTCGACGGAATATTCTCGTAACTGGGTTGAGAAGGGTAGCCTTGACTCGTAGATGGTATGTACTTATAATTCCGTTGAGAAGGATGGCCTTTACTTGTCGACGGAATATTCTCGTAATTGGGTTGAGAAGGGTAGCCTTGACTCGTAGATGGTGTGTACTTATAATTCCGTTGAGAAGGATGGCCTTTACTCGTCAACGGAATATTCTCGTAATTGGGTTGAGAAGGATAGCCTTGACCCGTAGCCAGAATATTCCCATATTTCCGCTGAGAAGGATGATCTTGACTCGTAGTCAGAATATTCTCGTTATTAAATTGAGAAGGATTGCCTTTACTCGTGGACGGAACATTCACGCAATTAGGTGGAGAGGGATGGCCTTGGCTTGAAGACAGAATATATTTGTAATTCCGTTGAGGAGGATGACCGTGACTCGTAGTCGGAATACACATTCTTTCACTCATCGTTCGCTGCGAAACTGCATCGATAATCGGTACGGTCTGACAACCTGGAGGTGCCTCAATGATGCTAACAGTCGAGCCTCTAGGAATTTGCAGCATGCCAATCGGGGTTCCCAGATTTTGCACGCTTGAAAAATCTAGCGGCTGACTGACAGGCGCATCCACAAAATCATAGATAATATGATTACCTAAATTTGAAAGTGATACTGAATTATATATATATCAATATTATCAATTGATTTATCAATATAAATATATATTGATAGAGAAATTAGGTTACTTTACGACTACTGAACTCGATAATCAAGTTTCTAAAATAGAAATTCTACTTTTTAATTCAAATTTTTATCGCGAAATCTAGAACTTATACGAGAAGTAGTCGCAAAATATTTTCATGCACGAGTCCTAGCTCTGGAGAGACATCCAGAGGAAATAAATTGATAAATGAGAGTATATTAGTCGTATGTAACATAGCGGTCACTATGTAACAAACATAAAATGTATCATGCGATGATCCTGACAGAAATATCTGGGAGTAAGATAACCTTCAATAACCTTTTTGATAAATGAAATGTGGTTTTGTCTTAAGTGCTTTGCGTTCACTATTCGTCGGCCTGCATTAGTGCCGTTTATTACTCTGCGAAGAAAAATGCAAAGAAAAAAAATTGATAAGTGTAGACCTGAATGTGAACATACCGGTACCTTGCATATTCTGAGAACCATTTTCCGACATCCAGATTCGGTTAACGCTCAGGAGATCAAAACCGACGTCTCAATTTCCTGAAAATTAGCGTCGCATTCACGCTTCTTTCAAAAATAGACATTTAATACAGTAGAAAATTAACTTCAAAAGGAAAGTAAAGGATAGTTCTTCATTTCTGTAGTTCTCTTTGCCTTTGCTCAAGCATCAGGAGTTGTGTGGACTTCACGGACATAATGACGGGCTTTGTCAGTGCTGGAACAAAGTTGCGATTCGTAGATAACAAGTACCTAAAAGGTTACGCTTGATTACTTAGCTCATGATCATCATCACCCGGTTTCGGCACGGACTAAATTTATTAACTGGCGGTGCTACTTACGGTTTAGGAACGAAGAAAGTCAATTTTGGAAAGAGCGGCTCCTCGTTCGACATATTATTCTAAAAAAGGGCGGTAAACAAATTACTAGAATTGAACGCAATTATGAACAGTCACTGTGATCATGTCACATTTTATCAAGGGTGTTCATTTTACTTCGTTTCTTTCCGCCAGACATTTTCATCTCCTGAAGGCGGCGTTTCCGCCTGGCCTTCTCTTTTTCTTGCTTGGCGATCTTCGCTAAGTTGAACGCCTCTGGATTCGTAACTGCCATCTCTTGCTTAACTCTTCCTCTTTTTTCCCTCCTGCTTGAAAGCGCGCTACGGGCAGTGTCCCAGGCTTTCGCAAACGCAACAGTACCAACCATCTTTTCGACAACGGTGGCACCTAAAAGAGTTCGAAACGAAAATTACAAAATCCAAACCTTTATGCGATAATTTCCGCAGCTCCTCTGGCGTTTGCCTAGAGTCTTCCTTCGCCGTCGCCTCTCTCGCTAGAACCTCCATCATCACGTGCAAGTGGGGAATTCTTTCGTTCTTATGCTTGTGGATAAACTGTATGAATAGTTCAATAACTAGCTCGCGACGCACAGTTTCTTTTGGCCTTTGAAAAATTTATTTCTTTTTCGAGAATTGAAGGATTTACCTGTCTGAATTTTCCTCAGCTGCCACGCCGTTGAGTTTCTGGGTAAGCCATAATAGTTCCGATCGTTTGCCTTCTTTTTCTTCGAGTTCTTGATCGTACTTTTTCACGAATTCGTCCAATATCCAAATAACTAGCAGTTTACAAGGTTCCATTTCTTCCCGTCCGACAAATGCACATTTAAACTGCAACACGCAACTTATAGCGACCGATCTGACCTTCGCATCATCCCAGAATTCTGGGTAGTCGCTGTTGAGTTCTTTCAGCGTCTTTCCTTTTACCAGCTGGTAAATAAGCTTGGCAGCACGCTCACGCACCCAGGAATGAGGATGACTGAGATGTTGCTCTGCTGCTCTTGAAAAGCACTCAATCGCTGACTGATACGACCTTTCGAGGTCAAAGTTTTCTAGTAATCCCTCGAGAGCTACAAAAGGGGATGAAATAAAGAAAACTCAGCTGAGTTACCGTCAAATAATGCAACCAAGAGTGCATCGTCGACTGATCCGAATTCTTCATTAGTCACCAGATTTTTAATCGCGTTGATCACTACTTCGATCTGTAAACTACCCTTCAGTTCTTCCAACAGAAATCCAATAAGAAGCAGCCCAAGTCGAACCTTTTCGGGGTCTTCGTGCTCCAAATACTCACAAGTAAGATTCGCGTAGTCCTCGCTTGGGTACTTAGATGTGAGCTCCTTCAAAACAACAGAGGCGTCTTCACGAACTTTAATAGATTCGTCTGTAGAGAACGAGGTAGCAAGGACCGTGAAGAAGAGAGAGCAGCGTGGACGCATCATTTTGTCTGGAAACTTTGAGACGACATGTCGAATACTAGCGATGACGGACTCACGACCGGTATCAATGCCATAGTTCGTGTTTCCGAGAAGTTTATTGATATATCTGTCCAGTACAGTCGGGCCGAGTGGGTAATCAATCAGGAATTGAATAAAGAAGTTTCGAGCAGAGGAACGCCCGGCTTCAGTATCCGCCTAAAAATGAATAACTACTGACCCAACGAAAAGCAAAGCTACCTGAATTGAAAGCTTAAATACTTTCGTGCTTATGTACTCCATCTCGTCACACACTTTATTCCTCTTTAGCATTGCATGTAAAAGCGGAAAAGCCGTAGCCTGCCTTTCATTGTTGAATAAGTCTTCCTCAGCATAGCCAAGTAGAACCAATAAGTAGTCGTCACTCAGTGGACCGTAATCAGACGAGATCAAGGCAGTAACAGCTTTGAATACTGCAGAGACATACTCCGAGTTAGATGCATTTCCACGGCACTGATTCTTGAGCACAAAAAAGAGCTTTTCTGCGAGCTTTGTGAACTGTTTCGAATCATGAAGGGTTGAAAAGCGGGGATTTTTAAGCATCCTTTAAATAGAAATTAAGCTTCTTTTATTCTAAATACTCATTACCTTTGGAGAAGTCTAAAGATGAACATGGCCTCGTCACTGTGCCTGTTTGAATCAAGCATATTAATGATAATGTGCAGTATTCCATCAAGCTTTTCTAGTTGATCGGAGTTTATCGAAAGATCAATCTTGTCAAACTTGATTCCAGAAATGAGTAACGATAGGGCAAATTGATTCAAATAATGTTTGTTCGTGATTTTCTTGTGCCCAGCTTTGACTTTTGGAGCGACGGTATCATTATCGTCCAGAAGAAGGCAACTTTTCTTTTGTGACTGGTCTTGCTTGCTTTCCGCACTTTCGTTTTGCTTTTCTTCTTCGGCAGCGTTGTCAGTTAGAATTTGAGCAGAGAGAATGATCAGATGATCACCAATGAATGCGTCATTAGATACCAAACCTTCGCATATCGCCTTCAATGCACTAAAGAGTGCCAAGTGATCTTTTAAATCCGTTGATTTTAGAATACGATCTTTAATTGGTTGCATCAGCGAGGTCAAGGCACCAGGAGAAACGATTTGCGCTAGACGTTTGTAACATCCGATCGAATAGTTCTTTCCCTTTGCTTCGGGTGTCTTCCCAACAATCTTTCCAATTTTTTTCTCTTTTCCTTGCTCACCGACGAGATCGCTGAGAAGAGTTTCCGTAATCGCCGGAATCTGCTCGTCAACAGCACCAGATTCATAGTCATGGCCATGAAGTAGCGCCGAGATAGACGCAATTTGGACATGCTTTTGGTAGCCACGCTGAAGACCCGCTTTGAGCTCCTCAATGAAAAGGCCGAACCACCTATCGCCGAGAATATTTAATGCAGAAACGAGCGCTTTTCTTGCAATCTCACGCTGAGAGAAGTTCCTCGATCGAAGCATATCCACAATTTTCAAAATTATAGATGGACAGTAAGATCGGATAGCTTCCTCGCCAAGAGTGCAAAGAACTTTAATCAGGGCAGAAGCTAGTGGAATGTGAATAACTTGCTCGTCTGCTTCTGCGTCCACATTAACATCTTCTCGGCGGGTAACCAGTTTATACAATTTTGGACGGACGACCAAGTGTAAATGCGTGTAAACTTTCTTGAGAAGTTGAATCGGGTACTTGTCTTCGGTAGACTTATCGACTTCCATCGTGTCATCATCCGCTTCATTATCGCTCTCCTCGGGCTCATTTACTATCTCGTCTGGTTCTTCTTCGTGATCATCGATAGTTTGACCTTCACTCGATTTCAAGGCATCGATTACCATTGGCTCGTCGCTCTCCTCATCGGATTTCTTTTCCTTCTGTAATTGAATCTCTTCGAACTCGCGAATATGTTTAATAGTGACGCCGCTCTCCCGAGAAAATCTGGTTACCGAGTAAATGAAATTATCGTCTAGCTTGTCCAGGGGCCAGTGGACAGAGTCCAATACTTTGCAAATGATTTTGACCGTCATTTTCAACTCAGCCTCATGATCTCGTTGAGGCATGATTGTGCGCTTCGATTTTTTGTCTGGTTCTTTTTGATCAGTCGAAACCTTAGAGTTCTTTAGCGCCAAGTTTAGCTGCATATCCAGGAGTCGTCGGTAAGTACTCCAAGGCATGGATCTCGCGATTGCCCCGACCACATCTAGAGCTTCTTCCAATACTGCAGTCTGACCACTTAATTTCGGGTCTAGCAAGGTGCTCAACACGATAGGAAACACGTATCGACTAGCAGCGATTCCTTTTATATGACCATCGTTTATATATGAAACAATGATCTTGTACCCATGACGTCTTTTGTGGTACTGAATATGTGTCACTAACTGGAAGAAGTCTTGATCTGGATCATCGTTTGATAGCCCAGAAAATTGTCCAAGTTCGGGATCAGTCGAGAAAAGGACCACCAGTTTAGCGAAAATACCAACATATTCGTGTCTTAACCTTTCGTTCCGAGACTTCAACATTCGCCGAATTTCAGGGAGAACAACACCCTTTATTAACTGCACGAAAAAATTAGAATCTTTTTGCGAGTCAATCTTTTCGATAATTGAGAATATCAGACGATTTGTGGCGGTTTGAATTGACATGTCATCCACACTTTTGAATTGATACAAGCAGCTAACCATGACGCATCTCCAATAGAGAAAGTTCTGGCTGAAGTCTGGCAAGGTATTTGCCTCATCGGTAAGCGAATTTATTGTGTCTATTCTCTTATCGAAATCAATTGGATCGTGAAGATGTTTTCTTACTGCATTGAATCCTCGAACGATTTTAAAAATACCCTCGTAGCTTTTACTTTTTTTGGATAGAGCCTCAAAGCAATTTACAAGCTCCATCCGTACCCCAGTCTCATCTCCGACTGTTGTGATGAGTCCAACAAGCTTACTGGCAAACAGACTCTGATCGCTCTCGTTATCCTCTGCTTTGGGTATTAGCTGTGCTATACTTGACAGTAATTCTTTTTTGAGATGCTGTACTCTTGATTTAAACTGATCAAGAATGATGAAAATGAGTTTAGAACAAAACTCTGGTTGGTCGATGTCGAGTGAGATGAGAATGATGAGCTGGAGTGTTTCTTTGTCCATTGCACCGGATTTGCTGTTCTCGATTGATGGTACAAAGTAATTTATTAGTATTGGAATGATTCTGTCGACAGCGTTGCGAAGAGATTCTGGCCAATAATCCTCTTTATCGGCGAAAATTTGAGAAACAACTTTAATGATTGACGCAACCACAGGTTTTCCTACGTTCGAACATTGAAGAAGAGAAACCAAATGATAGAGAACAGTGAATTCATCGAGCTTGAAAAGCAACATGTCTCTCGTGTATTCGGAACCTGCCCAAGCACAAACAAGACGATGTGTAGGTCCAACCTGGTCAATACTATCTTGCTTCATGTTGACAATCAAGCCACCAATCCATTTGAAGATGATTTCCTTTTCGTCTTCCAAATACGGTATTTTCGTCCGCTCGGAGAGGTCTAGCAGCGATTTGATTGCAAGGGTTCGTATATCCTTAAGTTGGCTCTTGCACATTGGACGCACATTTTCGAGGCTGAGTAAAAAGGCGGTGTAGTTTCCGAACTGGACCAGAGCTTTTAAAATCTGCACTCGGAAACTTTCCATAACTTCTTGACTACCCCAGTTCACATTGTTTATGATGGCGTGGATGGTCTGCAGTGTTCCAATTTGCTTCCCAAGTGGCCAACATTTTGATCCGTCGTTTGCTTCTATCAGGTAGGGCAGACATTGAGTTGACAGATCATAAAAGTTCTGAAGGTGGACAACAGCAGAGTCTGCGATTTGCCGGACAATGAACTTTTGGCGAACCTGGGCTGAATTCTTACCCGCCTTTTCTTTGATCTGCGAGAGCATTTTCCCGAAGGATATGCGCAGTGCATACGTTACAACTTGATCGTAGTCGACCACGTTGATCTCATGGTCAGAGGACATAAGTTTCGTGAATCTGGAGCGATAAGCACCATTGTCGCAAAGTTCTTGAAGTAAGACATGATGTCGAGCAGCCACTGATTTTTTGTATGCTGCCAAGTAATCCACTGCACATCGCTGAAGAACAAAATCCTGATGAAGCAAAAGCTCAATACATATTGCTTTAAGCTCTGGCTCGCGGTACAGGGAAGTAGGATTCTTGAACTTAGCAAATAGCTTGAGTACACTCTCAAGCATCTTTTTCGTCTTTTGACGTGATACTTTGGCCTTGTCTTCAGAGGAATTCACCAGTGGAAGAACATTTTGGAATTTGAGTTTGCGTACGTACTCTTCTTGATAAAAATCGAAAAACATTGGCATGATCTTTTTCGAAAATGGCTCGAGAAAGTCCGCAAGTGACTCAGAAATGCTCCAAACTTGATCTCGTATATTCAGCCAATCTGGTAATTCTTTCACTCCTTCTCTTGTTGGGCAAAATGCTGCTTTGAGGTCAGGGAAATCCACAAAATCTTTACAGTAGTCGCCTTCGTGACTTTCAGGAGCAGAAGTGATATATTTCATACTATTTTCCATGTGATTTAGCCAGAATTCCGCCGTTGATTTTCTATCACTCTCGAATTGCCGTCGAAGGTTATCCGACAACAGTTTTCTCGTCTCTTGGCTAAGAAGAGTAAAGTTGATCGTGAGCGATCCGTAGAGATAATATGAATAGATTTGACTTCCAATGCCCTCTGCGTGGAGCGCTGTTCCAATCTTTCGAAGGAATCTCAATCGATCTCTGTACGTGGCCATAGAGACTCCTTCTTGTTCTGCGTCCAGCAAAGTGTTGAAAATATCGAGTTGTTTTGTATCGTCGCAGATCCTGATCAGGATTTGCAGGGAGTAGAATCTAACGGCGTAATTCCAGTGTTGTAAATTAGGCGCGACTATCTTCTCTATCTTTTCTTTGTCGATGCCCTCAAATTTATATTGCGAATAAAAAAGAGCCGCTTTCATAGCTCTCAGTAAACTGAGATTGGCAGGACTCTTTTCTAAATCAACGATAATAGTCTTTTCAAATCCAGTGACGAAGTAGAGCTGCCCTTTGCAGTGGTCGGATATTTTTCGAATCTGTTCTTTGTAGTTCGCCAAGGACGCTATTTTACTTCCCAGGTGACTTAGAATGAACAGTGCTGGCCAAGAGAGCTCGGGATCGACTGATTTTTTCGATAAGAAGTTGTCTGAAAGTGCTCGTCGTGCTTCAGTAGTCATCGAATCAAAAATCTTGAACTGATGTTCCTCAAACATGCAGGAGGCATATCTTGTATTGATATATGCGAGGAAGAACGCGATAATTGTAGCTTGTTCAGCGGAACCACGAGCGCCTACATAAGCAATGTCCGTCATCAGGCTATTTTCCGAAGATGCGCCGTAATATTGAATTGCACAGCCGAACCAATCTTTCCCCACGATGGAATGCAATATTTGTATAATTCGTGTTCCCTGTTCATCAGTCATCAACGCCTCACGCAGATAAAAGATAAGATGGCCACGTGTTTGATTCCCAATTGGAATTATTGACTGCAGGAGAGCTCGTACAAGTTCAGTGTAGCCGAAAAATGACCTTTCGTCGTGACGGCTTTTGATGAATAAAAGAATTTTCTCCACGTCATATACACAAACACCGCCCTTGAAGTCGACTAGCTGCGTGAGGACCTCGATTCTTCTTTCTTCTTCCATAACGGTAGAGAGTAGAAGAGAAAGAAGATCTTTTGCTTTATCGCGGTGAATATGTCCAAAAATAAGTTCAAGCGATTTCTGGATAGTTTCGGAGGAACCCCGATCTTCACAGGCCAGGAGAGGCTTCATAACTGATTGAAATCGGGAGTCCAGTCCATTTTGAACACCACGGACAGCCTGAAAAACCAACATACCAAAGGCATCCCAAGTAGCTGACGACGAGTTATCTTCCTTTTGAAAATCATTAAATATTCTTGACCAGAAAGAGACATTATAGTTTGGAGTAATTGCGTGTTTACGAAGGAGAAACGCAAACGCATCGCCGGCAAATGACTGGATATAGGGGCGTGTGTCTTTTGTCACTAATTCGACGAAAGAACGCAACGTTCTGAAGATCTCTTCTCGGAGGTATCGCTGCGAGAGCTTGATTAGACGCGATAAGCAGGTGAATATGTGTTCCAAAAGTTCGAGATCCTGTGTTTTCAGAAGATCGCAAACACGATCAAATGTTTTGAAAAAGTATTTGTTGAAGTCCGATGCTAAGTCTGTCGACAAGGCGACGAAAAACTCAAGCAGGGCAGGTAATGCTAGACGACTTTATTGAGGTTTTTACGAGCATTTTTAAAAATAAAAGCTCATGGCAAATTACAGTTGTAAAGGTAAAACCAGTTCCTATTTTCTTCTAGATGTTTAAGCGAGATGTGTCGACATAGAGTGTTGAAAATCATGTCCTGGTTAACGATGACCAGAGCATAGCTGTCGACTTTTATTCCTAGTTCGCGCGTGAACATTTGGAACGGCCGGGAGAGGTCCAATTCCATCCATCTGACAATCGAAGCAACAAAAGCTGACTCCGCATCTTCTGCAGCGAGTTTTACAGCCCGATCACTTCGTAAACGATGAGCAGCAGATACCCGAACGCCTGTCAGTAACGTTACTCGATGAATAGAGATAAGACATAATAAACTCAAGTCGTTTTTTTACAAGAAGTAACCTTTCCTTGAATTCGTTCGTTGAAAGAACGAAAACGAAACTGGTTCGTCTCCTTATGTCTTCCCTGGGTCATCTTGCGGCGTTAGAACATTCTAAAATGCGATGTTCTTAAGTATGATCAAATAAGAGGGCTTGTTTCGGAATAGAACGATAAAGAGTGTTATTTTGCTAATGAAGAGTGTTTCCTAAAAGATTGTATTCAATGAGAACATTCAATTTATTTTGTAACTCCAAGTTGTTAACTGGAATGCCGTCATATGCAATTATTATGTCGTTTTCGTAAGTTATTTTTTCAAAAATGAGCTCTGCTAATCCAGGTGATTTAATGGCAGCAACACATCCTAATTTTTCTGGCCCCGTGTGGAACATAACTCCATTTTCATCCATAAAAAGAGAGCAGGGATCAAATTTATGTCTCATTCTCGGTCTTCTTCGAGAATAATACGGATAAACGGTTGAACGAAAAAATTTATGTATTATCGGCGAAATTCTGAACCGATTTCTGAAGGTGTTACTGGAGTCAATCAGGTGGTTTTTGGTGTCGATCTTATCAAAGATGACGGGAAGTAGATCCACTTGGATGAAATTACTCTCGTGTCCACAAGGAGATATCCAGTTAAAACCCTCGTGACGCGCTTCTTTTTCTCTGACTGGCCTGAAATGCAACCATGATGATATTTATGTTGCTAGAACGTTCAGTTACCGAATGCGTTTGTAAAAAAAGTTCAAAAATACAGGATCCTTGCGCGGGGTCCACCAGCGCTTCCAATCAGAACGTGATAGCCTGGGGCTAGTGGAAAGAAGACTCGCGGGGAGCGCACCAGTCTACGAGACATGAGTGGACCCTCGCTCCTTGAAGCATGTTATAAAGTTTTTTACTTTCGCGTCGTGCAGAAACAGTTGCCCTAACTTTGGTGTCGTAATTATGCTTTACAAATCGACTAGACCTTGATGATTTATGCGATAAAAGTATTCCCTTTCATTCTTTCGTATGCCATTTTGTCCTTGAATATAAAAACGGCGACTAACTCGCGAAATAGACATTCTGAACGGTATGCAAGCTCTTTTATCATTTCATACTTTATTTTTATGAACCAGAGACAGTAATAAATAATTAATTTTGAACGGTTTGTTGATTCTCGTAATCTAGCTTGATTCAGGAGTGAATGGAGTGTACTGTCCTTGAGCAAAAGAACCGATGGGAGTGTAGTTGCCACGGTCCATATCAATAACCTCGATTTCCCAGTTGGCTCCATCGGTAGCAGGAGCGTAAGGTCGTCCGTACTTGGAGTTATGCTGGTGCCATCGGTTGTACTCGTAGATAGCCCACATGATCATAATGAATCGGCACGTGTTGGCCTGAACGTTGAATAGGCTACTCTACTGCGAATTGCGCTTACCAGCAGCCAATAAGTAGAGTTCCAGTATTGGTTAGAAGTCATTCTGAACCATTGAGAGTTCGACCAATCTTGCTGAGTAACTCGTCGATCAGACCATGCCTCGGAGAAGTAACCCTCCGTCTTTGGGTTGTATCGCCAGTTCCAAAACTTCCTTCGGGTCTTGGCAGCGTGCTCGCGACGCTTATGGAAGAGATCCTCTTCTTCGGAAGTCACCGGTCGCCAGTTAACTAAACATTTAGACGGTTTGCAGCATAAACCGCTCACCTGGGTCCACAGGTCCCGGGATTCGCAGTCGAGACCATCCAACGTTGTAATTCAAGTCGACCTTGTGTTGCCACCCGTCGAGTTGCGGCTCGTGATAGTGCACAGCGTCACCAGGCTTTTTTCCGAGACGGTTAAATCGTGGCAAGCGGAAGTTATCCTAAAATTAATCAATACGAATGACCTGAATTCATCAAGGATCTTACAGCAAGGGTAGAACCATCGAGCTTAATGTCGGTGTCTTCGCGAGCCCAAACAGCGGACTGGTAGGTGTTCCAGTTCATGTTCTCCGGAGTGGGATTCTGGGCCCCACCTCGTGGGCGAGCGGTGAAAAACGGAACCGACAAAACACGCTTCGACAGTTGTTGTCTCATTTCGAAGTCTGCTGGAAAAATAAAAGATTGACTTAATTGACCTATACAATTACATTTATTGATAGATTATTAAATAAAGAATAAAGATAGGGTGCAAATGTTAAAGCAGTTTGCGCTAGAAGCACTTACCTAGACGATTTGAACTTATTTTATTTTACAAGCAAACAGTAAGCTTTGCGGATTAAATTCGCAGAAAATTAGGCTTTATTTTTCTACCCGGTGTAAAGTGATGTTTGTAAAAGAAGAAATGAATATTGTCGCCAATTTACAATATACTGTTTTTTTGCCGGAGAAAGTGGCAAGCATCAGGATTAATTTAAAGCGGGAGGTTTCGGTTGTGTATAATATGAATTTTAACGTTGTTAATAACTTACGATTAGCATCGAGGGAAAGTTTGGCAAATTAACTAGACCGACGAATATTCTTTTGCAATAAAAAACTTCAATTGTGTCTAGTCGACAGAAAATAAAAATAACTATTAGAAATTAGCTTATTGATAGAAGGGGTGGCCCTTACGCATGTACCGATGATAGAAAACTCAAGTCAGGGGTTAAGTCATCACTACGAGTCTCGAAGCTTGTGATTAGCTAGTGGCAAAAGATTTTCGCCAGGAGGTGGCACCAATCTTTTAATCCCGGACATGGGCCTGCTATCATCGGTATCTTCTCATCGTGTTGAGAATTGAAGAAAGCGCATCTACCTGGAAGTAATTTGAAACTAAAATCACTTTTGAAATGATTGTGTATTGAAGGAGGAACGAGGAAATTGAACAAAGTTAAGAATTGAGCTGTGAAAACGAGTCAATGAAAAGAAAAGTTCATGAATTCTTATCCGTTTTTAGTTCTGTCAAGGTTTATTTTAGTTTTCTTTTCGTCAACATTTTCTGCTTCGACTCTGTCGTTTTAAGTGATATTGTTGTTGTTAGCCTCTTTGTACGCTCTTTGACGACGGAGCTTGATCGTCTGGAGCACGAACTGGATAGGAATCATCATCAGTGGAGTCAACAGAATGAGGTAGAGGCAGAAGATACTGAAGTTAGGAGCGCTTGCCTTGTCAGGCCCCGTGAATGTCACCGAGTCCCAGTAAGACACCTTGACGGGCGCTGTGAACAGGTCATACTGAGAGAAAATGATTTACTGAGAGGCGATTTCATTATCAGACTTACGAATGAAAATCCAATGATAACGCCGAGCAAAACGGGCGAGATAAGCTTCCAGCAAATATCCCAGAACGGCTGCACAGTTGGAATATAGTCGAGCGCCGATTTGATATCTTTGCGGATTTTTTCGACGCCGTAGACTACTGCCGACATTATACATTCGTGAAATGCGATAACCAGAAGAGGGATAGTCGATGCGTTGCTATCAAAGATGTCAAGCCACTGGATCCCGCTTCGAAGGCTAGAAAATGTGATAAGATGAGCTACTAGTCGTAACCTCTACCAAAATATGACTCCAACAAGCGTTAGAGTAACACAAGAGCCAGCAGTGAAGTAGGACTGTTTGATTTTCTTTTGAAGGAAAGTATCGTGAATTGGGAGCAAAAGCCCAAAAGAATTCCGATTTGAGAGGAGATACCAACCATCAAAATCATTCCGAAGAATAGGACCGACCAGAGCTGAGGAAATGGAAGCTTTGTGACCGCTTCGGCAAACGCAATGAATGCCAAACCGGGGCCTCCTTGGAACTTGCTCAACATCGTATCCTTATGATAGAGCTAGTCGATAAATAGGGAAATTTATGAATACCTGTGAACAGTTCGCGAATTCTTCAAAGCCAGCGTAAGATTTCGATTCCATCACATCGGTCACTGCTTCGATTGTCGTCTTATTAATTGCGTCGACTCCGAATACCGGCAACATTCGAGTTGCAAGCTCGTTGTCGTCGAGCTTGCCCAAGATACATCGGTCGGTACTGCTGAGCGCTTTGAAGCCGACGATTCCAAAGACCGTCATCGAAGCGATAATTGAGACAATATAATTGGCTGTGGCAACAAATATCGCGTCTTTCTGGCAGTTGTTCTTCCTCGGATTGAAAGAACTGTAAGAGATGACTGTACCATACGCTAAGCCGAGATTGAAAAACGTCTGAATGGCTGCGTCTTTCCATGCTCCAATTTTGAAAGCTTTCGAAATATCGGGACTAGAATTCGTATGATTGGTTGTTTTCGATTGAAATAAGCTCACGTGAAAACCATTCCTATAGCACCGGAAGCACCACGAAGAGTTATAGAACGGAAGAAAAAATCGTGAGGACAACAATGGGGAATATAACAGTCACATACATGGCTTTTCCTGCGGATGAAATGCCCTAAATACAAGCTCAATTTTACTCTTGAAATCAAGCAATTTACCTTAACACAAGAAATGAAGACCAATCCCCATACAACCACATTGGAGACGAGCACTTTCGTAACGATGTCATTGGAGCCCTCCTCTCCCCAGCCGGAAAAGTCAAGAACATTCCGGTAGTAGTAGTACTCTGTCGGACTAGTTTCTGCACATTCTTGCACTGGTGTTCCGTTGATAGTCGGACAGTCGGTCCAAGGGAGCTTCTTTGAAAAGGAGGTGCCAAGATAGATCGCCGCCCAGGCAAGAATTACGTTGTAGTAAAGGGCGATAAGCAGACATGTGACGGCACTGAACGCTGTCGTTAACCAATGCAAAAGGACACCTTAGGTTATTAGAAAATGAGTCAAGCCGAAGCAAAAGAAACGAGACTTGACACTTACCTAGCGCAGCCAATACCAAGCGCCCTCTTGTCAAACTTGAACCATAATTTTACACTACCCACTCGATGCACTTGACCAAAAAGTAATTCCAAGAAGAAAAGGGGAAAAGCTTCGAAGATAAGTAGTACTGTATAGGGAATCAAGAAAGCTCCGCCACCATGCTTCCAGCATAAGAAGGGAAATCGCCAAATATTGCCGAGACCAACTGCCCAGCCGAGAAGAGCGAGTAAATACTGGAATTTTGAGTCCCAGGCTGGGCCTTCGTCCTCGTCTGATTCTTCTTCCAACTCATTTTTATGTGACGTACTCTTTTTCTTCTCGCTGAGAATTAAATTGCCGTTCTCGTCCGATTCCTCGTCTTCATCATGCTCTGATACATCTTGGAAGGCCAAAGTCTCTAAAATCGCCGTTTTAACAAGGAAAAAAATTGCATTCATTATTCCATAAGGAGGTGCCTTAGTCCTTAATCCATGAAAAGCCGGCGAATTTGATGATTGGAATAATTTATGTACACAATTAGGAAAATTTGACGAGCTATTTCCATTTAATGGTGGCGTGCAATTATGAAACTACCATAAAATAAGTCAATTGGTGTTAATTTAGCCAGGTTTGGGGCATACTTTTTATAAAATTACTTTTCATCATATCTTAACAGCGAAAGTAGTCTCAAATTATTTGATCCTTTCTTTTGGCAAAATGCCCATTTGAACATTAGTGAGTCTTGAAACTCATGAAAGCATATGATTTATACAAGACCAATGCTTCCCAAGCTTATAACTTACTTTTATTATAAACATCTGCAAGCAGACCGGGCATAGATTGTTTTGAGGCTTGCCTCTTGACCCTTGGTGGAGTTTTAAAGAATTTTAATTCTTCTTCGTGGGCATTTTTCAGCCTGTCTGTCGAGTTACTACAAATAAGAATGAGCATAAACGACGAGTTTCTACCTTTTATCCTTGTTGAGCGTGTTCACACTCTCCAAGAAATCGTCAGTTAAGCAGCCGGAAGCTCCGAAACTGTGTCTTCGTCCGCCTGACAGCGACAAATGCGAATTCATGGGATCTTCAAAGCCCTGAAGATCATCTTCTTTATCCATTCTTAATTCTCAACGGTCAGATTATCATTTCAAGTTAATGAATTTTCTTTTCGGAATGTATTTCGGAGTGATACGTAGAATTATTATAGCAAAATAAGGATCGAACTAAATTGAATTTTTCAGCAGCGTCGAGTTTTTAAGTTTGCCGTCAGTTTTTCTTTATGTTAAATATCTTAGATCTTGAGGGTTTGTTTGATCTTCTTGCGCACGTCGTGGGCGATGAAGTTCATGATCAGTCTCATTCCTCTGTTGCTCATATACTCATTCATTTTCCTCCTAAAGGCTGAGACCAGCACCTCTTTGTGTTCCTCCCACTTATGCCCACACTAATGCATAGCTGATTAGAAAAGGCTTACTTGGCAAATTAACAAAGCGGAAACATTTGAGTCATCTTTAATGTTATAAGAATTGTAAAAAGGAAGTCCTCGTCTTACCTCTTCGTGCTCAGACATGTCGTAGCCTAGTTTTTGATCTAAGTATTGCAAGTCTGCATATTTTAGCTCTGGCAAATCTGCGTTGACCAACATCAAAAATCTCAGTTTCAAATCGTGTCTTCTTTCCAGCACTCTCTCGTATGCCCAGATACATTTCTCCACGAAGATCTATTTTTGGCGGATAAAATTGGGCCTTACTTGAGAACACTAATGATTCTACGTCTCTTGTTAGTGCTGTAGCGAAAAAAGTGAAACAAGGGTCACATGAAATATTCATATAGAATGCGTCAGATGACCCCACGATAGTCAATAAATGGAAATGATAAAAAGGTCAGCCTTTTTCGCTGCGGTTGAATATCGACTATGAATTATAATAATTCGATTTCAAAGGGAATTACACCGAGTTCCTTTCGTATGAGATCCTTGTCGGGGCCATGTGCAAACACCTTCACAAAATCTGTGGTAAGAATGAATTCGTGCGGCTCACGATCATAGCCGAGCTTCTTCTTCCGGTGGTCTAGAATGTGCCCGTAATCGATGTGGAATATTTCCCCTTGGAGTCCAATCATGATGTTGTCATTGTGGCGATCTCTAATTCCGATAACAAAAGTTGCCACTGAATGAGTAATTGATAGTTTATCATTTATTTCAAAATGAAGTACCCGTAGAGCCTGCTAACGAATTCATGAAGGCCCAATACAAGTGCTCGTTTGTCACGTGCTGATGCTTATGTTCAGGATTTTTGACTGACATGCCGTCTAAGAATTCCTTCATGCCAAATGTGCCACTTCTTATGTAGCCCATTGTCTTGCCGTACGTCTCGTTGATTGAAGAGAGGGTTTCACCAGGCACCATTTGAATGAAACCATATTGACGAAAGCCATCAAGAGAGTAGTCTTTTGTTAAGCACTTAGGAGTGGCTGAACAAGGATAAAGAAGTGAGGTAGATAAATGATGATTACTTACCCAACACTTGATAAGTGGTCATATTTAGGTCTAATATAATATTAGCTCTTTCAGGTCTTTTGTGTCTGTGTGATCGTCTGCTTTTCCAAGCAGTGTCCATGCAACGGATAATCTGTAAGCCGAGGACATCTTGTCGCAGATCATCGCCTTCTTTGAAAATAAGAGAGGCATTCACCCAGGGAAGCAGAATAGGTTTACGCGCCGAGGAAAACATCTTCATCTTTTCCATGTTCAGATCCATGAGCAACATTTCTGGCTCAAGTGGATTAACAAGGCACTCCCAATCGCACTTTTTATACTCTTTGTTCTCACTTTAGATGTTCTATATTAATCTTTCAAAATATATAATACAAAAGAAGCATTGTCATAGAACTCTACATAAAGGCCTTCTTAATTCGCTCAATCGCATCAGCATAGTGCATGTAGTGATTGTGAAGACTGATAATTTGCTCCCAAAAGTGCACTTGCTTATATAGATGACTTCTCACTAGCTCTGGCGTTTTGTAATTTCTGTGCGGGTTATGGAAGTATTGGCCTCCAAATTTCAGCAAGCACTCCATTATCACTTAATTAACAAGTTCAAGCTCTCCAGTGGGAGTAAAAAGGTTACGCCCCAGTTTTATTTGCTAAACGAGCGAAAAACTAACCTGTAAAGAAAAACCTCTCCAATTGATGGCTGTTGGCAATGTAGGGAGTTCCGAGTTCGCTGCCTAATTCACGCGCATAAAGCTGTTCGCATTCACGACGCAAGTGCCAATACAAAAAATGGGCATATCAATGAGATCTCACAGACTGATACTCATAGAGAAACTTTATCATTTAAAATCTATTACTCAAATGGCGATCTATTTTACTGAAAAAATGTGCGATCCGTACCGAAACGACGATTTCTCATAGAACGCTGAAGAAGGAAGCGAGGAAGGTTCATGCGCCCGAGGACTGTTACGCCTTCAGGACTCAGCGTTATGTCATGATATGGCTCGTATTTTAATAAGTGCACAATTTGGAGAAGCAGTTCTTCAAGTTGAGCGTCCGAGTACTTGTCTAGTTGCATGATTGCCCAGCACCTAACGATCGGGTCGATGAAGTCCTGAACAAAATTTGATTAGCAGGAGCAAAGATATTTACAACGTCACATTCTCATAATATCGCAGTCTACTGATAAAACTAAAGAAGCTGATAATATATACTGCCTCATTCTCAAGGCTCACAGGCATGTTTCCCTTACTCGAAAGTTTAGTCTAAACCAAGTTTTTTTTGTTTTCCTTCCATCATTTTGTAATCGTGGTAAATCATACACACTGAGCAGTTAAATCAGTGAAATGATTTTCTATAATTACCCGATGACGGTTGAACAATCAACGCAATTTACCTGACTCAAAAGTGGCAGAAAAGTCTCAGGCGAGAGTTTTGCAAGATTCCAGCGGTCCAGAGCTTTGTAAAGTTCTTTGGAATGTTCGGCGCTGCTGAATGCTTGAATATACTTGTGGATCTGATGAGGCATGCTTTTAATAATCTCTTCTTGCAAAAGCCTACTCTCCCGAATCTCACGGAGTATAGCATCTGTCTGGCTTGTTTTCTTTTTATCGACGTTCACGCTGAATGGACCGATGCTCGAGTCGATGATTCCAAGAGTTTTTCGAATTTGAATTAGGTGGGTTTCACGCTCCGCCTTCAGTGCTATCCATGGATGACTTTTGGTACTGGTTATCGGGATTTTACTTAAGAAGCATTGTCTATCCGTTCCTTTATTCGTGGACTCACTGAGAACATCTCGCTCAAGAGTAAGCTCACTACTGGCCGCAGACGTGTCATGCGTCTCTTTTAGTGAATGTTTGACTTCCGGATCCTCTGGCTCATCTACAATGAGCGAGTTCCTACGCATGCATGGCGGGGCATCTTCTTGATTACAGTGATACACAAGCTCTCTAACTCTTTGTTCTTTCATCTTTTGGTCATCAAGCGAGATTCTGACCGTGATTTCGGATGGACTATCTCCCACATTTCCAATAAAGAACAAAGCACCTTCGTTGTCTCTGATGAAGGCGGTATCTAGAAAGTCAAGAGGGATATTCTCTTCAGCCAGTCTGTTGAGCTTGATGTCGAAGTTTTCCCTCACGTGGCATACTCCAAACTGATTGAAGAGCTTGAAGTTCGTGAAGCCGCCAAGTGTTGGTGGTCCTAACTTGGTCTGACCAGGTCCTATTTGACGAACATAGAATGAAATTGAGATCATTGTGGCTGATTTGGATAAAGAATAGTTCTTGAAAGCATAAAAACGAGCGTTGTTTTTAATAATTTATTAAAAGTTTTTAAAACTTTCTATCCATAATTCTTGAGGCAGATCGGCGAAGATGAGGTTTTTGAAGCGAAAGTAAGGCTTTAAAAATGAGGCAAGGGTTGTTTGTCCGAAGTTTTGGTCGAGTTGAGATGCTAGAATTTTTCTGCCATTGATAACTGCTACTTTGTAGTAAATTTCATGGGCAACATTGTAAGGAATGTCTTGTGTGGTCATGATACGCATTGCGAGGGCGTGCTTGTATTTACTTTATTATGTTTTATAAATCTTCATCTTTCCCAAAATAGCGAGTTAGATAGAAAAACACTCCTTTGTTTACTCTCTTGCAAAGTTGAACCATCATATGGGTTTTCAAGAACAATGTTATTCACCGTGAGGTTATCGTTATGCATGTTCCCTGGATTCCAAGGAAAGTAATTAGGCACCATTTTGTCCAGTCCTCGACAAAGATACAAGTTTACTTGTTCGAATTTGCCGATCTGAATCGACGTGAAATTGCGCACTTTTTCTGTGAGTGGTAGCAGAATTTCCATTTTTCCAGCGACGATGAAAAAATCGAGCCCGTTTCGAACTGGCAAATAGCGCTGTAAAGCCACATTTCGTTTGTAAAACGGACTGTTATTTACATCTTCGAGGAGATCCAGCACTACAGTAGGACGTTCTTTCGCAGTCTTTTCGAATCGAGAGAAGCGAATCGTCAACTCGAAGCTCAGTTTTGCCTCTTCGTATGGCATATCCTCTACCCAATGTCGGAGATAGATTCTTGCGTTCACGTAGGTCTGCTCATTATCTTTCTGGTTGCACCAAGATCGCGTAAAGTATTGAGCTTGGATGACATTCTGCACTTTTCGCGCACCAAAATCGCGATTCCATCCACAAAGAGGATTCTTATTATCGTCGTCTCGAAGCTATAATCTTAGTTACAATCTCCACACATAGTTTCTATCTATTTACTAACCTGAGTTTTCTCCTTCTCGCAAAAATCGATCAGGTGTCGCCTCATCATATGGAGAGAGTAGTGGGGATCATTCAGCCGCTCACAAAGAAGTTTTTTATCGTCTTCGGGATCCTCATAAGAAACCACATATTTGTTGTAGTCGGCCATTTGCTTGTTTCCTATGATTTTGTTGATTGTGGCTTCTTGAGCTTCTCGATCATGGTTTTCTGAGTTGCTCTCTGCGAAACTGACGCGTACAAGGAATTCAAACAAGTCCAAAGATTGAATCTGAATTTGCATCTCATCGCCTTTAAACTCCTTTATTTTGAAGTTGCTTTTTGTGACAGCTCGTAATCGTACGTCACTTTTTTTCACGTAGCGATAGAGTTTTTGTTTCTCCTCCTTCGGTGGCTCAGGAGACTTTGGAATGTAAGGTCTACCAGTTAGTGTGACCAAGGTGTTATGATATGGGTTGAACATGGAATTCAGAACCGGGTGCACCTCATCTCTGAGTTCACTGTCCATCGACTGAATTGATTCCTCTTCGGGCTCTGGCTCTGATTCAGACTCGGAAGACGAAGAAAAAAACTCAAACTCGTTCTCATCAGCTTCCTCGTCACTCGAATAAAGTTCTTCCACTTCAATAACAAAACTCTTCCATATCTCTTCTTCGCCCCCAGCATCCCAGACATCATCAAGCGCCTCTTCGAGCGTCTGAGTAACTGAGTACTCTCGCTTGAAACAAATTTTAATCTGGTAGTCCTGGGAAAGCTTACATAGATATTCCCTCCATCGGGAAGCACGAAGTTTATCTCAACTCTGTCATCGGCTGTCCTCTTCTTGTTAATATCGTGTAATGACGAGTCCGACATTTCATATTCGATTTCGATTCCTAAGCACTCTAAGCCTAAGTAAAAACAATTGCGTTCAGAATAAGAATGGGAGTTTATTCAGACTTTGGAGACGCCAAAAAGTTGTTGGAACGAGATGGGTCAATGAACTTTGAATCAACAGAAACCATCGAAGGGCGACTATTGAGGAAAATAGAAGGATCGGTGTGAGTCCAGTTGTCGTCAGCCAAACTAAAGTGACTAAAAAGTGTTATTGGGAGGAAAGTGAGTGGCGAAAAACCTGAACTGTGGGGCATCAGGGGTTTCCACTGGCTGCAATCTTTGAACAGGCTGCAGGATGGTCGGTGAGCAGGAATTAGAATTATTCGCCTCCTCTGAGGGCTGTGAAATAGATGGATGAGAAATAGAATCCAACTTGGGGAATTTCAAATTGACGGGATGAATAGATTGCACAGCGCCAGAGCCACCAACAAGCACTTCGACTGGTTGCAAGTCAGTTAAGCGCGCTTTGTTTACGGTCAGAGTGTACTGAGAGTTGGAGACGGGAATTTCGCTTTCGAAATTGGGAATACGTGGTGGAAACACTTCCGGTATGCTTAACTAAACAAATTTTTACTCAAAATAAAGAAAACTAAAGAATCACCTGGCTCGCAATCGCGGATACCAAAATATCGCTAGCAATGCTCTTCTCGTTGGATACAATTACAGGGGCTTTCTTTTCATTTTGACTCTTTCGCGACTTTGTCCGTTTACGCTTAACATTGTCCTCAATGTCGACATCGTGTAAGCTCTTTAGATGACGACTGTAAAGCTCTTTTGTTTGGAACTTTGCGTCGCACAAGTGACAAGTGAGATGCTTGAAGGTCGCTAGATGAATCTTTTCATGTGCTTTTAGACAGTCGGGGCGGAGATACGCTCGGTCGCAAACATGACAAATAAACATTTTTGACTTTGAGTGACTCCATTTGTGGTCCTAAAAAGACCTTAATGAAATAGAATATGGACGATTCTTGCCTGTAGCTTATCTTTCCGAGCAAAAGCTTTATCGCATCCGGGAAAATCGCATTTGAAGGGTTTTTCCTTCGAGTGGATCGACCTAATGTGTCGAGTGAGCTTGTAGTTGTCAGCAAACTGAGCAGGACAGAACGAACATTTCTTGATATTCTTCTGATTATGATTTCGGCCTTTATGGCGTAAAAGAGTAGCATGTAGACGGAAGGATTTCCCACATAGATCACACAAGAAAGCTAAAAAAAATCATACTCAGGTCAAAAAAATGGCCGAACCTCCATGTCCTTCGTGAGCAGTCGCAATATGATTAGTGAGATTTTCTTTTGACCTGAAAAACCCGTTACAGCCCTGATATTCACAAGGATGAAAGTGGGATTCTTCACGCAAGTGTTTTGCCAGCAAGGACATCTCATGACAGCGGAAATCACAGCTCGGACATTTTATCGGCGAGGTTTCTTCGTAGACAATGTCGACGTTATCTGGCTGACCTTGTTCTAAGATCGCTTTTTGGTGGCTTTCGCTTCGTCGGTGTTCGTTCTGTTCTCGCTTAGTTTTGAAGGTCAAGTCACAGACATCGCAGGAAAACGGCTAAAAATGAGTTAAAAATCGCCACAAGTTGGTTTGATTACTCTTTGCTCATGAATTCGATTGTGCTCGACGAATGCTTCGAGACTTTTGAAAGAAGTAGAGCATTGATGGCAGCAATAGGCTCTGCGGTAATGATGGGTATTGGTCATGTGCGTCTTGAATTCCGATAGGGACATTTTCGGTTTTTTTATGCAGAGATTGCACTTGATATTGCGCCAGTTTTTCGTCTTTTTTGACGAGTTTTTGTTACAACTGCGACCGTGCCGTAATCTCCAGGGTTCCATCGCGCCTAAAATTTATTTAAAAAACGAATTTTCTGCTTGAGGATTTACCTTGCGAATGCTGTGTTGACCCAGCAGTGATCGACGAAAAGGGCACGATTGGAATACTATTAGAGCTATCAGTGTATAAGGTCATTTGCGGCGAAATCCAACTCATGTGGATATCTTCCAAGTGGGTGCCCAAATGCATTTGACTATCGAACTCTTGATGACATAAAGGGCAGAGAGGTTTAGTTAAACCGGTGAAAGAGTCAATAAAAGAGGTAGTATTGTTAGGAGCTTTTTCATCGTCCGATTCAGGATCCCGCGCCTCAACTAGCGTCACCACATCGGAGGCCTGAGCGAATTGTGACTTGTTCGTAGTGTCGTTCAAATCTTCATTTTCAATCTGCAACTTTCGTGGCTGTGCTTTTTTGCGTCTTTTTGCTTGAGAAGGGAGCATTTCTTCCAAGTCGCGCTCCGAACCGAGCGACGAATTAAACACATTGTCGGCACCATGCTCATCCGAACAGGCTTCTGGCTCGACGGTGACGGTAGAATCGACGATCGATCTAGCAATATCATTCATGGACACAAGTTGAGCCTCATTTGCCTCTTCAAGAATGATTTCCGTGTCGCATCTGGCTCTTGTGATGGATTCCATGATCACATGTTTCACAACCGCGATAATTTTCTTGGCTGCTTCGCTCCTCTCTACAAAGACTTCTTTCTCGTCGCCTTTGCTGAACTCGGTGCAGGATTCTTCATGCTCAATAATTGAATGCGCGACGAGGAAGTTCTTGTCCGAGCACATGAAAAGACATCTACTGCAGGAGAAAAGCAACGGCGGTTCCTTCGGCTCTGTGGAATGAAATTCTAGCTGAGGAGCAGAGGCAGAAATCTTTTTTGAAAGTGATTTCAATTTTGATTTTTGCGATGATTTCTTGACAAGGGGCTCCGTTTCAACCTTCCAAGTGACAGCGGCCACCTCACGGTCGCACTCCTCATCCCAATTGTTTTCCCAGTTGTTTTGAGGCTCCAGAATCTCCCCAAAAAGCTCCAGCGAGTCCATTTTCAAATCTAATGTCTTTTTCTTAGAATCTGCTATGTTTCGCTCTCATTCTTACTCTTCTCTTACATCCGCGCTTCATCTTATTCAGTAATGATGACCACCGTGTGAAAGTTCTCACGCTTAGTTACGTGCCCGGAGGACAAGGTAAACTGGAAGATCTACCTTTGCGATGAAGAAGAGAAAAGAGACAATCTGTTTTAGTTGAAGAAAATGAAAATAAAATCAAGAAATATGAATAAAAAAGAACAAAGTTGGTATGCATGGTTTTTAATTATTCATCATAAACAGTAACTGGGCCGAAGTGAAATAGTATTTTAAATATTGGAAAACCATTTCAAACGAGAATTTTTATAGAACTTGTCTTACAATTTATAAATTTTAAGTCTTTTACTTGTTGATTTATGGAAAGATTAAAGGAAAAAATGCAACGGATGGAAGTAAGGAAACAGTAAAAATATATAAAATAGTAGTAGACGTACAGATTTAACAAGTAGAAGTATAAATCTAGACTTTATCGTCATTCTTCGTGAATATGCCATGAGCAAAGACCCGAGGATGCATTTCTGGTGGACATGCGACAATTGAATTCTGCACTTCCCCTCCGAGACTCTCGTGGTATAGCTACAGGGAAGCATTTTTTCAGTACGTTCAAAGGAACTTACGTGAGTTTCGTTAATGCACCATTTGAGAATGTCCAATTGAAGAACGTCTGCTTTTCCGGTCAACACAGCGATTCTCTTCTTTATCTTCCCCAGACCAACGTTTTGGAGGGAAACCTCACCTTTTGAATGGTTGAATAAAATAAGCTGACAATTTCGTACTAGAGTGGATTGAATAGGTAGTTCACTCCTAAAGTCCGGGCGAAGGGTACATCAACGCCTCAATCGCAAAGGCTGAACCACCTGCACAATCTGATGTAGTATCGAATCAATCAACCTTCCCTTTCGCACAGAGATTGAGGTCATCGTCGACCCAAAAGGCAGCATCAGTGCCGAGTGTCTCGTCCCACCAAATTGCTTGTGGTCGATTGGCTCCTCTTGCATAATCGCTCATCGCCTCGTCTCTGTTTTCCGCCCGAACCCAATCGTAGCCGTCACTTGCCAAAACTTCGCAAAACTCCTCGTCATCCCTATCGCCCGAGTTTTCCTGCAGGATCATTCGCGTGTCTATGCTCTTTGCCTCTGCGTTCAAACTCATCTCAGACAAGCTGAACTGTTCGATAACTCGCCCTTCTCTATCCGGGTCGTATTTTTTTAGCTTTTCGACAACTTTATCGAAATCCCGCCATTTTTCCAAAAACTCGACGCTGACCCGAACGAAGTCTCCATCTTTGTCGACTGTTTCTTTTCTTGCCTTCCGTTCAATCAGCGCTAAATATATTGAAAGTTTCAATCATAATACTAGTTGTCATTTTGGTAACTTACATGCTTCGAAATTCACCCGTAGTCGCATGTTGTCTGCTTTCTCACAGTATTCGATTTTCCAGCCGATTCCCCGAATCTGTGCTCCAGGAAGATAGAATTGTCGTTCGTCTCCGATCATCTTCATAGAGGGACTTAGATGTTGCATATTCAGACGCCAGCGAAGATGAATTGTCCCATCAAAGTTTTTCTCGTCCCATGAGTGGACCTAAAATAGGAGTCGCTTATAGATATCATATCTAAGAGATGCTACCTGGATCACAACTCTTTCAATCTGAGTGATGATGTTTATCCAAGTATCATCGTTCTTTTTGGGAACAACAAAGATTTCGGGAACATCTCGATCGAATCGTGGGCAGTTGATGCCTAATCCTGCAGCATGAGCGGAAATCGGCTCATCTAAAAGCATTTCCAGCCCATTCTTCACCGTCCATTTCGCCAGATAGAGAAACGAGTACTGGGTCGATGTATCCGCAAGTGGCTGAGCTTTCCCAGTCGACTGGCTTTCCACGACATTGCGGTCGTCAGGCTTGTGGAACGCGAAGTATTCTCGTGCAGAGAAGTTTCTACTCTTCCGCAGAGAAATTGACGCGGTAACTTCGCCGAGGATGACCAAAGAAGGCTTTGCCGAACCGCTGGAACTCAATCTTTTATAGAATAAGAAATTTTGAACATTATCCTAACTTTGATTGGGAGACACTGAATCAAAGGCCCTTACGCGCGCATTTTCTGGAAGAGAACTCATTGGGTTGGGGGCCCAACTCTCGCTCTTGTTCAGAACTGTTTCCTACTGGTAGGTCATGGTTTGGCCGGATGAGAGCCGATCGGTTCCGGACCGGGCGGCGCTGAGCGGCGCAAGGCGGCGCAGGGCGCCACAATTCAGCACATCCCCTTTGATTATCATGAAGACTAGTAACTTCTTATCCTTTCCTGACAGACATTTTCCCAGTCTTCTCGAGAAGTTTACTTTTTCTATGAGAAAATTCGTTTGGATAGCATACTCCATTCTTGCAAGAGCAATGGAAAGGGACCACCGACCATGTCGCCCAGATATTTTTGCTTCCTTTCGACATGATTACATTCATTATCGAGGCTGTTACATTCATTTCGTTGGAGAAACATTTGAAGGACATCTCTGTTGCTGGAAAGCGTGCGTGAAGTGCCTCTGTGTCCCAGTCAAGTACTCGTAGAAAGACGCCAGTCTTCCGGGACCAAATAGTCACGCAGCTTTTCTTTTGCCAGTAATATTGTAAGAACCTCGAGAAGGTAGGCTCAGACCAGACGACAATGCAGTCACCAGAAAACAGGATTTTCTCCACGCTTCCGGGAAATGTGGAGGACAGCGTAAAGGATTCGCCTGTCACATAGTTCTGTACAACGACAACACGCTCTCGATAAACGGCGGCGTTGGGCTTTCTTCCACCGACAACAATCGGCCCTAGATTTTCAAATGTGAAATTTGAGATTTCAAATTTTTACCTATCAACCGCTCAACGTGAAAAGCGATTTGATCACCGTCACGGGCCATCGGTCGAAAATGTCCATTGAACTTGTTGGAGAAGAAGGGACCCATCATTAGGTTTCGCACATTATCAGCAAGAAGAGGAAATCGCGGATCAATCGTCTTGTGATCGTGTCGATCATCCGATCCACTGGGTTGATTGGGCTTGACCATCTGAGAAAGTCGAAAGGCCCATTTTCTAACGAAACTCTTCGCTGTGATCAGTCGAAGAGGATAGTTCTTGTGACTTTTTATGGCTCCTTCTTGGAAGACACATAATGACTTATAGATGATTTTCTTCGCGCCTCGAAGAGCTAATAAATAATTTTCATAAGAAATATCATGGGAGCTAACCTTGAGTGAGTCCACGCTTGGCCCAAGAAAGCCCTGGATTCTGACCTGCTTGCCAGTAAAAATCGGGAGGCGACTGTCCTTGTCCAGACCAGGCTTTCTTCAGGATCATATCTGCTAACTTGACGCCGACAACTCTAGTTATTTGTATTGGCTCTAGTTGTCGGCTGAAGTGCGCTCGGCAGCGATTGCGAATTCCGGCCTTGATTTTCTTCAGCTCAGCAATTCCAGCGTCGAAGTCGAGTAAAAAGCTATTCCAGAGATCTTCAATAAATATGAAAAGCACGATGTATGGGGCAGCTCCACGGCTAAGAACTCGGTTTTCTTGGACAATATCTGGGAGACTATCGAGGCCGTACAAAAGTAGATCACTTGAATACAAATTTAATACCGAAAAAGATATTCTTTCATACTGGAGCACAGCGAGGATGATGCAATCCGACCGATATTTATGTTGATTGATATCAAAGTCGGTATTCTGCGAGAGAAGCTCCAGAAAATCTGTGTACGTTGGCTTCGGTGAAAAAATTTCGAAAAGACCGTCGAGAGCTTCTTTGATGAGCTTGCAAACATGGAGAAGCTCATCTATATCGTCGATGATTGTCTGCAGAGTAATTTCCTAATTAATAATTCTTTCCAGTGACTAACCTCAACATTTAATACCTTTTTTGGCGGTTTATTGGTATAAACTGGTTTGTTGATTGTATAAGCAAACCTTCGATTGTTCCGGACTTTTTTAAACTGGTCACTGTTCTTTTGATACAAATTGTTAGTCTCTATCGCAAGCTTCTTCAATATTCCGTATGCTTTCGTCCATGTCTCCGGATCTTCCAAGTACGTAAGCCGCATTTGAAAAAAAAGAAGAAAAATCGGAAATAAGGCTTGTGAGTGGTTGCTGGCTCAAAACACGTGTGCTCAGTTTTCAGGAGGCCGAGTTTCCCTAGGTGCCAGAACCGACTCAAAACTTTGGACACCGCGCAGTCTCGGAGACATGGCTGCTCACACGCAGCTCTCTTTTGGGCGGCCCTTTGATTTCTTTCTAGATTTCTTTAATAGACCGGTCTAACTTTATGTTATAAGCTAAATAAGCTAGATTATCATGACTAATGATTTATTAGAGAAAATGGCAGTCCGTACTGTAAGTCAACTCTAATCCTATGTTTGGATATTTATTACTAATGGCACAAGTTCTGCCGCAGAACCGAAAACTTTCATCGATCTCGGAAAACAGTTTGCTCAAGGAACATCAGTAAAGAAGGCGACAGACGTTAAAAGGAGCCCTGGAATGCAACCAAGACCATAATATTCCACGCGAAACTTCTGACGAATTTCCCGCGCGAATTTTTGAGGGAAAAAAAACATCAGCCTGAAAAATCGTTCAAAAAATTGTCCCGTCGTAATGACCTGGTCTTTTTATTTTTAGGATTTTATTTACAGAGAACAGATTATAATTTGAGAAATCATGTTGAGTATTAGTCTTATGATCTAGCAGTCACCAATAGCGGCTATGGATCCATCCGAGCAACATTCTTGAGACACCGAGTTGAAAATTGAAAATGGTCCGATTGGATTAGCGCAGCACTAGGAACTTGATATTTTTCATTAAAAAGTCTAAGCTTACCTGTCCGTCGTATGCTTCCTCAGGTCCCACATTTGGTCGCCCAACAAGAATGTTTGCGCCTTCTCCAACAGAACCATCCTCGTTTGTTAAATTCCAGCCTTCTTTTGGAGGACACGCTTGGTCGGAAAGGTGAACAAACTCTACTTCCCCATCTTTCGTAATCTCCCATCTCTGCTGCTCGCTGTTCCAGACGATTTGAGATCCGTCTTCTTTTTCGTAGCATTTTCTACCGTTGACAAGGAATTCAAGCGATGGATATCGCCCGTCCGACGTTCCTTCTTCAAGGTGCTCGCTCGAGTTGCTCAAATCGAACTTCTCTTTATTGCACAGATGCGCTAAAATCAAAATATTCAGAAATTAAGGAAAACAAACAATTTTGAATAAAAAAATACTCACGGCAGATTTCTTGATGCTTGAACATAGGGTAGTTCATGTAATGGAGGAATCCGTTAGTAACGTCGTCGATAGCTGCGTGCTCGACGGCAAAGAGAGCTGTGCATTCGCAAATTGCACGTTGGCAAGTATCCGCTTGGTCGGTGCACTGAATGTAGCCATTCGACTCCTTCGTGTAGCCGTATTCTTGAAGCTCTGAAATGCACGTCGTTCCGTACTTTTCTCGGGCGCAAGAGAGACAAGACTTGAAGTTTTTGCACGTTCTGTCAAGATCATCGACTGGTGGTCCGGTTCCAGGTGAAGTGAGAGGTCGGTCAGAGGCAAGGAAGGCGCAGTGGCAGCCGTAAGAACCACCGTAATAGACGTTAAAGTTTGAATTTCGATGAGTCATGATGTCAGTGAACAAACTTATCGGGCTTAGCGAATTCTTATTTATTATGATACAACAATCTTGTACCCTTCATTGAAATATTAAAGCTCCAAAAAGGAAAGACTCTAAAGCCGATCCTGAATCTTCGAGGGTTGTTTGGAATCATGCTACTGATTCTCGATCTCGCCCCGAGAGTCTGTCCAGTTACCCATCTTCCCTTCTCTTCACCTTGAGCAGAAACTGCAGTCATCAAGGTAAAATGGCAGGCAAGCTTCATTTTCTCTTAAGTTTCTATCTTCTTTCAGATAGACGATTGAAAGTTTTTTTTGTTCGCTCGGATTCGGATGGTTCTTTTCCATTGCAATGCTGCTTTTATACCTACCAGTTGAATAAAGTGCACGTTTCTTGGACAACATTCGCGGCTAACCTCAATGAATTGTAGACACCGTAATAATCGCTAATGCAGCACAAAATTTACGGAAAGCAACGTGCGAAGAAAAGGATTTGGTTTTATATGTTTATTTTTGATGTTTAGGGCATCTAAGAATCAGAGCTCCATCTTCTTTCACGGCTTCAACAGATAGTTTTTTCTGATTCACGTCAGAGGGGATATTGACTTCTCGCTAAATAGACCAAGTTATGATTGGTTTTTTTATAATTTTTTTACGGAAAGGGTCGAGGTTTTCGAAGACTTGGTCACAGAAGCTTTGATTGAAATTTTCTTCTTCGAAACTTTTACTTTCACATTTTCAGGCGCTTCTAAGAACATAGCTGGGACATTCAAACGAACTTCCCATTTTTTGTCCGAATTTTCAATAATTTCACTTAATTCGATCTATAAAGTATCTTCAAGAGGAAGTTTCTTACCAGACAGGTCCATTACCGGACTCGTCTTCTTGGGATTCGGCATCAGTAGCAGCTTTATGAGCCTCAGAAATACTTGATCGACGCGATGAAACGGAAGATTGTGAAACGTTTCTAAAGAGGTTCTTATTCTGATATTACTAAATGTAGGAAATCGCCTGTCAGCTAACTTATCGGAAATACCTGGAGCGTTGAGTTGGGGTTGCTCGACTAGAACTACGGCCAAGATGTTCTTGCAGCTGGAAAGACTCAGTTTTTGCGGCGAATTTCTCTTCCTCAGGTTTTGCAGGTTGAGTTTTCTCCTCCGTTCTGGCTTCTGCTGGCTTTTCGATCGCATTTTTTTCCACAGATTTCGCTGATTCAGTTTTCTGCTCTGGTGGAATAATCGGAGCGAGGGGTTTCTCAGGGGATTGAGGGCTCTCTGGTTGCTTTACCGCGGCAGGAGGAGCAATCATCGTTGGACGAGAGGGTGTCAAATCAGTAGCATTCAAGGAAGATGTCATCTCACGGTGAATTTGGGCTTGTGTGGCCGTGTCGATTTTAAGATCTCCAGCACCGTTTGGGACAAAAGTTGACTGGCTTTGTTTCTTCATTCCCATGATTACGACAACACCATCTGAAATATCTAAGTCACTTTGTCCAGGAATCAATATACCTTTGATAAAGGTTGACACTGTTCCTAGCTGGACGTCACTAGGAATAGGGATTTTCTTCTCAATTAAAATAAAATCATTTCGTTTGTAGCTTCGGATCGAGCCAACTTCACCAGCGAAATTTTCGTCGAGAACCAAGCGGGATTCCCATCGCTTATCACTGTTTTCTACTTCATCGAGTTCTGGAAATAAAATTAAAATAAACGTGAATCAATTCTAGTTACCCGTCTTTGAGGTGCCGTTGATATTTCGACCTCCATTCATTTCACCGTAAAACGATGATCTTGAGTCAGGACGGGATGGTTGGCCGAATCTATATTTTGTTTCATGTTTCTTTGATCTTAGGGAGAAACTTACGTTGGAGCAAACATGTTGGGAGTCGCGAGTCCAGATCTTGGCTGATCATAAAAACCAAGTGCAGAGCCCATCCGGGAGCCAGCTCTTGACGCTCTTGAGTTTCGGCTCATGCAACGGCTGTGACCTTTTGTAGACTTTGTTAGTATATTGACCAGTTAGTAAGATTACCAGGTATTTTATCACAAACGATCCGCACGACAGTTCGTTTCTTGTCAACAACAACATCGAGGGTTTCTAGTTTGCAATCGTCAGGAAGAGTGATTCTTTTGTTTAGTTTGTACTCTGAAAAAAAAACTTATTTTCTGAAGAATATTTTAGCTCTCACGTTGAGTTTTGGCCATTCTGCCCTCGCCGATTGTATCAAAGACCTCGCAAGAAATTTGAAGCGAGTATTTGACGACCTTTACGTTGATTTTGTCGGTGTGCTCCATGAAGATCGGGTCGACAGGAATTTCTGTCAGCCACTTGTCTTCGTCATCTTGCAGGACTCGATAAGACGAGTTCTGAAGAGACAGAAAGGACGGAAGCGAAGCTCGAGAGCTCGGTCGGTAGAGAGAGCTTCTTGATGTTGCGCCCGAGCGGTTACTGTAATTATCTAGGCCCTTGTTAGACGGTGCAAAAGGTAATAGTGTTAAATCAATTATTTGGCGAAGAAATTTAGTACTTTTTGCTATGAAAAGGCGTGAAGTACTAAATTTTATGTAGAAAAAGGGAAAAACTGCTATACTTGTATCTACCTGCAAAGAAACTCATTTTCAGAGTTTTGCAATAATTCCGTTTCCCGTCCTTCTCTTCGTCACTCTCGTTGCTTAGCCGTGCTAATCATAGGCACACTCAAGTACTCTGCGTGCCCAATCCCAACAGGAGGATGACTTTCAGAGTTGGCACCCAATCAGTCCCTTATCAGTTTATTTACGACGAAAACTTTGCAAACTGGAAAATGCACTTCAATCACTACTCGCCCTTTGACTTTGAAATCAACACATTTTTAACGTTTTTAATTGCAAAATTTATTCAGTAAAATACTTTGATACTGTTTTTGAAAAATATAGGGAAAGGAAAAAATAAAGAATAAGAAATAAAAAAAGAGAAGAGAAAAATGAGCGATCGAGAGCTAGAAGAATGTTCAGATGAGGCGCATTCGCTTGACTTCCTTGGTCGAGTCGAGAACTAAAAATTAAAAACAATTCTTAAATTCGTCTTCAATATTACCGGTGTAGAGACTTTTGGAGTCGTCGACGAGTGCCATTGCTCGTTCGTCGGAGGAGATGGAGATTCCGTCGAAGCGATCATTGCATTGGATGTAGATCGTGCTCTCGCTATCGAATTCGCTCTCAGTCGTAAGGCTTAACAGGCTTACTCAGAAGCCAGGATCTTATACTGCGCTCTTACCGGGTGGTCTTTGTCTCCAGGGAAGGGTGTCGGTTGAATTCTTCGAAGTCAGTGACGTCGAGATCGGAGAAGTCGATGTCCACTCCACTGTCCATCTCGCATTTCGAGCTGGTGAATTTTCGCTTGATAACTTTCTTCGAGTTACAAAAAGAGCTAAATAAGCTATCAAAAAACTACATCTATTTGTATGTCCTCTGGAAGAGTACTGTAGTGGTATATCTGTATTAATTTCTTAACCCTGTCTTTGGAAAGTCCGCAGCCCATTTTGCTCTCTTCAAACTCGCTGTTTGTTGGTTGTTTTATTTGATAAAAAAGTGCGTTTACTTGGCTTTTTATACTTTTGGTCGAGGACTTTCTAGCCTGTTTCGATTCGACCGGTTGCGGAAAAAGTCTCTCCGCCGCAGCAACATGGCCGGAGCAGCAAGTAAATCTTTCTAGAATCAGAATAATGGAAAATTCCCCGTAAAATATAAACCGTGTCCCATGAAAAACCCTCATCGAATCATAAATATACTGTCTGTCTGTAAGCAACATTAAATATAGGTAACCGTAATGCAGCATTACTAATGCTGATTGACACTTAGTCCTCAAGGAGGACCTGAACTTTCGAATAAAGCTATTTCGTCGAATATTTACGAAAGTTGCGATTATTGATGATAGATAATGCGAGATCAGGAGCGATTCGTATTGATTTGAAAACACCAAGGAGCAATATTTCCGTTTTTTTGACGCGGGCCGCGTGAACCCACCCGTCCACATTACCGACAGATTTTATTTCAGTTGCGCGAACAGAGATTCGAGGTAGCACAAAACTCCGTTTTTTAAGTGAGTGACAAGATGTCTGAAAACCGAAGTGCCCGGTACAAGTTTGGCGACAAGAATGACAAGGAAGCTCGCCGAAAAGGACGCCAAGAGGAGGGAATCAAGCTCCGCAAGAATGCTCGGGAGGAGCAAATGCTGAAACGCCGAAATATCTGCATGGGTACGTACTGTTAACAGTGAAACTGCTCAACTCTCATAGACGACGTCCACACCTCTCCTCTGAAGGAGATTAACGTCCAAACTCGTCCCCATGACCACCTTCCAAGCATCGAGGAGATCGTCAAGGGCCTCCAAGCTGCCGATGATGACGTTCTCTACGAGGCTACTCAAGGTAAAAAGAACCGCTAGATAGGTTTTTTTATAATTATTTTCAGGGGCCCGAAAAATGCTTTCCCGTGAGCGCAACCCTCCCATTGATGATATCATCGGGGCCGGAATCCTCCCGACCTTGGTTAACTTTCTCCAGCGAGATGATAATCGAAAGTTGCAATTTGAAGCTGCCTGGGCGCTGACTAACATCGCATCCGGCGCGTCTCACCAGGTATATAATCCTCTATTTTGAAATATAAAAGATGTAGACCGCTGCTGTTGTGAGCCACGGCGCCGTGCCTTCCTTCGTGCGCCTTCTCCACTGCGCTGTACCGGAGGTCGTTGAGCAAGCTGTCTGGGCGCTTGGAAACATCGCCGGAGATGGAGCTCCCTTCCGTGACCAGGTTCTTGCTGCTGGCGTCATCGAGCCCCTTGTCAAAATCATCGACAACACTCAAGCGTCCGTACCATTTTTACAAAATATCTCCTGGACAATGTCGAACTTATGCAGAAACAAGGTGAAGCCATATCAGACTCTTTCAAACTAAAATACTATTTCAGAACCCTCCGACTGACATACAATATATCAGTCAAATGCTTCCGACTCTGCTCCAGTTGCTCGGCATGAGCGATAAGCAGATTAAAGCTGATGCGTGCTGGGCCATGTCTTACATCACCGACGGTCCTAACGAACGAATCCAATTGATAATTGATGCAAGTTTAGCTTCATTAAACAAAGTGTCAATTGAACTTTAGAGTGGAGTCACTGTCCAATTGATTGAGATGTTGAACGCTATTCCGGACGTTCTTCTTCTCACCCCAGTTCTTCGAACTTTGGGTAACATCGTCACTGGCACGGATGTTCAGACCCAAACTATGCTCGAGCAGGTACGCCAGTTAGGTTGGACCATGACTCTAACTATGATAGGGTCTCCTCTCGCCGTTCCAGACCTTGCTGCGCCATCACAAGCCCAACATCGTCAAGGAGGCCTCATGGACCTTGTCGAACATTACGGCGGGAACCAGAGACCAGATTGAGCAGATCATCTCGGCTGGGCTCCTTGAGGAGCTCATCCGAGTTTTGGAAAACGGCGACTTCAAGGGAAAGAAGGAGGCTACTTGGGCAGTTACGAATTTGACCTCCGGTGGTTCCGCCATGCAAGTATTCAAGCTTGTCGAACTCGGAGGTCTTAAGCCATTGTGCGCAATGCTCGGATGCGCTGATGGCAAAATCGTTCAAGTGGTTCTTGATGGCCTCACGAACATGCTCAACATGGCGGATGCTAGCGGCAAAACTACCGAAATGACGACATGCATTGAGGAAGCCGATGCCATTGATATGCTCGAAAAACTTCAGGAGCACGAAAATGAGGTAAGGAAATAGTTTGTCGCTCTCTCTGATCCTCATGTTCTAGGACATTTACAAGGCGGCGCTCAATATCGTGGAAACCTGGTTCAGTGAGGAGGAAGACCCACAGGTTTGTGATAAAGGGCAATTAAAAATTAGCAAATGTTCAGCCTGCAAGTGGCGATGTTTATTCTTTCCAGGCACCAAAAGAACAAGTTCCTGCATTCTCATTTTAAAGCTATTCCATTACTCGTTTCTCTCCTTCGATCAACTAAATTCAAGGTTCACTGCCTAAAGTTCATTGGAATTCAATAAATTTTAATCAAGAATAAGCGATTAATTTTCATGAATTTTATCCGTGCAAGAAATGTGTGACTGCGTTGAGTAAATATGTCAGAATGCAAACAATCTTTTTGCAAAACTCAACTGTTTGCCTTGTACCTCCCCCTTTTTCATAAGGATCGAGTACTAAAAGAGAGGAGATGCTTGGGCGATCAGTAATTTTCGGCCTTAGACAGCAAGCAAGGCAAGATATTTTGCTAAATAATTATATTCGTGGGATTATTTATGTCACATAAATTATGTGGAGTTAAACTTTTTTAAAGATTTACTTCGTTTGAGACAATCAAATATGAAAAAATTGGTAAAGTTGGTCTAATAACTCTGAATCGACCGAAGAAATTGAATGCAATGAACACTACAACATACAGGAAAGGGGTCTAAATGCTGCTACACTGATAAGCGAGTGTCTTTCACTTACTCGTATACAGAATTGGTAATTTGCATTGAGTTAACCCGATTCAGTGAAGTTGATCAAGCTCTCCGAAAAATCTCCCTGGATGATGATCTGACTGTCGCCGCAATCACCGGTACTGGGAAGTATTTTACTTCTGGGAATGATATGGGAGACGGTATGAAGCGTATGATGGGTAAGTTACTCAACTATCTTTCCTATTGTTCCTGACTCTCACTTAGAAAGCGATTTGACGCCCGAAGAAGTCTCTGCTCAAAACACAGAAACGTTCAAATCGCTAGTTGGCACTCTTATAGATTTTGAAAAGCCCCTTGCCGCACTTGTCAATGGACCTGCCATTGGAATCGGTGTCACGGTCCTTCCTCATGCTGACTTTGTTTGGAGCTCAGATGACGCGACGTTTCGAACGCCATTTACGCAAATCGGTCTAGTTCCAGAAGCCTGTTCATCATACTTGCTTCCTCAGGTTCTTGGTTCTGCAAATGCAAGCGAAATGCTTCTATTTGGCACTCAATTTACAGCGCAAGAACTTAAGGTAACTATTCCAAATATTTTATATTGATAGTGCAAATTCATATAGAAGCATCTCGCATGCTTCATGCTAAAATAAAATATTTTAGAGACTTGGATTGGTCTCTCGAATCTTCGAAAAAGATGATTTTATGAAAAAAGTTTGGACGCATTGGAAGAATTGTCCGTCCTCCCGCCACAGTCGATGCGACTAGGGAAGAGTCTCATCAAGAGCAAAGAAGTGCGAGATACTCTTCATCAAGTCAACGCCGTAAGAATTAGAGACATTTGAGAACGAACTCATCTATGATTTCAGAATGAATGTGAAGTCCTTGCAACGCGATACACCTCAGAGGAAGTCATCGAAGCTGTTATGCGTTTTAACTCTCGAAAATAGGGAGCTTTCATCTAATAAACACACATACAAGTAGTTAGCCTTCTTTATTTTGTGCTTTTGGAGTCCAGTGAATTTTGCAGATTGATACATATTTGACAGGCGTTTCAAAAGCATTCGCTTTGCAGAGAATTTTAGTTTCGCTGATCTTTCTCCTGGGAGGGATTTCAGGAGGAGTGGGGCTCAAAGCTGTTTCCCGACAGCTTACTTGATCTGCACTTTTCCCGGATCGCTCCAAACTGCGAGAAAGTTTTCCACGAGCTGAGAAAAGTAAGCTCCCTGTCAAATAACCAAATTACCTTGAGCGAGAGTTCGTATCTTTCTTCCTTCCCGTTCTTTTTGAACAGGACGAGGAGGCCGTCTTGCTAGAGTAGTAGACACGGGACTAGGAGGACACCTCGTTGGCGAGGGTGAGCATTGTCTGCGACCAATCTTCTGCATTTGCGACGATAAAGTGGGAACTTATAAGCGTTATTCTTGCGTAATCATATTTATTACTTTGAGTGGACCATGGCTGTTCATTCCGATTAATAGGTTCAGCACGCGCAGGACTAGAGAACCTAGGCGAGCGTGGCGAGGATGCTGACGATGATCGTATTCGTCTTGTTGTCCTCGTCATTGAGTACTCGCCTGATTCGTTTGACAGTCGTGGAGATGCTCTTGAGCTAGGGCGCGACAACTGTTCAATAACGAGTTCATTGACGGCTTTTTTCTCTGCTCAAACGCGTCCCTTCGCAAAAAAAAAACAGATGGAAGTCAGATATAAAAGTCAGCGCGTATTTTGAGCGATTCCTTGAGAGAGCATATCATCAATTTGCTTGAGAGAGCCTTTTTTCTCCCCGTTATGGACACGACAATCCTCCCCGTCAGTCAACTCCCCAAATACGTCTTGTGACTTCCGGTAATAAGCTTACTTTGATCGACCTGCGGTTACCTTTTTCAAAATTGAGCCTCATCAATCTCTTTCTTGTTAACATTATTTCAGCTTTACGAATCAAATTTTACAATACTTGTCAGATACTTTCTATGGCCAATGTAAAAGAACATATCACAGCTGTAGGTGCAAATTACCAAGCTCAAGAAGTGAGGAATTTATTGCCGAGTGGCTATTGTTCAATTTTCGACGCCACGCGTTTCAACCTGACTTCATGCTAGAATAAGAGACATCCAAAAACGCGCTTTATGATAACAAGTTTCCTTGCGATTCATAAACATAAACCAACGACTATTTGTTAAATTATATATTCTTGACGGCCAGAGAATCCATCGAAATTGCACAGAAAATACAGTTTTTTAGTACGATTGTAAGTCGCGGTAGACGTATCAAACAAATAGGTAACGTTTTGTTTCGCGAGAGAAATACGCTTGAAAAGGAAAGAGACAGTATCATGAAGGATATTCGATTTAATAGACAAGGATAGCAATTTGTTAGATGATTCAGTTAACGTTTGCCGAGTATTAACTGACTTGCCGTAAATGAGAAACGCGATCGTTTGATAGAAAGAGTTTGAACTCGATGTGAGAATACTTATTGAAGAGATAACGCGTTAAGAGACTAACGCGGTGAAGGTGAAACAGACGGAGTTTGAGCATATCAGTTATAGACTTTTAAAATATGAATTTTCAGTAGAGACAAATGAAGGCCGCTTTTCATGTGCGGCCTTGTACGAGGCTCTCGAGCTGCAGTCGCGGTTCATTTGGATATCGGATGAGGGCTTTTCTTATCGCGGTGAGGTCGAAACCCATCTCGATATATTTCGGGCTCTTCTCGAAGAAGATTTTCGACTCCTCGAGAGAGTTCTCGCAGATTTGCAGCACTTGGAGAACTTTCCCTGAAGGGTACCCCTTTTCTATTAGCACCGAGTATGCATTCAGATAATCTAAATAGATTTTAGCATTCTTGACTTTGATAATTTTAAAATACCCATTATTTTTGACCGATCATCGCCAAGAATCTGAGTAGCCTTGGCTATTATGCATCGGTTGTAGCCCATCTCAGCTAGCTGGTCGACGAACTTTTCCTGCTCCGTTTTGGGTCTCGCAGGAGCCGCGGAGATCGGTGAAATGCCGCGTTGAGTTGGCGTCGATGACCTGTTCTCTATTACAGGGAGCGAATTGAGGGCGGCAAGGGCGGACTAGAAAGAAAATCTCAAGAGTCACGATTTCAAGAACAGCTAACCTTAGAGAAGTTCTGTTTCCGCTCTTGCTCGTTTTGATTTCGTCGCTGAGCAAGTAAACTTTCGATGTCAGCAACAATCAAGTTGTCAGTGAGTTGTTTCTGCTGCTTCTTGGGGACTAAGTAGACGGTTTTAAATTTCAGCAAAATTGCGATAATTTACCAGGGGTACTCGTGATTGCTGGGGACGGCGCTGGTTCTGAGTGGGTGAAAATTGACTTGAGTTCTTCGTGCTCATTGATGGAACTGATTCGGGCCGCTTCCCAGGGATCATCGTGGAAGTTTTCAAATACGTCTATCACGGAGTTCGATTTACGCGGAGGAATAATAGGCTGGGCAAGGGAGCTGGGCGAGGGCTATTAATTGTGCGTTAAAAAAGTGCCCTCCCCTTAAGAGAAACCTGTAAGATCTTCGACGAGTTGTGTAGTGTGAGGAGATCTTCGGTGCCGTTTTCAGAATTGCTCGACGACACTCCTAAAATAATAATTCCCTTTTAAATTTCAATCTTTACCGGAATCGTTTTGATCCGTCGTTTTGGAGCTTCTTGGAGGTATAGGAGGGGGCGTTTTTTGAGCTGCAGAGATTGTTTGATCATCTCCTTCGTCAATTACTACCTCCTCGTCTGTTTCTTCATTCTTCTGTCGTTTGAGGAAGATTTCTTGAAGCCTTTCTTCCAAAGAAAAGTCATACTAAAGTGATTTTAGGGGAACTCATCGAATTAAAATGATGCTGACAATCTGCAAGGAAATGAAAAGGGCTTCGCGCAGACTGACGGGATGCAACTATCGAAATAAACACTTCTAGGAGATATGCGCCATTATTACCTGGAAGGAATGTGAATTTTTGGGCTCTCTTCTTGCTGGTATTTGATACGTTCTTTGATTTTTAAATCTGGGATGAAGTTGGAAGGATATTTGCTTGACCGATCGGTCAACCTCAGGGTACTCGTCCGGGTCCATCTACGGTAACGACCGATTTGCTTTCGTCTTCCTTTTTCAAACTATTTCTGAAACAATAAGGAATAAGATTAAATTACAAGGTATCTGTTCGGTTCATTATTGCAAGAATTAACGATAATCATGATTCTTATTTCTCATAATTTCTGAAGAAACAATTGGTGGGTGGCGATTTGAGCTGCTCTTTCATTCTATTTGGTTTTTTTGACTTCGTCTTCCGGCTGAATAATCAAAACGTAGAGGGCGGTATATCGAAAGTCACTTACAGTGTATATGACTTTGCCAACTTTGGGGTACTTGGAGGAGATATTTTCATACCAGTCGTTTAGGGACGATTTCTGATCGCTTGTCAAATCACTAAGATCATCTTTTCCCTCCGGAATATCATCTTCGTCCGTGCTGATGAAAACAAAAATGACGAGTTTTCGCGGAAGTCTATTTACCTAAATGTCGCGAAACATCGTGACGCCTCTCTACCAGCAAAGCAATTGTAAGGGCCGTCTGGTCCGTAAAAGTTCTTTCCTCGAGTCACTTCGAAGATTTCGTCTTTTATGCCCAGACAAATTCTGTTGTCCACGGAAGCATCGCGGCCACTGTATTTCTTCAGCTAGATAATGTTTTGTAAACGCACCAGTCTGCTCAATCGAAAATACCTCTTTGAGAGTCATATCCTGTTTTAAAGGTTCTAGCGGCTTTGGTGGGGGCTCGTCTTTTCTGAATAAATCGCAACCAATTTGGTAGACGAGGTATGCGGAGAGCGCGAGCAAGACCATGCTCGTTGGACTTTCCTTCAGCTCTTGGATCCAGGACTTATCCATTCTAAAGAGGCCTCGGTTAGCGAAAGATGAAAATCCAAAAATAGTAGTGCGCAGTCGACACGCGGTGGATTAAGAAAATAATTTTTTTGAAGCAGGCGTAAATTCTTATCCTAAAAAACAAAAAAAAAAGAAAATGCTCCTGCGACTCTAAATTATTGTTACGAAACGAAAAGATTGTGTTTGACAATATTCACATTAATGAGAGATTGGGTAGGCACGCGGCTAGCCGTGAGAAGAGATGCATTTTTCAGATGGAGTAAGTTGGTGACGCTCGAGGCGTTTTTTCGCTGCTTCAGCGAAAAAGAACGTCTGTTCCGAGGAAAAGGCCTTAGCGTTAGAATTAGATTTCGGTCGAATCGGCGGGGCCAAGTCTAATTGACCAAAATTGTGACAAATTGTCGCTTGAAAAGCCGTAAGGATGTAAATCCTCAAAATTTGCAACGTGTTAGCTAATCGTTTCTCGAAAATGTTTATTTGCATCAAAAGGTCGAATTCGGCAGAGCAGAAAACGAAATTGATAAAATCATTCATTTATCATTTCAGACATAAAAATATTCATTTTTAAGAACAATTGCTGAGAGTAAGGAAACGGCTAGCGCAAACATTTACTCGCCCCGATCCCCTGTTTTGGCCAAAAACTATACAAGTGATCACTTGATTATTCTCGGTAGTTGACGTATCTAAGCGAGCTCCACTTTGTACGTAATAATCTAATGGACAATTAAGAATTAAGAAGTCTTAACTAGGAAGCGTTAAGAATCATTACTAAAGATGGACTTGGGAAAAATTTCTTTATAAATTAGATTTTACATTTTATATATATGATAATATTTTACCGAACAAAGTTAAGTCAAATCAGATAAATGAATTCTTCTGTCAAAGATTTTCACAATAACATTTCAATAAAACATTTTTTTTAATCAAAGAATAATTTACTGTTTTAGCAAGAAAAATTCTCAAGTAAAAAAGAATAGGATTGAAAATCAGTTGAGCATAAGAGTGCGGTTAAAGTGTGGTGGTACGTTTTTTTGGGGTGCAGCGTCACGTGAGAGGCTGAATGGAGCATTCTGACATCACGCTCACTCAATTTTAAGTGAACTGGCGCCACCACCACCGCCGCCGCCGCTTCTTGAGCGGCTTTTTGGCGCAGCACCTTCATTCTCGCAAAGGCCGTCTAGAGAGCTGCACGAAGCTAAATCGGGCCCTACCGAAAAAATACTACCCAACGAACCCCTATCAAGCTGATTTTTCGGATCCAAAACTCAATATTCTTTTACTACATAGTAATCAAGAGGGATTTGTCTGAAGAAAAGCTTTCGAACCTAAACTGGTCAACTTATTCGCAAAACGAAAATCGTGATCATCAAGTTATTGGAGTTGCTTGACGATTCAGATTGAATAGAGAAAAAACAGACCAAGAAACCTACCAGAAGAAATTAGAACATGCGTTACACGACACTCTTAAACTTATTAACAGTCGCCAAAGCAGGCGGATGCGATCAAAACCCCTGTCTAAACAATGGACAGTGCTATGATATAGGGGAGAACGAATATGAATGCATCTGCGATTCGTTTGCTGGAAAGAACTGCCAAATACGTAAGTAACCGGCAAAGAATTTTTTGGGAATATTCAATCTAGCTGAACAAACCCTAGGATCAAGCTCAAAACATAATTGGATAAATGTCTTCGATCATGACATTCGGTCGGCGGGTTTATCGATGACGCCATTTCGCTGAATACGGTTAACCACACCCGCCCTGTGGGATAGACTACTAGCACCAAAAAGCGCTCTCGCGCGCCCCGCCGCACCACCATATTTTGATGCTTGCGCAACAATCCCCCTTATTCACCCAAAATGGTCGCCTTCTAGTTATGTAATAAATTTTTAGCGCCGCCATCTGTTACATGTGACGCCTCGAGAATTTCCGTGGAAATCGACAGAGCCTGGCTTCTAAACAAAGTCGGCTCTGACAATCATCGTCATATTTACATGGGCACTGGTCAGCAGTCAAACGAAGGTTGCAAGGCACAAATTTCAGAAGATGACAACTCAAAACTCACAGTGGCATTGAACAACAATTTCCGACAGTGTGGCACGCAAATTAAACGGGCTGACAACGGCGACTACATTTACAGTAACACAGTATATATGTCACTACAGAACGCTGGAGTCCAAACCGGACTGGCAGCGATCGTACAGTGGAACTGCGAATACGAGGACGAATACACAGTCACTTACAACGGGGGCATGACCGCTGTGAGAGACGACAGTGCGAAAGCACGCGCCGTCATCGGCACATTCGACCTGAACCTTCGCGCGTACTCGAAATCGGTTTTCACGACTGATAACATGATGACTGCGTTTGTCGCACCTGGAAGTAACAAAGTCTTCCACGTCATCCCGGACCAGAAGAAATGGCTTTCCTTCCAAACATCGTTAACCGGCGAAGCACAGCTACGAGGAACACGAGTGAGCTTGAAGAAATGTTTCATTTCCTATTCCCGCTCGCCTTTCTCGCAGACCGCAGAAACTATTCCTCTCGTGGAGGAGGGGTGTAGTACTGGCGGCACTGCCACTCACATTTACTCAAATGGCCAAGGGCCACAAGCAAGCTTCGCCACCAACATCCAGAAATTGCGTCAACCATGGATGCGAAAATCACCATTCTACGTCCATTGTACGACCCGTTTATGCCCAGCCGGTGAAATATGTCCAGTTGGATGCTCGCAAGAGCGCTCCGCCCCACAAGGATCTGTCGAAGGGGACGAGCTCAAAATCCACGTCACATCTGGACCCTATTTCTTCCAAGGCAGTGATGCTCTCAAAGAGCAGACGCAAATGACTGCGAACATGGAAGAAAAGGACGCAGAACATAGCAGCTTAAGAATTATGGGGGACACCTTTGAAGTCATTGAAGAGGACGAGGAGATTCTAGTTGACCGCGAAAAAGACCTGCCACTGGTAGGCGCTGTCGCAGTGGTGTCCCTCTTGGCTATCCTCGTTGTCGTTGGATTCGTTACGATTTACCAGCGACGAGCCGCCGCTGCTAAAGGTCAACCTCGAATGGGACCTGAAATTAATTTGCACTTTGCCCACGAAGGAAGTCTCAGAAAAACCAAGGCAAAACACGACTACACAACAAAACACGTAGTTATCGAAGGCAGAGCACTCCCTTTGCCTGGAACAAGGTAAATTAATGAAATAAACTTCTAGCCCTAATCACCCTCTCTAGACCGGCCGGTCACAACGTACGTCCTAACTACGTGTAAAGCGCCCAACTTTCTGATCACTGAAATTCACACAAAAACGCCCAAGATGAGCAGTACTACAACAGAAAAAACCTCAACTGATATTCCAAAATATTCTTCATGAAAATTGTGCTAGAATCGCGCCATTGTAATTTATTCAACCCGAATGCGCCCTGCTGGACATGTAAATATTAAAACCTTGGTAAGAGTCGCATCATAGAAATTATCTCTAACCGATTTTCTAGCGAACGACAAGTGAAAGAGTCCTAACGCCATGATCCTGAACCCTTGACCTGTGTTAAGCTGTAATTATTAGCCATTTAACACAAAATAAAATCATAACACACTGAAAAAACTTTTGACATTCTTTATTCGTTTGATTTTAGCAAAACAAACTGATTGCCTTGATTATTAACAAGTTGGCCGGGAGCACGTTTAAACTTTCTGAAATGCATAGATATATGATTCAGTCCAGATTTTCTTATTTCTCTATTATAAAATCCGTTCGACTTATTGCCTCCGTAAAGCTTGTATTGGCGGCCATCTTCGTGTAGTAGCCACGAGTTAAACTCACCCCCCTAAAATCATTATTCGTTAGCGTTCTTTATCTAATTCCGAAAATGTTATCACCTCAGAAGCGCGACCGATAACGGCGACGCAATTTCCACTGAGAGCAACGTCTTGATCATATAAACTTTGAGGGGTTTGGTCGTAAGAGTTTTCTCTAGAAGCAAAAACGTAACACAAATACTTTGGCATGATTGGCACCTGTGAGTGGCCATGCAATCGAAGTATCCTTCCCACGGGCCGTGCCTGCCCGTCGCGCGTTTTTGCCTGCTATCTTTTTTCTCCCAAGCCGGCAGTTCAATACTTCCGTCTTCCATAATAATTTGCGCGTCGATTCCACCCATTCGATTGTGAAGACCCTGATCACTCAATACGCCCTTGTAATTTACTTTTCCAGCAAATCCAGAGTTAGTAATTCCTTCCAACGACGCATACGGAAACTTTTCGAGTAGATTTAAAAGAAGCTAGCGCTATTTTTAATAAACGTGTTTATCATCTACTTGTTTGATGTTTTAAATCTTTCCGAGACAGTTATCAAAGAATCCTTATCGCCTCGGCCGAGTCGACCCGTAACAATGCCATAACGCGCGTTTGAGTTCGCGAAACGAGCGCCAGATCCTTTTAGACAATCATTACCAAAACTCATAATGGAAGAAAGTACCTGGGAACTCTTCGACCATACAAATTTCCGTTCCAATAGGTAATGATTTGAGCATGTAAGATCCATTAAGTTCGAGCTCTTCCGCAGTTTTCTGCTCGCCAGATGCATCGTTAACAATAATATCGTCTTTTTTCATTGTGGATGTTGCAGGGATCCAACGAGGCTATTCAAGGTTGAAATAGATGAGTACTGATTTTTATCTACTTTCAAAATAGCACGATCTTTGCAACTTTCCTTAGAAGGGCCAACAACGAGGGCAAGGTGTCGCATCAAGTTCTGATCTTCGACGACTTTTAAAATCTTCTCCTTAAACACGGCGCTTCGTTGACGCTGCGTGGGGTTAAGCCTATAATAATCGACCATGTAACCGGTTCGAGATAAGAGAGCAGGGCCTCCATGCTGCATCGCCTTCATTCCTTTCGCAGATGGTGTTCTTATTACATCCTGCGTTTCTGGATTATCCCGATGGCTTTTATCAATGTAAAGTGACTGTTGCTCGCTCATCGGCTGTCTACCCTCCGTGTTGATCATCTTAAACGGCTTCGTCGTGTACTTGGGCAATTCTACCGTTTTCCCATTTTCTAGTTTTTGAACCGAATATTGTTTGTTGTCTTTCTGGTCCCAGTACGGTAACTGGTGACGTCCGTGGACAACCCAGTATCCTTCGCGCATAACACGCGGAGATCTACATGAGATCGAGAGTGGCCGAATCGATTGCTTGTACATTCTTAAAGTTAAAATTTGTGATGACCAGGTTTAAAAAAATAGATATAAGTCATATTGAGTTTCCTGAACGGAGGCAGAATGAGTAGCATGAGCTTAGTTGAGCCTTTGGATTTCGAAGGCCAGATACAGCGCCAAGACAAGAAGGATAACAGAGAAAATGATCACCAGTCGTATCTGGCGCTGCATCTGATCAAAGCGGGCGCTGAGATCGCGCAGGTCCACTTCTCGCTGCGAAGAAATTGTTGTGAATGAACTATTTAGAGAGGCAATTGAGCTGTCCATCTCTTCGATGGCTTGACTGGGTTTTTCTGGTGGCACTATTCGAACGCGGTTGAAGAAACTTTCGCACTTTTTTTGTAAACTAGAATCATCATAAGGAGCATTATCGTTGCGAATAGAAATTACCAATTCTCAAACTGGATAGTGGATTCAAATTCATGAACTTCCCAGAAAATGCATAGGTTATTAGATCCCTGTAATTGTCTCACAAGTATTCTCTATAGACTATAGTATAGATAGTATACTCAAACTTTTAGTCTCAAAGTGGAATAGTGATATGAGACGATCCTGAGGTTTGTTTTGCATAACAACTTGAAGACTTTGATGTTCTCCAGGCATCATGAAGCCCTAGATAGTTCTGATTAGAGACCGGTGACTCTGGCCCAAGTCGTTAAATTACGACTATGTAGAGCGATGCGATTCAGTGAAACCTTTTTCTGGCCTTTGAGGGTAATCCCAGTTTCATTCCCTCGACCTTTGAACGAGTAAGCGACTTTCTTATCTCTGCTAATATTTTTAAGCGTGAGCTCTGTTCTTGAGGTAAAGAAGCCGCCGTCGTAACACGGGATGCTGTTCTTCGGTACCCCATTCCTCTGAACATGGGTTTGCCACAATTATAATGAGTAAACTCACTGTTTCCATCGGTCGCTTTTCTCGTCGAATTGTAGAGTAACGTGGGATGGAATTTGCAAGGGACGCTCCCGAGTTCTTAGCATCTCGGATCGCATTTCATTCCTCGGTGAGTCCAAAAACTGGACAGATTTTGACCCCGCAATTGTGCTTCAGATGGCTTAACCTAATTAGTTAGAAATCGAAATGAGGAAAAATAAATGAATCGGAGTAAAAAAATATAGGTCAAGTGTAAGAAAGTGAACAAGAATATGTTTAGACTGCAGCTTTAACTTTCTGAAACGCATTTTGTGCGATCGGATCGAGTTGGCCATCGCCTCCATATTCAAGACTTGTGATCGGACAGGAAAATACTATTTTCCCCTGAATAAATTCTTATTTATACCAGCCGGAAGATCTTTCTTTACTTTGAGGGAGATTGAGCATTGATCGAAGTTGCTGGAACGGCGAAGAATAACTTTTGCTCCTTCATCTTTGAGTAGCCGCTGGATGCCTTCAAGACGCTCGCAGCCATGATCAATAATGTTGAATCGTTTGTACGGGCCGTGTTCGATCAGCACGACGGTTTCGCCCATTCTAGAATCGAGACACGTTATTCGCTACTAGTAGCTGACCCGAGAAGCCGTAAAAAGAAGCTGAGAAAGTATGTGTTGTTGCTCTCTACACCCTCTCTTGGCAAGCTTTTCAAGTGATCACGGAGAAGTTTTTCAGAGTCTAAGTCCCGTACTAAAGACACTGTTGCTATGAACCTGAGTGTACTTAATGTCAATTAAAAGAGAGCAATTTTAAACTTGAAGTTTTAGTCACTCGAGGGAAGCGAGCTCCGTCCTGTTTTTGATGTTTTCGACAAGAATAAAGATAACTCCATCGACGTTGCTGAGCTGAGTTTAGGAAGGTGCTAGAAATCAAGCTGATCTATTTCGTTAAAAGTCATTTATTGTGAGCACAAGCTGTAAGTCATGAAAGAGCTTGGTTATAAAACAACGAAGAGAGAATGCGAGAAGTTGATAAAAATCGTGGACCTAAATCACAATGGGAAAGTGGAATTTAACGAGTTCAAAAAAATGATGTCTTTGAAGCTGATGCGACAAACGAAAGAGGAAGAGATGCGTCAAAAATTCAGGTGAAACTAATGATTTCGACCAAAAAGAAAAACAGCTTGTTCAGGACCTTTGACAGAAATGGGGACGGGTTAATTTCGAAGGAGGAGGTAAAGCAGGTTATGGAGATAATCGGGGAGCCGATGACGGATGCGGAGGTCGATGAACTCGTAAGTAGCTGTACGTAATCTACCACTCTGCAAATTAATCAGCCAAAAGTTATGATTTTGTGTGTTTATTATCCGTTTTCGTGAACAAATCGAAGTACTAAATGAAGTGTAGATAGCCGATGCTGACACTGATTTCGATGGAAAAATCAACTACCAGGAATTTGTGGTATACTACATGGAAAATGGGAAATATCACTGAAGTGCTCGAAACTGTTTAATTTGCTAAAATTGACTGTACGAATAGTGTCAAATAAAATCTCAAACAAAAGTTGCTTCTTGAATGGTTGACGGCTGAACTTCGATTATTAAAAAATTATGTCAAGAGGAACTGGTTCATGGTTTTTATAGACGTTCTTTAAATGTTCAATCCGTGATAAATGATAAATAACTGATAGGTCAAATTGATTGATTACTGCAATCAAACGAGCTTTTCTTTAATTTCTTTATACAAAAATTTGATCAAGTTGTGCGAAGTAGAAAACTATTAGATACATGTATTAAAGAACATGGTTTCAGTGGTGAAGAAATGGTTTTAGGCTGAAGTAGATGGTCCGGCACAATCGAAATCCATCGAGTTATTATCTTGAAGGCTTTGAAGACTTTTCATTATTTCTTAAAAAGTCCTTATTTCAAAAATAGTTTAAATATGATGCTCACCTTGGATGCATTTGCGAGCACAGCTAGCAACGTTGGCGGCCATTTTATCGTCGGATCGTTTGTGTTTATTTTGAATTTCAAGGAGCTCTTCGCGGACACCGATACCGTCAGCCGCCTGGCACAATACGATGTCCTAGACAGAAATGAGCTTTTTAATTATTTTAACTAATCTGACCTGGTGAATGAGAGTTCCCAAAGCAATCAGCAGCCGAATTTGAATTTTCATGTCGGCTTCATTTCGACCGATTTTCTCGCAGATTTTCTGAAGAAGTCCAAGCTTGGTGTCCACATTAGCACTAAACAGACCGATAAATATGCAAACGCTCGAGTTGTCGTTACCCGAATTTTCTTGCAGCGATAGAAAAGTTGAGGAGAAGCGAAGCATGAGCTTGCTTGAGAACGGGTTTTGGTTGAACAGGGAGAGAGTCTGTGGCTCTAGTTAGAATTTCACCAAAGTGCTTCAACGCTACTTTTGCACCAATTTCGTGACGGAATAGGTTGACAAGACATCGCATGGTAAGTAATTGAACTGATGCTGGCTTTTCTACATTAAGTTGTTTCATCAACGGTCGTAGGAACTCCTTGACCCGGTCCTCATCTAAAGTACTCTAAGCTTGAAGTACAAATAGAATAAAGGCTTACGACAAAGAAGACCAACAACGGAATAATTAAGCAAAGCAAGTCGGAGAATGTCTATGAGAGGAAATTTGACATCCCAGTATTCATGCGTTTTCATTAGACATGAGAAGTAGACAAAGATATCATCTGGCATGAGAACATTTTCTGGATCACAAAGCATAGCAAGTTTCTTTAACTCATCTTCTTCAAACTGGATTCCCTTTTCGGAACATTTTTTGTTGAGCATATTTATGATTTTCTCCACTCCAGGAGCTGGGTCATCAAAAAGGAGGTATTTTTCTTCGGGAAAGAACTTCTTATCAACAAAGACTATGTTGTACTTTGGCTTTTCCTCGTCATTTCCGCTTGGAATGTATCGTCCTGGATTGTCCTCTGGGTTCACCATTCGGGGTCCACTCGGCGCTGAAGAAGAGCTATCTCCAGGTAGATATCGAGGAGCGTTTGGACCCATAGAAACATCGTCTGGTTTGTAAGCACCAGAACCTGTAAAAGGGTCGGCGGCGCCACCTTTTTTTGTTGTCGTTGTCTTAGGAGCCGTATAATCAGGACGATAGCCTGACCCGCCGGTTAACGGATCGGCACCTCCTCCGACTTCTGGCTCAACAACTTTTACTGCTTCTTGTTGTCGTCTCTCGGCAGTGTTAGTGATGATGAAATTTGCGACTTGTTCTAAGTAGGTTAAGGGAAGTGCATTGTTGTTTATGAACTTCTGCGCAGCTCGCCAAGGATCCTCTGTTAAATTATAAGGGAGCTTCAAAGGTGGCGCGTTTTCGTCGACGTCAACAGAGAACACAAAATCATATTCTTTCCCTTCGAACGTGTCTTTATTGCTAACTCCTGTGACGTCACCAATCTTCTCCCATTTGCCTTTAGACCACTGGTACGCAACGACACCACTAGGTTCGTTGATCATCATGGTCTGTCCTTCTTTCTTGCCACTTGGCGGCAACGACTTCGGTAGCTTTGAAATTTCCATTTTGTCTTCAAGTGCTTTGGCCGGGATCTGCATTGCTGCCACAGATTCTTCAAATGCAGCAACTTCTTCAGCAGGCGCTTGGAATCGCTCTCGATAGGTAAAAACTCTTGCAGTGCCATCTGACAGAGAAACAGCAATATCGCCCATCGTTAATGCAGTACAGGCCCAAGCAGACTGTGCTGGGAGCATGATGGTTTCAGTGGGTTCTGAAGAGTCCCAGCTCCAAACCCGTACACTACGGTCTTCCCCTGATGTGATGAAGCCTTTGTTTCTAGGCATAGGTGAAACGCAATATATAAAGCCAGTATGCCCAGAAAATTCTTTAGCTACAGAGCCGTTCTCCAGATCCCATAGTCTTATTTTCATATCATTTCCCGTTGACAGCAACCTCTCATCTGGTAGAATCGTGAGAGACTGAATTACGTCCGTATGTCCCTGCAACGATTTTAATAGCTTTCCATCCACGTTGAATATTCTCAATAATTTGTCTGCGCAGCCGGTCACTATTCGGTCGTCCTCGAGCATACCAAGAGCGAGCACAGAGCCCTGATGCTGCCCAGATATTGTAGCCGTGCACTTCTTCTCAGCAGATCCCCACTTCCCTCTCCATACTAGACCATCGTTTAAAGACGAAATAGCTAACACGTCCCACCTTTTACATTTTTATCCCAAGATCCAGATACGACAGTTTGTGTTTTATTATTACAAGCAAGCGCAGAGACGCACTCTCCATGGCCAACATATGAAGCTTTTTCTTCTGAAGATATCGGATCATAAACACGTATCTTTGAATCAAAGGACCCAGCCACTATAAGACCATTCAGATTGTCTGCATCAGGTTCCAGAAAACAAATCGAGCTTTTGACCGCTACAAACGAGTTTCATATTGTAATTCTAAATGGAAAAAATATTTGAGCCGTTCCTGATCCAATGCGTGCTTCCTCTGAAACTTGTCATCATTTCGTAGCCGACACCTTCTGCCGAAGGAAACCATAGTTTCAGGGATTTGTCTCTAGAGCCTGTTAGGAAGCCACCGCCCACCGGATAGTTACAGCTAACGAGACATCGAACATCGGAGCTGTGTCCGCTCACTGATGCGCGCAGTCCGTACATGCTTATAAAACACGATCAAAATAAAATAGAATATTGGCTAGTTCGCTTTTTGCTCTCTTACGAAGTAAAACAATCGAAATGGTTCACAGAGCAAAGTGCAGGCTATGCGTTTTACAATAACAATGCCGATACAAAATTCAGAAAATAGAGGTGTTAAAAAACAGATACAAAAATATAATCTTGGTGGATATATAAAAATAAAGAAGAGAAAATAGTCGATTTTACAAAATGGGTTCAAGTGATCCAACTGGAAAGTTAAGGAACTCCTCGTCAATTTCACACTCTTCGCCGAGCTCTCTAGCAAGTTTTTCGAAAGTAGATTTCTCGATCCGGCTTTTTTCCAATAGTTCATAAACACAGGACTATATTAATTTAAAATGAATTTAATAATAACGTGAGCCGCTCTTCCCACCTGTAGTAGAGGGCGAATGTTGATACATTCGCTTTCTGTGGATTGAATTTCGTCTTGATGATCTCTGAGTTCCTTTGCCAGCCGTTTCGCTTCTTTTTGCATCGCTTCGAATTCATTGCTTTCCGACTGAAGATGCTCGCGAAGTCTAGTAATCAGTTAATCATGGAGGTCAACGATAATTCTTACTTATTCAAAGTGTTCTTGTTGGCCTCCCTCTCTTCTTCGCAAGCTCTGTACTCGGCAAGCTTCTTCTTCGTGTCTTGTAACTTTTTGCGCAGGAGTTGGATAAGATAGCTCTTGTTGTAAGATTGCTGAGCGAGATCCTTTTCAGTAAGGTGGAGAGAGTGAAGCTTTTCTGGGACGCCTTCCATTTTGGCTTTGATCTCGGCGGACTCATCATCGAGATGGCGTTTGCAGCGATTTAGCTTGCGTAGAGTGAGCTTAATTTTGTCTTGAGATTATGCGCGGCTGGGACGAGCATTTACTCTGAATCCATGATTCTCGCGGATGGCACGCTTGATTGTGGGCGGAATTAATTGATCAGTGTCTCGCCTGAACTCAGCGGCGGTTGCGTTGACCTGACGTATCATTTCGCCCCGTAAACGAATAAGATCCTGTTCGTCCTGGTGCTTCAAAAGCTCTAAGTCACTTATTTTAATATAAAAACAACACTCGTTAAATTCACTTACGCTTGAAAAGCTTCCTTTTGCGCTGCAACCTCTTTAGTAAGGTTGACTTCGTGCTCTTCCATTTGCTCACGAACTTCCTGGAAGTGATTCAAAGATGCAATTTCGTCTTTATAGTCATCAATTTCTTTATTCAAAGCACGCTTGTTATCCTCGAATGTCAATTTCTGCGTCTCAATCTTCTCCAGAAGGCCGTTTATAGAACTACGCGCATGCGATTAGGGATTTACGATAATGCATAACACAAATATGTACTCGTTTGTATTTTTCTTTTTGATTTTATTCAGATTAATATTGGGAAAGGTAATTGTGAAGCGTTATTCAGTATGTATTATCGGTCGGTATCTTCGTCTTGGATAGAGCCTCTCGCAGTCGTAGGAATCGATGAGGTCTTGCTGAGTAAATAAAGTATGATGTCTCTTTTCCGGGCGCCGGTTCGCGAACTTCTGAGCTTGCTCTTCGTCGTCGTCTGGACGCTCACATGGACCATTAAATATGCAGTCATCGAACTGAATGTTCAAAACTCCAAGAATAGCCCGAAGTTGAATCATCTTGCAGCGACTGATTGTACCTATGTCGTGGCCAATTCGGTTCAGGAAGCTCATGGCAACATGGGCAAAAAGCGGCTTGACGAATTCGAGAAAGACCCTCTCCCTCTCCGTTGATGTCTTGAGGATAAGTCGGTAGTCTTCGGAATTAATATCGGCGAATTCCTCCTGGAGAATCATGACCGGGTTGTTAAGATCTAAAGTCATCACAGGCACGAAATTGGAGAGCTTTTCGGCGGATCTTTTGATGAGGAACATTCGAGGACACTCAATTTCGGGGTATTGGTGATGATTGCCGTCGAAATCGAAGAAGAACATCCAGTAGTCATTCATCTCTTGAATCATCACGTGACACGCGAAGTTCAGCGCGAATTCGTTTCTTTCTTTGAAATCTTCAGTGTTCGGCATGTTTCTTTTTTTTTTGTAAGTTGCTTTTGTTTTTTGTTTGATGGAAGTCGACGGCGTATTTATGGTCAAGTCAGTGGAGGGCGGCAGTGAGTTGAACTGAACCCTGGGAAGCATTGCTTCTTTATCAGATCATCACTCCCGCCGGAATTTTGACTCCACAGCGGGAGAAGATATTATCGCAGCAAAAAAATAAATCCTTTGAAGGTTGAGGATTAGTTATTTCACCTCGAGCATGATTAACGAATCTATTTGACTACCTTTCATATTCTCTCTTAGCACCATCAAGATGATCGCTAACGTCCTCGGCTTCTTCGACTTTTCGCTTGAGCTTATCGTTCAAGAATGAGATTGAGCGATGTTTGTCTTTTTCGGCATTGACAAGATCCTCTCCGATCTGCTTGCGCCTTTCAATTTTTTGATTCAGTTCCTCGGTTAGCCGTTTTATCTTATTGTCAAGGGCGAGAATTTGAATGTCGTATTGACAACGGTCAACTTCGGAGACTTTCTCCGGATCCTCTGCCGGAGCATCTCCACTCTCCTCCACTTCCTTCTCCTTTTTCCCTGCCTTCCCTTTCTTGCCTTTTTTATCTTTCGCCATTTCTTAAAATATTGCAATTAATTAGAAGCACTGCGAACGAGTTAAACAAAAAAGAAAAGATTTTTTACATTGGAAATGTGAAAGTTTATTGAAATGTTTTTGCGCGAGTGGGCAGTGAGAAAACTGTGACGTTTATTCAAAAGGGTTGAAATATCCAACGGATGGCTCCTTTGTTGGAGCAATGGTGAAATTCGACACAGAGCTTTCGTCGGCCAAAGAGGTCGTTGAAAACGATGTGACGGTGCGAGAACCGACTTCACGGCGGAATGTTTTGTGAAGAAGGTTCTGAACTTCGTGACATGTCCTTCGATTTTTGGGACGAGGAGATGCTCGAGTCTTGATCTTTTCGACTTTATTTTCGTTCTCTATCGTGAGTGAGTCACTTATGCCGCCTAAATACACTTAGTGATTCCGTCCAAAAGTAGAAATAAATTACCGTTGATCGTTTTCATGATATCAGCGAATTCATGGATACCCGAGGAATCATTTGCTGCGTTCTTAGAGGTAATCTCTTCGCTCGCCGAAAAATCATCCTCCATTTGATTGAACAGATCATTTAGGGATCCGATCCTCTCCTCAACATTGCAAGGACGTTCAAAGAAAGGACTGTAAAATGGGTAACTTGTCGGACAAAAAGAGGAAGCTTACCGTAAACCGACTAGCTGTTCTACAATGCCCACGATCTCAATATTGGCGTTCCGTTCTTTGAGCGGTTCTTGACAAGAAACCGTTTATAAAAATATTTTTAACTAACTTTGGTCGTGTAAAATCTATCGTTCTTTTTATGTCAAAACCAAACCTAAAATTCTCATGGTCATTTCTTCAACATCCTGTTCAATCAATGAGCTACTGAGAATAGAATAGCACTCTGTTATTCTTTTTTTCTCAGCTAGCGTCAGCGGTTGGAATTCAAGTGAATTCGCTCGATCATCAAGTGCAATAAGCTCTTGTCGTAGCGTTTTCAACTTGTTACTGACATCGCACTCACAGATCGGATGGGCGAATTTGCTCACATCAATGACAAGCGTCTTAAATTAACTCGTTAATTCTATCAACTCGGCAAAGTCTCACCTTTAGATGATCGTTCTCGATCGATGCGATCATCGCCTGGTCTACTTTTAGTATGACCATCGGAAACGGCTCTGGAGTCAATATGGAGTTGATGAACGTATGGAACAGCTTGAAAACATCTTCCCCATAAGGTCTATGGTTTTATAAAGCGCTGACAACTTGAATTGACCAAACCTGTCATACAAATTCGCTTTAAACTGCAGCTTATCATCTTTTGTATTTTTTAGATAAGCTAGGACAGCCTTGCGGAAATCACGACGCTCTTTCAGATTGCCGAAGAATTTGACATCTGCCGACAAGCTCTGTTTGATTTTCTTGGCATACTTGAGATGGTGTTTTTCCATCAAGAATCCCAAGATCGCATAGAACTGCATGTCATGCTTTTTCTGTCTTTCCGAAAAAAGCATGCATGTTTCTAACACGCGCGCATTTGTGAAATCCTAAACTCATATTTGACTACGCTAAAAGTGGTCTTTCATACCAAATTAAATAGGGCGACTTTTAGGAGTTCGCCTTCGTGAAGTAATTTGGACATGTTAGCTCGTTGCCGTTCTTTTCTCGACTGCAGCGTTTTCGTTAGTTGAATCTGTTTTTCATTATCAGATTTTATAATCTTAAAAACAAGATGATGAAATTTCGGAGAAAAATCAATCTAAAACTCCAAATATGGAAATCTTAGAAACAATTGCTGCAAATTTTCGTTGAAAAAGAAAAAAATAACAAACGATGTTTTGCAATGTTACAACTCAAGAAAAAAACGAGCTCCTTTGGATTATCTCAACAAAATAAATCATTCTTGAAGAAAGTTTCTCGACATTGAAGAACAAAAATATACATGGACAATCGCGAATTAGACGCACATAGTAAAATAGAAAACAAACAGTATTGAAGAGTGTCGTAGAAATGAATTACGCGCATTCTTTACTCTACATTTTGGCTCAGCGTGGCATCTCCGGACGGCGAGTTTGCGGGATAGAGAACTTTGGCTTCTTATCGAATTTTTCATACTGCTCGTCCTAAACAAAATGTTGCCCCTTCCGATAGTTGCTTCTGTGACAGCGCTTACAGCACAAGCAGACAGTACGATGGACGGATGCATGTCAGATGATTCGACGATTTCGTGGGACTCGCCGCCTTTGAGCGACGCGAGCCGTTGAATCAGTTCCAAGGCCAGTCCAGGCTGGTTCGAACTTGGGCGATCCTCAACTGCCTGTACCCAGCCCTCTGGTGGCGATGGTGGCGGCGAAATCAGAAACACCTTTGTCGGTTTTGGCGGCTAAATCGAGATGATGAACGGAATTTCAACTCGATTCGATTTTTACCTTAAGGTGATCCATCTCTCGGGAGTCGTGTTTGGCAGTGTGGTTGGTGAGATAAACACGGAACTGCTCACCCATGTAACGATACAAATGGAAAATGACTCGAGCCTTGCATGCCTCTCTTGAGTCTCGAAAAGCAACTCTTGCCCTTCTAAAATTCGGAAAGTAGGAAAAGCCAGTTGCATTTGTGAACAAAGATTCGAACTCTGCTTTGGTCTCTTCAGTACTGAAAACTTTTCGCGGAACCTGAACAAATTTAATTCATAATTCGCCTTGAAGTTAAAGTATCGGTCTTACGGAAGTCACATAGACGGACTTGGGCATCTCAAACTCCTCAGACAAGCTTTCATCATCTGAAGCAGACTCTTCTGGATTCAAATTCGAATCTGGATAAACAACGTTGTTTATGTAGACAGATGACAAGTCATCAATGTCATCCCAATTTACCATGCTAAAAGAAATGAACGATAAAGCATCAGAATAAGTATGTATTCACATATTTGCACAATGAAGTAGAAGGTTGAAGGAACAGAAGGGCGGAGGAAGAAAGCAAGAGAAAGAAGTTCGGAATGGTACGCTGAAAGTTAGGGGCAGAGAAGTTCTAGAAATTTTTTCAATCGTCTAGATTTGAAGCTTCGTTCGAAAATACAGAACATTCGCGAGGTCGATTTCCAGGTAGCTCTTCTGGATGGTCGGTCGGCGGCGCCATTTCTTGGTAGCTATTGAGACGCTGGTACATAATCATGTTGGATATAAGCACGACAAACGCAATAATGGTGGCTTTTAGTTGGGTTTCTCAAATGAATGCTAGGATAGTTGCCGAAAAGAGCAAGAACATGAACCCGGGCCTAGACAAGCGAATGTTATCAACGCTAATTCAGCGTAATTAAGGCAAGAGCTCTGGAATGGATTAGCAATAAACTTCCCATCATCAATGTCTTCGATCACGCACCCACGAGGAATCACTTGCCATTTGTAAGCTTGAAGCAGTGTCAGAGTACATCGCGTCGTATTAGAAACTGAGAAAGATCTATTTATCTAGTCAGGTAAAATGACGTTTACTGAGATATAAAACCAAGCCACCGAAAGCAAATCGCATGATCATAACTCGTTCTGCGAGACCGAGTTGCTGCAGACTATATTTCAGGTCAAATTACGCATATTTGATTGAGAACGTAGACTTTCACGAAATTTGACCTTCCTTTGAGATTTTACTTCAACCATGATGATACTGATTCCGGCAAAAACGTTCTCGATGACGGCAAGAATTGATTTCATGGGCACAAAGACCTCCGGCTTCGCTGTTATAAACTGAAATGAAAGATTTTGGGCTTGAATCATTTCTCGAATGACTACCTTATCAACATAAAAATATTCACAAATGAGGCTGGGTATATCGACGGTGAGATGGAGAATTGTCATGGCAAGAATAATTCGAACCTTTGTGACGCTAGGCAAGTAAGCCTCAATCGAAATGTTTAGTTATTAATTTGAAGGGAGCTCACCTCTTTATTTTTCGAAAACTTGTAGATGACCATTATAATGGGGAGGCTCATGCACATTCCAAATATGCTTATTGCATATATACTCATGGTAATGTCCTTGAAGGAAGCTTATCACCTGAAAAGTGATTCGGATAAATACCGTAGGAACGCGAATTTCTGGATTCGTAATATTTTCATTAGCGACGGCTTGGAAGTACTTGTAGTCCAACGAGGAGCGAAAGAAACGAGAGAAAATTGGTGATAAATACGATCCGATAAATATCAGGTTGATGAAATAACTTTTCCATTTTGCAAGGTCGAAGCCTTTCTGAAAAATAAGTTCGAGGATAAACTTTAAAAGAGCGCTTTCTTACCCCGTTAAGTTCTTCCCAGCCATTCTTTAGGGAAATACCTAAAAGGACTGTCGACAGTGTGCCAAAGACACCAACTATCACGAGAATGGAAATCTCGTGAGCACGGACGACTTCCGGATTCCATGGCTCCAAGATAGACACATTGGTAGCGTTGCTACTCATTAGATTAGGCTACATCTGATATATCACCCATTCTAAAGTAATCGCTTGGTCAGGCTAGCAATCAAAGAAGAATTTTATTGCAATGTTCGCTAAAGCAAACGAAACCCGGCGCTGAAACCAGCAACGTAAATGTAAATGTTTTATGTTAATAATGAGCTTGTCAAGTCGATAAAAACTTCTGCATTCGTATTTCCTAATGTATTACTCAGTGTATCAGTAAAGCGGCAGTGGATTCAGTTAGTCTGCTCTCCTAAAAAAGACTGGCTAGTTTATCGCACAAAACTCTCAGTATGGACCTTGGTCAAGTATGCAAGCCCATTCGCCGTCGGCCATTTGTCGCCAAACTGTAACGTTGTTATCCCCGCCTGACACCGAGAGTAAATTGCCAGTGACGCTTCAAGAAAGTAAATATATATAATTTTAAAACATCCATTCACCTCCATGAGACATCCCAGATCGGATAATTATATTTTTGAAGAGTAACGTGCTCCCAGTCGGCGCCAGTTTCTTTTGTCCATATTCTGACTTCGCCGTGGTGATCGCAGGAGGCAATAACATTTCTAACATGTTGATAGTTACGCTCTGGCAATTTAAATTAACGAGCATACCGTTTTCGTCCAGTTGACGGCGCCCATGCCACACATCTGACCCAATCTTTGTGCCCGTCAAGTTCTTTACAGAGCTTCCATTGACCAAATTCCTCTACGAAAGAGTTAGTGCCAAATAAAGCCAAGAATTGATGTACCTTCTTCGTAAACGTGAATAGTGCTGTTATTGCCGGAGCAGACGAGACGTTTTACATTTTTCTTCTTCTTTTCGTCCGAATAGGGTTCATCAAATAAGCTTCCGCTTTCAGCTGGAGGAGCCCAGGAAAGTGAAGAAACTCCAGATTTGAGCGCAGAAAACTTTGCCGTCACTTCCCAGTCAGTTCCACTTTGGCTTTTGCTTTCAAGAACAGTGACTTGTCCATCACTAGATCCACAGGCAAGGATGAGTCCGAATTCAGGCGGCGCGAATTGAACGCAATTTACTTCAAATAATTTTAATATAGTTATATAATGATAATATTCAAAAAGAATATTTTCCCAACCTGACGTCTTGTTATCTTCGAAGCAGAAGACTTGCTTCCACTGACCATTAGCATCTTCTTGGTGGAGAAGAACTCGTTTATCAAAGCTCGCGGATGCCAGAAGGGATCCGTATTTAGGATCGGCCCAACTGAGCTGCCAGACGGCAGATTCGTGAGCTTGAATTTTTCTACGATAAGTGATTAAACACGAGTAAATTAATTTTTTCTTACGTTTGAAGCTGAGTTTTTTCGCCGTTGACTTCGAAAATTCGTATCGACTTGTCACTGAAAATATAGAAACTTATTGGATTCTATTTTTTTATGCTTACCTTGAGGCAGTGGCTAGTCGAGTGCCATAGAAATCGAATTGACAATCGTGAATCTGATCCTCGTGCTGAGTGTCGATATTAGCAAGTAACGACGACGCTGCCATTCTATTCTAGTGAGCAAAGCATTTAAAATGTGATTGTTAGGATTATAAAGTTGATTATCTTTAGATGAATAGTAAAAACAGAAGGCATTGGAAATAAAATAGGTGGGAAGAGCAAGTTCCCTGATAGTTACATTTTTGGCGAAAGACAAGATTGATTATGCTAGGAAGTTGAATTTCAGAAGACGAAAAAGAATTGCATAAGCGAAGTAGTAATCCCTGTTCATCTTCGGTCTACCCTGGTGTTTATATATGCATGGGCAGATAATATTAAGTTGAAAGGTATGAGAGTACACTAGGTTATCGAAGTTGAACTTGGTTGAGTTGGAAATGATCAGCCATTGAGGAGGCGTTCTAGAACACTCATGTCCACTCTACAACGAACTTTGGGAAAAATGGAGGTAAAATCGAAGTCCCGTTGCTCCTCCATCAAGTCAATTTGCTGCTGTTGTCGAATAAATATCTTAAAGGCTTTATGAGAGCTTGAAGAGGAAGAGAGTGAACAGACACCAGAGATGACACCCGTCGTGAATTTTGAATGATCAGAAGGTTGTGTCCTCCTCAACATCAGAGTTTCCCCCTGCATGAAGGCTGACCTCTTTGTACCACTTGGCAGTTAGCTGACGCATTTGGTGGCGGTTAGCTTTGAACTCTTCCCGCGTCACTCGCCGAGTGAAAAACGGATACAAATAACGGGCATCAATCTAAATTTTTGTATTTATAACTCAACCGCTTGAAAAAGTTGCTAACCCAGGCGAATCCGGTGAGAGGCTTGAAGCTGGTTCTTTTTGTTTCGTCCGGCCTCATAATGTGACCTTCCCCCTCCTCTTCGTCAGAGTTGTACTCGTTCGTCGGACACTCCGAGTCGATTGCTGACCCATATTCCTCGGTCTTCGAAAGAGTGAAATTGCTCCTAAAGAAATGATTACTGCTTCGTGGCTTTTTAAAGGATAATTCATCTTCTAATCATATATCAAGGGCTTCATGCAAAAACAGGGATCAGACATTCTATTCGCTAAATGGAGGGAATTGCGTTGCACTCAAACCTTGTTCCACTGTTTTTGTCTCGACGAAAAATTGAGATCCTTTCAAAAATATTAAATGGTTTGATTTCAATCGAACACATTATAAATATTCTAAGCTTATACCTAGACACATTCATCCATTTGACAAGAGGATAGGTCGATCCACCGAGCACTAGAATAGTAAACAAGACGACACACAACGCTGTAGTGATGAGAGCACGTCTCTGGTCTTGATCCTCGACGTCCAAATGGAGAGAGACCGCGTACGCGATAGCACCTCTGTGGGATAGAAAAATAGGTTACTAATCTGGACGGGTTTGATGTCACTCACCTGAGGCCCGAGAACCACATGACGAACTGCATCTTTCTCGATATTCTTGTTTCTCGAAAGTGATTTAAAAACCAGGAAAGCGGATAGATATTCAGTGCTCGACCGAGTAAAATCTAAAGATTTTAAACTCCGATAAACTCAAAAATGATCGTTTACCAGGATAATCGTCCAAATTAGAAAAGCGGGCTCCAGTTTATGCTGGAATGAAAATATCGCCATACCAAGATACGCGAAGACGGAGGTTTCTGCGAGAAAAGACATTGCACGAAAGGCGTTTTGGACATTTATTTGTGTCACGAGGGACAAATTGGGATGGGCATAATGAGACATCACTATTCCAGCGAAAAGAATTGATGTGATACCGCTGAAAATAGCGTTAGAAAGGAAATTGTTTGAAGAATGAAAACCTCAATTCTAGTGCTTCTGCAGCGCAGTAAGGAAAGTATGAAGCAAGCAGCATGAGACCGAACTCAAGGGAGGCATTTCGGCGAAGATCGACGTGTTTGAGAACTAAGGCACATACCATCGCACTGAGAGTGCCCAAGATAGTCGACATAATCATCATCCAGGTGAACTCGCCAAGGACGGAAAATAGAATTCCAAAACCGGCATTTTCTGATGATCGACCAGCCTTTTTTGGTTTTAACTTGATATTTTCGAATCAATTATTTCTTTCTTTATCAGTTGTGAATTATCAAAACTGGCCTTCATCATTATATTGCACAATACAATAGAAACGGCGTCATTGAGAATACTTTCGCCGAAGACAAGCATGTTCAAAGTAGGCTCGACATCCATGGCAGAAAAAATAGCGAGTGTGGCAACAGGGTCAACTGCAGAAATGAGAGCACCAAAAGCCAAAGCGTCGGTTAGCCTCAGCTCCATGATAACATTTCCGGCGCCGAGTAAAAATAAACCTGAAGAAGCGATACTAACCGCAATGAAAATAGTTGAAAGCTACCTAATCCGACAAGAACAGTCGAAATAATCGTTCCAGCGATGGCAAAAACACAGATACTTCCAAGATTAGTGAAGAAGTTACCCTTGTGCAAGCTGTATCCAGCTTCGAAAATAATGGGCGGAAGTAAAATGACGAAGAATGCTTGTGGCGAAAGCATTTCTTCGTGGATATACGTAGATAGGTTCATACTGAAATTAGTGTTAGAAGTGTTCTGCTCATCATGAGGCATCCACTCACTTTTTTAGAATTTTCCCAATAAGGCCGATGACTGCTCCAAGAAAAACGACAGACACCGATTCGGGCACATGATGAAGCTTTTTGAGAATGATATAATGAACCAAGAGAATACATATTCCTAGCACCAAGATAATAAAGGCGATTCGCGCTGAAGTATACACATCTTCCTCCGCAGCTTGTTCGCCGACAGGGATCTCCTGTAGAGGATCGGGGATGATATCGGAGGCGATCACCTCTTCCACCGGAGCATCGTCGAAGTTGCCAACTGGAAGAGGCTCCTCCTCGATCACCTGTCCAAGGGGATCATTATCTGTTTCTACGGGAGCTAGGCCAATGTCACCGTCTTCTTGCGATTTCAATGTATCTATCAGCAACCAGAGGAAAAAGTTAAGTCTCATTCCAATTCATGCGGGTCTAACCTCAGTCTGAAATTAATTACGTTTATCGAGTGAAAATCAGATTCAAGAATGAGATTTGTACCATTCAGAAGGAAACATTCAAAAGGCGTTCGAAGAAAGTACAGTAGTGAATATGACATTTGTACAGTCAGGCAGACAGGGTGACATTCTCAAAACCAACGGAAAATTATTCGATAATTTTGCTTTCGGTGACTAGCTTACTGTTAACCCACATGTGTATAATGAAATAAAGACGTTTATAGAATAATTAAAATGAACAAATATGCAAATATACTATTTAGGTGTAATAGTAATCATTAATTTCGGTAAATTTTCTACTGCAGCCTTCAAATCGGAAGCTTTTTCTTCCAATGACGTATCCATGAATTGACAAGGGGGGAATATAAAAATTTGCCATTCCTGATCTTCGTGGGTGATCGACAGGTTGCCACAGCAGTCTGAAAGAGTAGTTTAGACCGTAGACTCTAACTGCTATCTTACTTTTATCGGCAAAGTACTTGGAGAAGTTTTTCTCTAAACACTGTTTCTGTTTTTCAGTATCGTCAGGATCGACACCGTACGGAAGCGCAAGCATCGTACAGCATTTGTATGGAATATCATTCCATTTTCTCTTGATCGTTTCGACCGCTTTTCCATCTACAAAAATATATCAGCGAATTCCCAAAAAGGGATGGGCTTACCAAGTTTCACTCTGGTTTTTATTTTCATAATTGGATGTTTACTTCCGTCAGATGAAGGATGCACTAGGTTTTTCATCAGAAGACGAGATGAAATGTGTTGATTTCCGCCAATATGATGCAGTTGAATCATTGCTGCTTTTGATTTCAGTCCAACGAATCCCAACCACACGCTTGGATACATAATATAGACATCGTTGTAAGTCTCTTTTTTCTCTTGCACTATTTCTGGCTCACTTCTGCTCATACTGAGCATTGGAGGAAAGCCTGGTGGCGGCCCACTAGAGGAGTAGATCTGGGGCTGGCTTGCAGAACCACTTGGCATCAGCTGAATATATATTTACAAAATTGATTACACGGTCATTTGCCTACCGGTGGTACCGCAGGCGGCGCCGAGGGAGGAAGTGTCGGAGGTGGAACCGATGTGCTAAATGGCGGTCCAGGTCTGAACGATGGAGGAGGCAGAGAAAACCCAGGTGGGGGCTTCGAAAAGTCTATTTCAAGTGGAGCCTTGTTCTGATTGAATTCGAATGCCGGTTTGCTTGAACTTCGAATAAATTTTAGAAGAGAATTAACATAACTCGAAAAACCTTGGTAGAACGGCTGGTGCACTAACATCCCGGCGAATCACAGGCGGTGGTGGTCGATCAATAGGGGTTTTAGGAGCTTCCAAGGTATTGTTTACTTGATCTATCGTTTCTGTCTTTATAGAAGCAATAGAAGACATGGAAGGAATGCTGGTTGGCATATTTGAAGTCGGAGGCGCTATCTTGAAACCAGACGATCCAGCGTTTAGCTTCGGAGATGAATATACGGTTGGTTCAGTTTTAATTGGGAACAATGAAGTAGGGGCGGGAGATGTCGCTTTAGGCACATGACTCTCAAACCGTGGAGTATTCTCAACAGGCTGACTCTTTACTTGCGATAATATTGTACTAGATTATATATCGCGAAAAGATATTTTGTGGAAAAGTACCTCGGCAGAACGATTCCTGATGTTGCTCTCCTTGCAGTTGGCTTTGGCTTCATTACTGGTCTTTTCGGGCCAATATTCTTATCCAGTAATGGGGCAGTAGATAAAATGTCGCTGGAAAAGAGCGTTTCTTGCGATGCGTTTTCAGGCTGAATCGGGGGCGAGATCTGCTCTGATGATTGAGGAATATCTTGTGTTTCCGTAGAAGATGTTGGAACTCTTGGCTTGACTCCGAGAATCTTCGGAGCTTGAAATTTCGAAACAAGACCCTTAGAGCCACCAATTTTTAGCTTTCCCTTCGTTGACGCATTTGACTAAAATTATTAAGAACTGAATTTGAAACTAAAGCTTACTGAGATCTGAGCAAATGACATTTTCGAGGTAATAGGCATGATCTTCATGCCTCTTTCACTGTTAAATTGCTTGTTCAGATTTTTTAGAAATTCAGCATCATCGTCAATCGTTTCCGTTTTGAGAGGAGGAAGTGATGCTAGTTTTGGAGGCTCATCGTCTTTCTTCTCCGGAACTGCGGCTCTAATGTTCGCAGCGGATCTTTTTCTAGCCAAGAAAGAGCTTGCTAATTTCTCCGCTTTCATCTAAATGGAAGTTGATGCATAGCTAACGTGAAAATTGTACCTGGGCAGCAATAACTTCTTCGGGGTTCTGCGCAACCACTCTACTTTTAATTCGCTTGTCCATTTCTGCTTGTTTTTGAATGCTCTCTTCAAGAGTTTTTTGCCTTTCTTGGTTCTCTGCTTCTTGCATTTGCTTTCTTAAAATTGACCGATGATCAAAACTATCTTCAGTCAGAATAATCAAACCTGAGGCCCATTCCACGGTCAACATTAGGGTCAAGCAAGTGCGCGGGTAAGTCTTCGAAAAGACGAGGCTGGGGAGGTCCACTTCGGATCTGAGGAAAGCTCGGCTGAGCCGATGTCTCTTTCATTTCTTTTCGAAGAATAGGAGTTTCGTTATTTTCAAACATGTCTTGATTTGAAAAGCTTTGAACGAATTGCCCGCGCCGTATCTCCTTTTAAAATTGTTTTCAAAAAGACGAAATGATGGTTAAGTCTTACCGTAGCGCCACTCGCTAGTTGCTGCATTATTTCCTGAACGCGATCATGCGATACATCTTCCTGGTCCTCTTTGAGTCTAAGCTTGTCCAGCAAACCAATTTCTTTGGGAGGTTCAGGAGTGGGACTGCGGCCTTTCATGTGCTCCGGCGTATTTTTCATGTCTTCAGGCGTCGTTGACCTGGAGGAGCTTGAAGAGTACGACTTCCTTCGTCGTCTTCTACCTCGTCTCGACTTTCTGGATTTGTGTCGCCGAGATCTTCTTCGTCTACCAGATCTGGAGCGTGAGCTGCTAGAAGACGATGAGTCCTCGTCCGAAGTTCCGCCAGGGAAAATGTTTCTTCCGATAGCGATGTAGTTTGGGCGATAGTAGCCTCTCCCTCTTAGCCCACGACCTCTGCCTCTTCCTCGGGGAAATTCTGCTCCTGGCCACCTTCCTCCGCCGCGGCCCATTCCTCTACCTCGAGGTGCAGTCCACATAGGCCCTTCTCCGAGCCCATACTGTTCCGCCTCATCATCCTTTGGCGGAGCTTCATCTTCTGAATTCGCATCGTTTTTGTACTTATCGTTTTTTCGGCTCTTTTTTGACTTGCGCCCTCTTCTTCCCCTTCTTCGCTTTTTCGCTGGCGAACCAGCTCGGGAATCATCAGATGTGTTTTGATCATCAGAGTATTTACCACGATCTCTGCTTTTCGACCTAAATAATTGAATTGGACGATCGACATTAGTTATGCACCTAGAATTCCGTTTTTTTGGAGACGGGGAGCGGCGCCGTGAGCGCGACCGAGATCTTGAGGTTGATTTTCTGTCTAAGGATCGCTTTGATCTCTTCGATACCTTAAATTTTTGTTTGTCACTAGACACACAAGCAAATTTCATGCGTACTTTCTTGGATCTCCTGCTTTTCTTCTCGGAGCGTTCCACCGAAACTGACCCAGACCCATCATTTGATCTAGATCGGCTGAAAATAAAGTGATTAGTAATCGAGGCCGGGAAAAAAATACAAAATGTCTAACGCGTAAATGAGGCTGAGAAACTGAGACTAGTAAACTGAGGCGCAACAAAAAGCGACTGGGGTACGGAAATGGAACGAAATGAAAATATGCTCTGGATAGTCATCCGGTGACCCTTCATCTGGTACGATCGTCGTTCATTTACTTTCTGATAATTTTTCTAAAATGGAAAATATTTTAGATGATGTTCGTTCAAATTTTTAGCAAGTATAATCTTTTGCTCAATAATTTCGATCAAGCACGCCTCAGCCAGATTCTGAACTTTTACCTCATCGTCTCGTTTAGGCCGTCAGTCTAAAACTTAGAAGCGTTATCAATTATCAACTAGATAAAAAGAACATAGGTTCTTTTTATTATAATAAAAAAGATTGGCAGTGATCATGCTATTGCTAGTTTTCACTATTCAAGGTGCAAAGTATTATTCCAGAAGTAGCAATTATAAGTCCAAAGAGTTCTCGCATTGTCAATGAATGCTCCCCAAGAAGAGTGCTCGTTATCTGCTATGAGTTAAAAAAAAATTTGTCGAAAACCAGATTATTTTTTTTAACCCTGACAGAGTAATGAACAAGGTACAAGAATTAACCACTGGAATTGCAAGAGAAATTGGAAAGTTTCCAAGACTGTAGTAGTAGATCTACCGATGCTATTCAGCACGCTTCTAATTTTTAGGGAAAATTTAAAATTAGCTTGAATAACAATTCAGTGAGCCACATTGGTTGACGAGAAATGGTAGAAAGAAAGACAGATTGGTATACAATGCGATGGTCCTTTTGATAAGACCCGAATTTTCGTCTTCATTATTGATGCGTATAATTGATTGACCTAACTGTTATAAAATAAGCACCATCCCTAATTTAGAGCCGCCAGATTTCAAAAAAGGATTCGTTATACCCCAGAAAAGACTCACGACAATCAATTGCCACATTCTGGAAGCAGATAAGAAGGAAGATTGACAATTGTTATCAGCGAATATAGAAAAAGTAATTTTATTACAAAAGATACAAAAGTAGATATACATGGGAATATACAAGCTTTACAAAAAATTTTTACATAAAGTTGATGTGCGAAAAGCTGCCAGCGTCAGTTTGAGTGTGTCCATCGAACCAGGATGGCATCTCGGTTTGTGTTCCAGCGGATTCAAGAAGCGAGCTCGACGAAGGCCCGAATTGAGTTGCCTAAAAAGAATATATTTGGTAATCCTGGGAAGTTTAATTTACCTCCTCGTAGAAAGGCTCGGTTTGCGTAAGAACAGTGTCAGTGAGGAAAGTATCGTCAAATGTTTGGCATCCAAAGGTGTTCGTTTCTAGTTGAGCTGTACCTCCCCAGTCAACATGTTGAATAAGATCACTGCTTGTTTGATTGTTTTGCTCGATAGTCTTCAAGAATGAAGTTTGAGTGCTGATAGCGACACAGGCGGTGTCCAGAACAATCGCATCGTCCGTTTGAGCGGAAGCATCGACGCAAGGTCTGACAGGAGCGGTATTCGTGGATTTTTCTCCTTCTGGCATGAGTGGGCGGTTTTTTAGAGGAACGAAACGAATAATTGTAAGCGATGGAACCTTATCGATCTTTTTCTTTGGTTTCCGTTTGATTTTCTTGATGATGTCTAGCGATTCCTGCGCCAGCTGGTGTCCAACATATCTCTTGATGTGGCGTTCGGCCCCTTGAGCGTTCTTGAAGTTTTTGGGACAAGTTTCGCATCTCAATCGGCCACAAGTTCGTTGATGACTTCGTAGCGCTACCTCGTCGCGGAAAAAGACGCCACAATTCAGGCAATCGAATTCCCTTGGAGCGTGACAATGTTGATAGTGAGCTCGCAAGTGTTTCAACTTGCGGAAGAACTTCGTGTGATGGTATTTACAGGATTCTACAGGACAGGGTACTTTAACTTCGCCAACTCTCCCTGAGCATCGATGTATTCCAGTCAAGTGTCGCTCCAGAGTATCTATCGGAAAGGTACACTCGCATTTTGCGCAGAAGAATTTCGCTGTCCGGGAGTAATTAGCAACGAGAAGCTCGACGGGTACGATGTCATTGATTTCGATGCGACATTCCATTCAAGCTCTGAAACAAGCAAGAGATTTATTTCAAGAATTAGTTTGTATTGCAAAAATTTAGAATGGGGGACTGGAAGGAAATGCAGTCGACATAACTTTGAACGGACATACAAATTGTAAAACATCGATTGTTTTAAAGTAAGAGAAGATATATGTAAAGTTGAACAGTATGTAAATGGTATCATCACTCAGGATGCACAAAATGGCTACTCGATTGTCGAATTGTTTATCATCGCTTAGGATGCTCCAAAAATACATCGTTTTTTGATGTATTCGTACAACGGATTTTGAAAGTCTCGGACTATGTTTGTCTCGGACTGTGTTTGGAATCACACGGGAACTTATAGTTTTGATTCTCTTGTTGGTTTAGTTTGCGGCTTTTCGTCCTCGTCTTGCCTTTCGCCCTCGTGGAGCAGGCTTTGCCTTCGCCGGAGCGGGCTGCACAGCAGGTTCTACTTCTGCTTCCGCCTCAGCGGGTGCTTCTTGGGACGCTTCGGACTCCACATTTTCGGCAGACGATTCCTCTGTATTGTTACTCACGTGAAACTCGTAAGATTCAGTCGACTCGGGTTCTTGTTCAGATTCAACGGGCTTTTTACGGGTATACATTTGTGAATTGGCTTTTGCAAAAATGTAAGCTACTTTCAAGTTGACTCACGTTCAAGTGCTTATGTTATTATTCCCACAACGGATACCGTCCTGGTCAGCAGCAGTTTCTTCTGGAGCTGCTTCTTCTGCGATCATCTCTTCTGGTGGAACAGAATCAATTTCATAGGCTCCCTCGTTAGGATTTGGCTCTTCAAGTGGCCTTGATTTTTTCTGTTCAGGCTCATCTTTCTTGACCGCTTGACCGTTGTTCTTGTTTGCAGCGCGCTTCTGGCCTGCTTGGTTCTTGTTCTGCTAAAAAACTCTTAGAGGAAGAAGGATTAACCTCTGCGTACCTTCTTCTTTTGGCCACCACCGAAGACATTAACGAATTTTTCAAGGCCGACGACTGTGATCTCGCCGAGACTCTTTGCCGTTTCTTTTAGAGAGATAATGTCGAAGTCAGCGATATTCAATTGCTCTGCAGCGAGGGGCAGAGCATCGAGAAGTGAGTCCATCTGGAGATACGCGGCAAGGACAGCGACGTTCTTGATAGACCTCTCAGTGACACTGATTTCACCTTTGAAGACGAACTGGAAGATGATTTTCAAAGCAGTCTCGGCAGATGAGCTATTTGGCTAGGTAAAGAATTTATTTTGAGAAAACATTTGCTGCGCTACTTGGCGATAGTCAGGAAGCTGGAGGTCTATGGTATTGTGCATAAAGCCATTCTCCATCATTTTCTTCTTTGCCTGGTAGAACTCGCGGTTTAGCTTGGGAATGGCGATCGAGATGGCCGAAATACTGCATGGAAAGCGGATTCGCTTTGTCTCGGAGAGACAGACAAGGGAGCCGTCGTCAAATTGCTTTAGATCTTTAATTTTGACAAAGTTTTCGAAGAAGTGCTGCTTGTAATTCTTGAATTAATACGAGTCAGAAGATTTTCTAGAGAAAATCGAGGCCCACCTCGAAATCGTAAACGAGCTCATTTTCCTTGGATGGAGGCTGAGTTGGGTCCACTACTGGGACTTCCTCTGTTACTTCTGGGGTAGTTTCTGTTTCCGCCATAATTCTGAAACGAAAAAATTGTTAAAAAGATGATCTAAAATCAGAGAACAAAATTGAACTAATAAAAATATAGTTAAATCAAGAAATTGAAAAAATAAGTTTCCCCAGTACAAATATGTGGAAAGCGAAAAAACGAGGTTTCGCAAAGTCTTTTTGGGAAAACGTTCTTTTTTTAATTATTTTGTTGAAAAGAAAACGCGAGCGACGCGAGAGCGCAGTTTCGCCCGCGCGCGTTTCCTGGAGACGCTGAAAAAGGTGACTCATACTGGCAGCTTCGAAAAATTTACGGACCGTCTCTAGAACAGCGATTATTAGATTTGTTTTCACGCGCAATTTGGAAAGAAGTCAGTTAGAAAGAAAATGTCCACAGAAGTGATACCGCAGAAGACAGAAGAAGCGAAAGAGTCTTTCTCCTATGCGTCACATCCTAAACCTCTGCAGGCCAGGTATTTCATTATCAATTTTTGTTGGGAAATATAAATTATCTTAAAAATATAAAATTGTAAATTTCACTAGAATTATTAAATCTATTTTGTCTGCCGCGACTAATTCTGATTGAGTCATTGTTCTTAAAATTGAATTTCATTTGAAAACCTAAAAGTACAAAATTCTCAAATAACGATGTTTTCCTTTTAGGCGCAAATTCCGCAACGATCCGGGAAACGAGCGTTATGGAAATCTCATGTTCGATCGTCGTATCGTAAGAGGAAATACATATGCTCAATCTACATTTCCTCCTACCACCCAGGTAAAAAAGAAAGAAAGAATCGTTTTGCATGATCAATTTGTTCGAATTAATACTGAAAAGTTTAATTTGAAAGAAAAGCGAGTCAAAAATTATTGATTTTTGGCTGCTCGTGATTGAGACTTTGATTGTAGATAAACTGGTCCAATGCGGTTATCGACCGAGCACAACTTCAGGACAATCCGATGGATCTCCAGCGAAAGGCTGAGAAGAAGCGAGCCAAGGAGGCGAGGCTTCGACAGGAGAAGGAGCTTGAAGACAGCCGCAAATCTCCTCTTCCTGTCGACGGAAGACGACACATCAACGTCCAGGTAAGTTAGACTCCAGAAAAGCGTCGTGATATTTTGCGATCTAGACTGAAACATACCTCGAAGAACTGACTAACCGAGTAGAAGAAGCCGATGTGACTTGCCAGACGGATCTGTTCCTGGACCGCCCTCCAACTCCAAAGTACATCCCCGCCAAGACTGGCGTCGACACCTCCACTCAGATCATGCCCCACGAGCTCTTCGACTTCGACATGGAGGTGAAGCCAATTCTCGAAGTGCTCGTCGGAAAGTGCGTCGAACAATCCCTCGAAGAAGTCTTCGAAGAAGAAGAACTCGAGAACCTCAGAGAGCAGCAGCGAAAGTTCCACGAGGTATTTCCATTGGTCTAGAATTTAAAACGAGTGGTATTGATTCTTAGGCCCGAAAACGAGAGGTCTTGGCTACGCAGCGGCTGGAAGAACAAGAACGGCGACTTACAGATGAGCGCGAACGACGAATCACCCAACAGAGAGAAGTCCGCCGAAAAGAGAAACAGACGGCTGAAAAGATCGCTGCCCGTGCTTATGCACAGAACTATCTCATGGGTGCGTTTTTCGCATTTTTAATCCTAGTTTACCAACTCTCCTTTAGACATGATTCCAGTGGTCTTCGGCAAGCTGCGAGATTCGGGCTACTTCTTCGACCCTATCAAGCGCGACATCGAAATGAACTTCATGGCAGACCTCATCAAGAAAGTCCAGGGCAAGGTAACAGATCATATATCAATTTTTTTTATGTTAACGAAAATTTCTAGTGCGACGAATCGGAACTTGCGCGACTCATCGCCGACGAACTCATTCGCCATGTCGTCATCTCAAGGCTGGAGGAGTACGAGTAATCTCGTAATAATTATATTTTTATATCTTCAAAGAATATATTTTAATAAAGAACATTCATACTTACTAAAAACGGGGCAAAGAGAAGTTTTTTGTAGAGTTTATTTTGCAGGGCCTTGAAGAAGAAGCGAGGCGTTTCAAAAGATTCTAAGGGTGTTTATCGGTTACTTTCTTTTCCTTTTCTTTCGCTTTTAAAGGGAAAGTTAAATTAAATGACAGTGAAGGGCGGAAAGCAGAAATCAAGGAAGACTTTCGTGAATTTGTGGCGCTTAGTTTTCTCCTAAATTAGGTTAATCATCGAAATGCGCAAGCTATTGTTGCCTGTTCTTTAATCGGACCATGTAATTTGAACCGCAAATGAGAAACGTCGCCCTGTCGACAGTATTCGACATTGTTAGTTCGTAAACTGGAATGACGATGACGGACGATTTGAGCGAAACATTGGTCGAATTTTTTCCTAGCTTTTCGAGCTCATCGGAAAAAATGTCTTTCACCTCGCTTTCAAACTCGCATATTTTCGTGTCATTCTTGTGAGCTATATAACTGTTAGATTGACTGTATTGTTAGAGCGTTCTCACTATCACATTTGACTTGAGACCCTGCAGCTTGCGTCAATCCATTTAGCAACTTTTGATCGATGCCAGTCGGACTCCCAAGGATCTTCTTCAGTCTGCGTGATTGCGTTTCTTGCTTTTGCCTCGTTCTAGTTTTATTCTTTACGATTTTGCCACGTTCACAGAATTCACACGAAGGCTGTGGATTCTTTACGCAGCGGACACATTTTACGAGGAACTCTGAACACCGGTTATTATCTTCTCTTCAAAGCCGCGGCCGAACGAGCTTTCTATATACCTTCATCTTTAAACGACTCTTTTTCGACAGTGATAGATACTTCCAGTTCCGAGATAACTACGTTGAATGAGCTCTTCGCTTGCACAAGGCCATATTTTAGCAGGAAATGAAACCACCTTTGCTCGGTTGAAACAACTCTATTTTTCGTTTTTTTTTTGTTTGTTTGAACGGTGCCTTGGTAGTGCGTTCTTTTGGTTTGCCTTTTTAATAACTTCGTTGACTATGTTCAGATCTGGTTTTGATCGCAAAAGTTGATTCAAGCCAGTAGATGTAGGAATTACTCTCAACGTTCCTCCACCGGCCATTTCATTGATGGCCCTGGATACTTCTCTTAGTCGCCTGAAAACCTTTTCAATAGCCAGTCAACGCGCATAAATAAGTCACTCAAACGACAAAATGCGACAACATCTTTATGATTCACGAAAATAATAGAACAAAAGTTCTCTTCAGAGCTGATCAATTTTATTATTGGGCCACGTTTTTGATGTCAAAAATGAGGATTAACTCACCTTTTAGATCTTGCAACAATCGTGTCTTTCTCTTTTATGTGAGTCAATAAATAAAGATTTAAGGACGATGCTCAGAGCGAAAAGCACCCTTTACAACTTTATAAGAAGAGCCTTTTAAAAATCTTTCCTGTCAATAGGTCCGAGAGAATATTGATATCAGCTTCTTCTGTTTCAAAAACGTCGTCTTCTAATTCCAGGCTAGATTTTTCTGATCTCTCAATGTCTTCTTGTTGAGACAAGCTTGTCGAATGTCTTTTCTGCTCAAGCGCGTACAGAACATCTCTGAGTTCTTCTATGCCGTCCTTGAGCGCGACTCTTCCGTCTGCAACATTTATTGGTCAACAAGTCCAGTTTATTCTTCAATACAAATAAAACTCACTTTTCATCTTCGATAAAATTGCTTTAAATCGCTCTTTACTGCCGACGTCTGTGGTCATTCTCTGCAGCAATTTGGAGATCACAACAGCAGTACCTAATTGCCTCGATAAGAATAGGCCCCTTTCAAGATCTCAATCAAACCATAACAGTCTGTCCCGAAGGAGAGCTGCGACAAATTTTGCATGAGTCCTTCGATTAAGTTCAAATATGCATGTTTTTAGCGAAAACAGTGGGTTTAGAAGGGAAACAATAATGAATCGATTTTGTGAACTTTGCCAAAGCAAGTGGTCCATGCGGCCGGTTAGCGGTTTTAGGCTCCTTCAGGACGAAAAATGCATCAGTAGAGAGATTATTGTGACTGAGTCCATTTTTATTCAAATGATCGACTCCGTCCAAAACGTCTTAAACGTTATTAGTTAGACTTCACCAACTCATCATACCCTTTATAAATGCTTTATAAGGTCAGCAGGCTGACGTTAAAACAGTTTGCTATACTCGTTGATTATGTGTTATTAAGCGGGTTCGCGTCAGTTAAGGCGTTTTTGCCATTTGCGTCTTTTAAGGCATTGCGTCAGTTAAGGCACTTGCGTCAGTTAAGGCGCTGAAAAATGACTAGTGGAATTCTGATATCAACTAGGGTCTGCTTAATTACCTCGATTGTAAGTATCCTTGAAATTATCCTCATTTCAATCTCAAATTTAACAGCGTATTCAAAATATTTAAATTTCAGATAATTTCAAATACATTGAAACGATCTGAGAAAATTAACTAAAATTTTAGTGTCGAACCTTTATTTTTAAAAAAAAACTTCAAATTCAATCATAAACCAGCGGTTCAGCTTATAACTGAATATAAAAGATTTTCTTGAGAAAATATTAACTCTGGCACTTACCCTAGTAATTGGTAAAGTAATATTTTATCAAGAAATCTAGCAGACCCTAGTTGATATCAGAATTCTACTAGTCATTTTTCAGCGCCTTAACTGACGCAAGTGCCTTAACTGACGCAATGCCTTAAAAGACGCAAATGGCAAAAACGCCTTAACTGACGCGCACCCTGTTATTAAGCATCTTTCCTTGATAAAATTGACGAGCACGGGATAAAATAGCTCTTCCTCTCTGAAAAATATACTTCCATTTTATCCTCATAAAAATATCTCTGAAAACGAATTTTGTTGTTAGTCTCGATTCTGAAATGAGTCAGGACTGAGTGAATACCAGATTTCTAAAGCTTTACCACGCGTTTGGTGGTCTTTGCTAATCGGTTTAGGGTATGGCGCATGAATATTCTTCCACATCATTAATCATACTGTCTTACCTGTCTTCTAGGAAAGATGTTAAGTTGCAAAGAACCGGCTCGGTCCGAATAATAGACAAAGACGCACAGTCCTGAAAAGTTAAAAAGCCCGTGTGGTGATAGAATATCAGTTTTAGTTACGAAATTCAGATATTAATTATTAGATAATTCGCCAAGTATGTTTTTTCTCGTAGAAATAATCATTACAATTTATCCAAAAACAATGATCTTTAATAGACGGAGTACCGGGCACGCAGTGAGTGCGTGTTTCATTTGAAGAATGTTCTTGTGAGTCGAGAATTTCTTCCAACGCGGCAGATATTGCTTTAAAAGCCAATCTTCCTTGTGGCCATAAGGGTCTTTTCGTATCTGAATTCCTAATTTATCCAAGGTAGAATCATAAATGACAAGTTTTACCCAAACAGTTTCATTTCGAAGTTGGTCGTACGCAACTGCAATGCCGTTATTAGTCGATTGAAACTGGAGTTGCCTTTGAAATTTATAAATGCGGTTTATAATTTAGGGAATCGTGTTTTTTAACACCAAACCTTCTTATCCTCAACTGCGTTTTCTCCTAACTTCCCTGTCGGCGATAAGTTATCGCAAACAATGAAAACAGTCATCCGCGTGCAATTTTTATTAAATACTTAATAAACATTGGGGAAAACGTAGTTGGATATAAGCAGGTGTGGGGCTAAAGAATACAACCCAATTGAGGCTATTCGCTTACTCAAACTCAGGATGCTCTTCCAATAATTCCAACCAATAATCCTAAAATTGAGCGGTATCTAAACATCCATGCTTGGATAAACGTACCACCTCACTATGCATGAGGCTTTGACGGCTTCCAATAGAGTCACCCGACATGTGCTTATTATATTGTTAATTAAACAGAAGCGATTATATAAAAACGACTCAAGGCTCACGCGCCCAAAGAGTAACATACCAAACGAAGGATGAATTTTTGTGCACTTTCTTTCTTTTTCTAACACAGACAGAAGCTCTCTCGGGTGAGTCCAAGTTCAAAAATAATTTCCTGTTGCGAATTTTCTTTAAGCTCGATCACGATATTCTCCGTGGTCTGCTCTCATGAGAGGTCGATATTTCACTAACGATGATGGTGAGTTTCTCGTTTTCGTAATTTTTCGCTTCAACTTATTCACAGAGTCATCTGCTCATGGAAATTGGGGGAGAACACTCCACGGAAAACGAAGAAAATGAAAGAGACTTTACGAGGACTTGAATAAATTTAACCTTTCGCCAGGATTTCCAGATTTTCGGAACTAAATGTCTCCGCGCTTTCTTTTGAAAGGCGCTTATCACTTATCGTAATTTGAGTTATAATGAGATCGATTTGATCTTTTATTTTCATTTTTAATGACAATGTCGATAAGGGCAACTTATCTTTTAATCGAAGCCGGCAAATTGGTAGAGACTTTGGCTTTGTGCCTATCATCTTTGGTAAATTACAGGTTGAAGATGCAATTTTGGATGTGGGGGCACGACCGTACCCGTTTCGTATAGAAATTCAAGAGTTATGTCGTATATTCCTATTAGAGACGTCTGCATTTTCTTAAGACGTCTTCTTTTGACTAGTAGCTTGATGTATCCTTGCGGAAGATGGACTATTGATATCCAATAATTAAATTTATTATTCTTTTCAATTAAACTGTGAGGAAGCCTAGACTTTTGATAGTATCAACAAGCTACCTCTCATTTCACACGTTATAAAATACATTTCTTTTTAACTGAACTACTTAAAGGATAATGAAAAATTTTAATTGCTAATATTTTATTCGATACCCTTTAAGAATATATAAATATCATGTCGTAAGTCATTATAATTGATAATTTATCATAGTCGAAAAAATATCATTTTCTTGTCATATTTCGTTAGATAAAAGAGCTGAAATAGATGTAAACTGACCTTGGAAATAACTAGGTTGTGCAAAAGAAAAGAGGTTAATGTCGTCATGTTTATTGACTCATAATGTTCGCGAAAGAACAAGCTTGTAAGTACCCCAGAAATGCATCGGCTCAAGAAATTAGGTGTCGCACTTGGCCACCACGTGAGCGTCGAAACGTTCACGATAGTGACTTGATGCAACATTGTGTAACATTCAAAGTAAAAACTATTTGACTGTTTTCGTTTTTCGGTTTTTATATTTGTTTCCATCATAAGAGTTAAAATAAGAGAGATAAGATGAAGAGCGCGCTTGGGCTTTTGCTAAATGTGGATGCTCTCGGAGTTTTGGGAGATTACCTCTCGCTGCTAAATGCAAAGACTCAAATGGAAGCAGTCAACACACAATTCGCTCATGGTCTTGATGAAGATCAACGAGCTGAACAGGAAAGGCACACGACCAAGTTACATTCTCCGTTGCTCACAGAATAAGTGCGTGTCCGATCTGAGCTACTATCCGCGAATTATCTTTCACCGAACCTCGGTCAGTCGGTCGCCTCTATTTTCTCGTCTGGCATCGTTTCTCCATCTTCGGCAAATAAATTCTATATGACGGGAATGAAGAACCAAGCCTTGGCAGAAATACAATCCCTTTCTCCTTACACCGATTTACTTTTTGCGTACGCGCAAGCTCAGAAGAATAGTAGGTCAAGGCACGGCTACCACTTTAAAGCGTCTTATTAACGTTTTCATTAATTCGTTAATAATCTCGTTGATCCTCACAGGCATCCGACGAAAGTCCTACTATTAAAGAGTCCTGTGAGGGTTAATTTTCATCCCATTGTCCCAAAAACAATCGCCGTGTAGTTTTCTTGGTGATAGATTTTTCTTTGGTGATTTAACATCATGTAGAAAATGTAGTTCTTATTGGTGCAAGAAATTTCTGAGCACTCTGTGTAAACACCAAAAGTAACGGCTTGGTTATAGCTGATCAAAGCACACAAGAAATAACTCAAGAAGAAGTTCTCTATTCGTCGATCCTAGAAGAGCCTATGCGTACGATAATGTTGCTTCGAAAAAGTGAAAACACCAAAATTCGTGCACACGGTCAAACCCTACTGAAAAAGGCTGCAGCAAGATGCTTGCACTTAGCCTCAGGTCCGAAACGAGACAATTGCAAACAGACGTATGTTATAATGATTATATGATATTAAGAAAATATTATATAGATGGTATTGAAATTTTTGTATCCTAGCTGCTCTTTTCAATTATATATTTAGAAATCCTCTGCCGAATGCGCTGATGGACCTTGTCGTTGATGGAGACAGTACTGGAAGCAAAAACTTTTTGCTTTCATCTCTTTTGAAAGGTGAATTTCCACGATAGAGCGATAAATGTTATCAGTCATTAGAGCCTACTTCGGCTGTCGTCTTGAATCGACTGATAAACGACTTGGATATTTCCTCGGCAGTCAACTCTAATAAGGAGCTTCTTTTCTTGCGACTCCTCGGCGCAGGCGCATCTTCTCCAGACACACCAACTTCGCTAGACCAGATTGCACCAAATGACGCTTATTTGATGTTCAAGTTAATTGAAGATCATTCAGAATCGAACTCGCATTTTCCTACAGGAAAGGGATGAGCGTTGGTAGTTTTCATACTTCTCAAAATTAAGAACCAACGTTGATTCCTCTGAAGATCTTATTCTTTCTTTGGCTTATGGAAATGATGTTCTCGACATTGAGGCAACAAGTTTCCAAGAGACATTTGGAGTGTCGACGTCAAATTTCATCTGCGCGGTTCACGAGGAGTCGCTTAGATTGCCCTGTCTCGTCAACCAAGACACAATCACTGCCGGAGAATGCATCTCTCAAGGATGCTGCTACAATGAGTTGGACGAAAGCGGAGTAAAATTGGCACTCACTACAAAAACTCCAAAGTGCTACAAAAATATACTTGGCAAAGTTGGCATCGGAATCGCACGCCACATGATAAAGAAAGAACATATAATCGATCTTTTTGGTGGTGTTGATAAACTACCAACGTTGAACGATCTCACAGAGGCTTCCAATTGGGCACAATCTCAGATGCCCGACGTTCTTCGCCGAATGGTCAAAGAACCAGGAGACTACGCCGGTGCTCCAGAAAACCATAAAATGTGGAATGACGTTTTCGACTCGACCGAGAACCTTTTCAAAATCCACGATGTAGTGGATGACTTTCCCGGTCGCGATGACTTCGTCTGGAAGCCGCATGGACCAACAGCCATGCCTGGAGCAGCCAATATTGAGATTCCAGAAGTCGGTGGATTTCTGTCTGGATCGGACGAACGAGTGAAGAAACTAGACTTCTGGGTCTCCTCGCACGCGAACAATATTCGAGCGCAGCTCAACTCCAACTCGTATACATGCCAATTAATAGAGCCAGAGAACATGTCCGCATGTTTTCCACAAAATTATGCTGCGCTTAATTTTGAAGATCCAGCTGGAGAGTGTGAAGCAATCGGTTGCTGCTTCAATGAACTGAATCTCTTCCATAAGGGTTTTTATCATTTTTAATATATTGACATGCAGACAATAATCTGGGGTTTCTTGCATCAGAGAAAAATAATAATTTTCAGATGGACCTCTTCCGGTTTGCTATCGATCTCTAAGAGCAGGCTTCTGTGATATTGACATCAGTGAGCGAAACAAATTCGAAGATGGTACGAATGGCATTTTCGACGATGGATACCTTGAGAACAAATTTTGGAAAAATACACCGAATCGAACACCTTGTGGAGACCCAGCCATGGATAGGTACGAATGTCTTTCTCAGCATCCAACATGCTGCTTTGATCCAAACCCGAGAGTCGAAGGAGAAGCATTCTGCTACAGAAGAGGAGGCGCGGAGTCAAGAATCGATCCAAAAACTAACAAGGCCTCAGAAGGAGAACTTGATGAGTGCTTGATTATACGAACGGACTTTAAATATAAAAAATTGGTCTTCATAAGCTTAGTTAGAGCGATAAATTTAAGTCCGAATGAGCTCCACATCAGCGAGAAGGTTGCTTTAACCCGTCAACAAAGCATGGAGAATTGCTAAATCGTATTGCAACGGTTGAACAATGCGATGCAATGGGATGCTGCTTTGACGGAGAAGCTGCTATTTCTAACAAGAAACTGCCTCTCTTCGGGCTCACCCTAGGTATAAAATCACACTAAGCATCGTCCTTATTGAATTTAGCTGGCCCTCATTGCTACGCAGGACCTTCAAATCTTGATCGAGCATTTATAAACTCAAATTACAACGATCTTCAACGCAGAAGGCCTTCAGAGCTCCAACGTGTCTGTGCCAACAGTCCAAAGTGGCCCAAGCTCTTTGTCCGTAAGTGGGTCGAACACTCAGGCCGGTATCAGCTTGAAAATACCAACACTGAACGTCCACTTTCTCGACAAGCCTGTCTGAGTGAAGGGAAGAAAGTGCATGATCGACACAAGTGCATCTACCAGCTCAACTGTTGCTTCGAAAAGTCAGGCGATCCAAACAATCCCTGGTGCTACAAATCTCGGCTGGTCGAAAAAAATCCACAGTAATCCACTTGTCCAGCTGTATATTTTATAAACTCGCAATCTCTCTATCAATCAATATGGTTTAACTTCAAGTCCGCTGTAAATCAAAAATAGTAATCTGTGCAAATACTCTAATAAACAGAAAAAACGGTGAAGAGAGGGTTACAGTTCTGAGACGATGAATGCAGGAGTAATTAGATTTGAGTATAAAGCTAAATATTCTTGTTTTTCAGTAATTAGAAAGACGATTTCACGGGTGTGTTGTGGCTTCATTCCATTTTGCGTAACGTACGTGTTGTCATACTAAAGCCACGCCGCATCAAAACCGCCACGAAATCGCTTAAAATCATCCGAATAGTTATTCATTTTAAGAAAACACGGAATCTTTCTTACTCGTATGTTCTAATTACTAATTTAGTCACTTGTCTCAGAATCTAATTAGTTTTATTGTTTGACACTAAAAGTAAAATTATCGTTGATAATTTTTTCCCGAAATTTGCCTTCTTTCCAGAAGTCACCGTTACCCAATATACAAACGGTAATATGGTACTCTAAAACTACGGAAGAGCTAGTCTTTTACTGGTCATGAGTAAAACCGGTATCTAGAATTAAGATTGATAATGTCAACACAGGGGCCCCATCTCAATGTGTATATAATGTGGTCTTTTAGCGATAATCGCCGAGGCGCTGGAGAGCATTCTAGCCATCTTTGTCGGACAATTTGCGGAAGTAAGGTGTTTGGATTTTTTAAGATTGAGAAAAAAAAAACTTGTGATTAGAGAGATAGAAAAAAGAGAGATATGGTTTCCGACAGAAAGCTTGGAAACCTCGTGCATTGCTCAAGCTTCAGCGCAATATTCGCCAAGTTCGACAAGAAAAGATTTAGAGATATTGGAAAATGTGCAATAGAGAAAACACACGACGCTGCGTTTGAAGTATGTTTTTCTTTGCTGAAGAATCATTATTAGTTCTTCCGATTCGGAATCAGACTAAATAAAACGAGATAATGAATAGATTGAGATTGCAAATGCAAAAAGTTTAGGTGAAAGCAAGAATTAAAAATCGAAATCAACGGCAGCATTTTGAACCATTGACTGGCGGAGAAGATGGGGAGGACGATGTCGACGAGATCGAATCGTCGATATTCTCATCCACTGCACGTACCGAAAGCCAGATAAGTTCTACTTCCTCAAGTTCCCAAATGGTAACGCTACTTTCATTTTAAAACTGACAAGACCCTCTCAAACATATAGTCACGCGACGAAGAAATAAGGGCGATACAAGAGAGGTCTAATCAGCTGGGACGACTGGCGAAGCAAACTGATCGAGCTCAACTGCGCTCGAATATACGGGCGCGTTACGGCCTTGAGCCTGATATGCTCGACCAAGAAAGAGTTCTGATCACCATCGATAATGGCGTCAGTCTGATTGAGTCGATCGGCGATAGTAGAGAACTTAATAAAAGCGTTTGTTATTGGCTCGAAAATGATCATGTCAAAGGATCCACTGGGTGCGTCTGTTAGATCGACCAGCTCCATCAGTACTAGGAAAAGTTCGAAATCACTAGCTTTTTAAAATATTGAAAAGTGTTTTATGAACTATGTTAAAGCTCAAATGTGTGTAAAAGACTTATGTTTTGGTGAACAATAAAAGAAAACTGTATATTCGTTTGGTTAATAGAAATTCTTTATTATCATACAAAAAAAAAAGACAAAAATAAATATTTAATTTTTCAGAGATTACTCTTCTTCGTTGACTGAGCTTGAGTCATTGATTGTGGAAGCTTTTGAAATCTATGAAGGATATAAAAATGTATTCATTAAATTTTTAAATTTTTTCTTTTGAGTTTATATCTTTCCTTGTTATTCAATTGAGAGGCTGACTGAAGATCGTACAGGCTTTCTCGTAACGAAGTGTTTGATCCCATTTTTTCAACGTCCGATAAATCTTCTTCATCATCTGCATCATTTTCGGAGTCATCTTCGTAAATCGTGCGCTCTTCTTCAGTCCGCTGGGATGGAGGCTATGAAAATAAGGAGATCATTTGAAATAGGCCTTTTTACCTGTGGAGATATATGCATTCTAAGTGGCTCAACCAGTTCCAGTAAAGAAATGACCTTGTCCAGATCGAGTTCTCCTTGTTCGGAGAGTTCCCAGCCTAGCTCAGAAATAGGCGAACAACCTTCCGTGAGTTCTATCCATTCCATGAATGACACCACTTGATTTTCTGCGCTTCGAAGGGTTTCAAGGAATTCTTCAGTGTATTCAATGCATCCAAAGAGGATTTTCCTCCATTGCCGATCGCTCTTTTCGATAATTTCTTCACCAAGATAATAATTGTTAGCGATTTCGCGGAGATCTTGAGTTCTGACGCTGTCGGGGCCCAGACATTCGAAGTCTTCCTTCATTTGGAGAACAGGGTGCAGATCGTCAATTGCTTCTTCCAGGGGTTCCGGGGGACAGATTGGCTGAACGTTTTCGAAGTCAAATCGTAGTGGAGTGACGATGTTCAACGTGGGCTCGATTGGTTCTGCGCTTTCGATTCCTGCATGGACGACTTCTTGAATCGTGTCCATGACAACCACTGTGTCCTCACTGTGTAGCTTGAGGATCTCGTTAAGGTGTGAGTACGTATCGACATAACGTGTTGTAATCTCGTCAATAAAATTCAGAAGGTTACTTCGAATATTTTCAACTCGGCGACGGGCCGCCATGTGTTGCAGGCGAATGGCTAGAATTGATTTCAAAATTAATAATCTATTTCAAGAATTACCTTCAAGGCATTCTCTACGGCAGACATCTTTTCGTTTAATTTCTTCTTCCAAAGCAGGATCGATGGGTTCCGGTGTCTTGTCTTTCTTTGGTGCGCCTTTTTTGTCTTTTCCCTTGCCTCCAGCAGCTGCACCAGCTCCCTGCTGATCTGCTTTTGCCTCGCTGACGATTTTCTTTGCCATTTCAAACTCATAGTCGCGTCGGTCGTCGATTTCCTTGAAAATCTCCTTGCAAAGGTCTTCGGCTTTCTTCATCACGAATTCTTTATTCACGACTGGATCACTGTTGTCAACATCCGCATCAATCACTAAGCTAGAATAAGGTTTTCCCTTCCACTCAGTATCATCTTTGGCTACGTCTTCTGCACATGCTTGGTATGCATAATAGCGTCGAAGAGTCAAGCATTGGGAACCAAGTCGAATGGCTTCCACTCGACAAAGCTAAATAAAGTTAATCTTTTTTACTAAAATATCTTTACATGGAAGAAGTGCTTGCCCACGGCCTCAATTTTCTCTTTAAGGAAGTTATTGTGAAGAAGTTGAATTCGCATTTTTGTGTTTTCTTCTTTTCTTTCGACGGTAACTTCTTCAATTCTAACCCACAAATCAGCCCATTTTTGATGAAGCTCACATTTTGCTTCGTCATCAGATCTCAACTCGTAATTTGTCGAATTGTAATCAAGCTGCCATTCCAAAAGGAATTCCTGACGCGGGTCCGGTCTGAAAATCGAAATAATACCGGTTTCATATTAATATGAACTTTACCTGTTAATAAAGTTGTTGAATCGGCAAACAACTGCAGCAAGATACTGGATGGAGGTCTCGCGTTCATTTCGAATATTCCCAAGAATGATCTTGGCTCGATTTTGAGCAACACTTTCTCCCTTTTCCCAGATATTTCGCAGAGTTTGGAATACCTCAGTTGAAATTTTCTTCTCACTAAAATTACGAACTTATCACTTTTCTAAAATTGAGTTCTTACAATGGTCGATCTTCGATAAAATCAATAACTCTGCATTCGTTGGTTGAGTCATCCATTGGTAGAGTTCGGATACTCGATTTTTCGGATACCATGGTTTCAGGAGTTGGATTCGTCGGTGTGGTTGTCTGGGGTGTTCGAGGGAGAGTTTCTCCAGATTTCTTTTCTGATACAATTACCTCAGAAGGCAAATCAGACGGAGTTGGTGTTGGCTGAATCGACAATGGCCCATCTTGAATTGTCATGGACTGGAGAGAGACTGATGGCGTTGGAAGTGGGCTTTCTGTTGGAGCAAACTTGTAATAGATAGCTTCAACTTCGTCACACGCTGCTTCAAGGTCTTCGCACGCAACTTGATAAACATTTGGAGCATAGAATTTTTCAACTTTTCCCCAGTGCTCGTGATGGCGCATTAGTTCTTTTTGCACGACACAGTCTTGAGCATTTTGGTTTTCATAACGTTGAATGCACGTGTCATCTGAAGCTTCGACAAGAACGAGCGCGTTGATGTCGATTCCTCGATCCACCATGAGTTTTACTTGCTTCGTATTCTCAGGGTATCCATCAATCATCCAGTGGGATCCTGTACTAAGACGCTCTATTTTGTCAGCGATGAGATCTACAATGATGGCTTCTGGAATTTCGAAGCCCTCATCAAGTAACTCATTTATTTGCTTGCCGATGACGTTTCGATTTGTTGGCACTTCAAATTCTTCTGTGACAAATTGAGGAGTCGGAGGTTTCGGTGTTGGTGGCAATTCTGGAGTAGGAGTCTTTTCAGGCTCTTCTGGTTCGACGATAGCAGTTGAAGAACGCTTCAAATCCTGAGACGATTTCGTAGTTGATATGCGGGAAGATCTCGATGACCTTATGCTCGCCTCCGACTCTTTTTTAATTGATTGTCGCGGTCCAGCGACTGATGAGCGAGGTAAAACCGACTGACGAGGAGCTTGTTTGACTGATTGTCTTTAAATTGTGTCTTTTTTCATACAGTTCTTTTGCATATTAGATTATACTTTGAAAGAAACACTTTCCTAATAGAAGGTCTTGGCCCTCGAACAGACTCACGACCAGCTGCTATTGATGATCTTTTTAAGCTTGCAACTGACGATTTCCTTGAGCTCGCAACGCTCACTGATGATCGCTTTGTCACTGATGTGCGTGATGGAGCCAATGAACTCTTACTTTCACACCGTTGTTAACATTCCGCTAAGAATAACCTGTACTTAGACTTCGATATTAACTGTAGCTCTTAGAAAATAACGATTCCTTTGCTTCAATGATTGTCGAGATGAAGCTAAACTTGTCTGAGATTTCGGCGCAATTTCTGCATTTTCTTCTGGCGTCGGTTCTCTAGGCGGTTCAGCAGGAGGCTCTGGAGTTGGTTCTGGTTCCGGAGTCGGTGCCGGCACAAGAATAGTTGTAGTCATCATTTCATTGTCATCAGCAGCTTCACGCGCCTCGGCAATAAGGTGCAAAACGTTGATAAGCACAAGATCAGTGGCATCTGTAACTCGACGACTAATAAAACTCTGAAAGGATCCAAAATGTTATTATTAAAGTAGCTTTATTGACTTTGGATTTTGATTATCCCTTGCCTTTCCAGCAAATTTTTTTCCAACAACGGCCATTCTAACAGGGCATTTGTTCGGCTTTATTGATACAATTGACGGCTCAGGTGGGACAAGAACTGAGTCGAGGGTTGCAAGCATTCTTCTTGAAAGCATCAAATCTATTAAAAAATGTCAACTGTATTTAACCCGTGAACGCATATTGTACAATTAATTAGGCATCGCGCCTTTTTGGTGAAAAAAATACGGAAGCTTTAGCGGCAAAATATGACACTATTGGGCGCATACTTTCAGTTATCATATAATAATACTTTTGTATAACTTATATATCAAACCTGGACTTAGTGTTTCTCCAGAATATTCCCACTCTCCAACCATCGAGTTGAATTCCACTAAATCTCTCTCGACAAGCAATTTCTGCGTTTCTTCTGCCTTATCTTCTTTTAAATCCAAACTCTTTTGAAAGAGAATTCTCCATTCTTCCTTCATTTTTTGAGTAACATTGTTATTTGTTAGCTTTCTAAAAAAGACGATGATGCAGAATCATATAAAATAACAGAATATTTCTACCTGTATTCAGCAACACGCATTGCAAAATCGATGATTCCTTCCAGCCCCTCGCTGCAGAACTTCAAATGCTTTTCGTACTTGACCTGATTTCTTTCTGCAAGGAGTTTCCGCTGAAGTTTGAAAGCGTATTCATGATGCCGTCTGTCAACCAAAGCTGAATTTATTGGAGAAAAATCGTTGAATTTAGGATGAGCCTACCTTCGAATGCTTTGCGCTCATCATCAACGTCATTCATCATTGCAATTTTATCATTTCGCTCGTCCTCGACTTGCTTATCCAAGCTGTATCGATTGTTTGCCATAACAGCTTTTTCGTTTCGCGTTTCCCGAAGATGTGCAGCAAAGAACGCCTCGTAGTTCGTATCACGGCAGAGACTCACTCCAAGGTTCGTGTCTCGACGGTAGTCTTGCTCATTGTTGATTCGCCGGATTTCGTTTACAAAAACTTTTCTTCGGCGTTTCTGCCTTAATTTTCTTTCTTAAAATTTGTAAAAAAAAGTTACGAACCTGTAAACTTCTACACGTTGTCGACGAACTCGTCTTTGATGCATTAGTTCAGGGCGTGTGACTTCACTTGTGAAGAAAATCTGGTCCTGGTCTCCTGGGTTATCAATTTTTTCGTCGAATTGATTTAAGTCTTCGAAAGTTTCTGTCGATTCAGTTTTGAAGATCGCTGGCTTTGTCAAATTGTCTTCAATCTTTAAAGTTGTTGTGAAGGAAACTCAGAGAATCGGACTAACCTTAGCAAGAGAATGATGTATTCCACCAAAAAGAAACGAGTCTAAGCATCTTTGAGACGGCCCGCGATGAATGACTGTCCACATATCCTGCTCACGGTTGTTGCTGGAAGGCTGTTGTCTTTCATGACCGAGTCGGTGAGCAAGCGCTGTTACGGTTCTTCGGAGCTCATCGCTCTTCACCCCACTGTCAGTGCTCAGCTTTGATCCTGGCCTTGGCGATCCCCTAGATCTATATAAGAATACGCGTTCAGTTCTCGGCTTACGGAAGGCTTGATCTGGCTGAGTCTGGCCGAGTTTTTCTGTGATGAAGCGCCACGAAGAGTTGTCGAAGAGTGTCCATAGTCATCTCGTGATCACCGGCCATAAGTTTACGAACAACTGGAGGAGATAAACTCAGACCAAGTTTTTGAAAAAGCGGCTTGAGCGAGACTCATAAAGATTTCTTATTTTTTAGTAAAGATACTTAAACAATTTGATGTCCCATTCCTGGAGAGCAGCGTAGTTTCGCTGAGAAACATCAAGTGATTTGGTCTTTCTTATTGGAGGAGTCTTGTAGTCGGACACGTCGTAGTATTTCATAATGCACCCGAACAAGTATCCCGAGCTTGAATGTGTTTGAGTAAATTTTACTCAGTAAAAAGTCTGTAGAAAATACCTGAATCTTTGACCGACATTCTCTAGGTGCACTTCCTCTTTAACTCTCACATCGTTGTTGACCCAGTTAATCAGGATCTCCGACATATCTCCACGTCGCCAGTTCTCCTAATTCAAGTGACTGCTATTTCGATGTAAATAATGCGAAATGTAGTTATCTAGAAAATTTCCAGAACTCATTCATTCTTGTTTTTTCGGAAGAATACGGAGAATCTTCCGAACTGTATTACAATTCATAAAGAGTGGTTTATATTCCCTTCAGCTGCCCGGAACACCCTTTTATTGTTTTTTTGATCTTACCAGCTGGTCAATTTGGTAATAGAGAAATGATTTTCCTTCGCGATTTCAACTTTGACGAGAGCAGATGTACTTCCTCATAAATAGTCCCTAGACCGAAACGGAAATACCATTTTGAAATGAAACAGTTTAGAAAAAAGACTCTTATAGGAATTATTTATAAAAAATAATTCCGATGAGCGTATTATTCTACCGTTCAATTCAGGCTCTAAGCCATGTTCGATGAAAATTATATTCAGGTACCTTTATGCGCTGCGTAATCTTCTTCTCTTCGTCAAAACATTCTACTTTGCTTTTCAAAATAGTCATCAAATATAATTATCAACACTTTTTGAAACTATCGCTTTTGCATATTCTATTGAAACAAATTTTATTTGCCAAGACAGGGAAGATCTTTCATTTTGGAGGATTTTCTTGTGGTCCAAACTCTTGAGGATAGATCTTCTCCAATTTGTCGACGATGTCGACGACCTCCATTGAATGTTCCGGCTCTCCATCGAAATGAGGTGCATCTGGGTTATCTGAAAATCTTTTGACTTGGATTTTCGCTGCAAGCATACCGTTCACAATGCCAATAACTTTGTAGAGCCGTGGTGCACCAACGAATCGATCGTAAAGACTTTTTAGGTTCAGAACAAGCTGTTTTATTTAAAAAAATATGTTTCTAAAACCGCGCTCTTAGAAGTACAATCATAAGCACGACCACAGTGATGCTTTTTACGACAAACATCATAGCACTTCCGAAATATCCACATATCTTCTTCTTCTTTTTCTTCGGCTGGAATCTTAGAGAAATAATTCATTACTTCAAGAAAAAAAGCACTTACCTTGGGAGATTTAGATCTGTCATCCTGCCTTCAAAATCCCAGAGGTAAGCTTTTCTAAACGTTTGGAATATCATTCAACTCATACGAAATATAGAAACATTTTCATTTAAAAAACTAGTATTTATTAAAAAAAAAGAAAATTCCGTAAATTCTTTGACGTTCCTGGACCTGCTGACTTAGATTTTATTTCTCTAAATTGACTTTGGATTGAAAATTTGTGAAAACTATCCATTTGAAACGACTCGTAGAAGCACCTGCCCGAAGATGTTTCTAAATTTGAAAAACATTGTTGCTTTTTCCAAATAAGGGAACACATCTTAACTCGAAATAATTTATGAATTCAAAAGACTTTCGAACAGTATTCAAATTATCGAGTAAATTTTCGTGAGCCTTTATCGGGCTATTCTTCCGTAACTAATCATTACGTAACGTAAGACTGTCTACTTCCCTAGAAACGCTCAACAAAATAAGTTTATTTTTTTCACGTTTTTTTCGAGAACATCACTGTTTTCTCTGAGAAAATCTGAAAAACGAATCAGTCGAGAAGGAGCATCGACGAAGCAAGCAGCAAAGAGGAGATGAGTAACGGAATGGGTTTTGATGAAAGTTCTCTTTCTTAATCGATTAAATAAAATAATCTTAACAAAAAACAAACCATAATAAGAAAATCAGCAAAAGGAGTCTTTCAAGTTTTCTCAGGACTTGAACCTTGTCCCTGATATTTACGTTCCCGCCTGGAAGTCGAATGTCGTAAGTAACTCTAGTAGATTTTATCCAGTTGAGTCTTGGCTAACCGTTCATGTTAATTTTTAGAAACATCAGAAGCATTTCAAAGAACTTTGCGAATTGAGCCACACTTGCGATTCTACTCATTGCGACACACTCTTCCTCAACAAACGAGAGAGACTCGAAAAAGGTAATCAGCGCATCTGGCGATTTCTTCACTATACTTTCAGAAGAAATCTCAACTGAACTCCCTCCACGAAAACTCAACCACTCTAACGTCTCTCATCTCTCCAAGTACAACGCCTTTCTGCGATATAGAAAGTAAATCACCCTCTACTGCAATTCAATAGAAACTTGCGAAAAATAAAACCAAACTTATATTATATAAAAGCGTGTTTTTGGAATGTAGAGTATAGGAATGTCGGTAGATACAGGAGAATATACATAAAATGGTTGATGAGGCTAGAACGGCTGAAGTACAAAGTAGAAGTTTCCGGTTTTTCGGGCTCAGAGCTTGATCCAGTTTTTCTTCGATCCTTTCTTGTTGAAGTTGTCGATGTTAAGTAGGGTAAACAAGTCGTGAAGGATGAAGTGCGTGTCCTTAGTAGCGCCACGAGCACCTGGATTCAATCTTGTCTTTTTGCTTCCGGGAACTCGGACCTAGAAGAGTATGTTAAACTCTATAGAGCATAAATCATTTAAATGCATCAGAGATGGTCTTACCTTTTCAGGGGATCTGTTAAGTCCAGGCGAGTTGTTCGATTCGAGCAGCCAGCATTTGAGTTTATCGTCAATCATCACGTCGAGGCCGAAGACTTCGAAATGACGTCCATGCACCATTTTCTTCATGTTTCGCTTAACGTTGTCGTGAGCAGCAATGGCGTTCATGACGTCACGGGAAATCCTGACAAGTTGAGATGTAATTTGTTCTGGCTTGAAATCAGAGAATCGACTTTTCATGTAAGAGATGAATTTTCGCCATCGCCACTCGCAGCCGATTCCGACAACCTGTAAGAAAAGTTAAGATTGCTGCAAAAATCGCAGTTATGCTATAACTTATGCAATAAAAAAAGATTTCCGACTTACCGGTTTGTCTTCAAGAAGGGCAGAGAAGTTGTCGGACAAGTGATGAATTGACCAGTTGGTGAGATGAGCATGCTTGTCAAAGTTTTCTCCAAGCGAGTCTTCGTCTCTGCGGTATTTGTGGGTAGAAAAGAGCACTTGACCTCCCGTGTGCATGTACCCGCACAGAGGCTGCATGGATGTTATTACAAGAAAGACTCGGAGGTGAAACTTGTAGTCGCCCAAAAGAAGGGGGTTCTCGATGTATCTGAAATTCTAACCGTTAGATACAGTAATTACTAATACCCTTGCAGCTACTTGCTTTTAAAATTGCTACTTACCGCTGAAGAATGAAATGCCGTCTTGACTGGATCATCTTTGCCATCTTGCGTCTGAATTCCTTATCGTGAATATTGTACACAAGACATCCCGATCCGCCATAATCGTTTTTCGGCTGAAGAAACATCTCTAGAACCTATTTTGTTTGTTTCGAAAATACCTTGTAGATCCACAAGGGCTGCTCCTCCTTCGCGATACTGGCTTCGAATCTGTCCTTTTCGGCTGGAAGGTAGTAGCTCTTAGGGTAGTACGGCTTGTCATTGAGTCTCTTGGTGATGTTCGTCTAAATTTTCAGTCAGTTCGGAAAGAAAAACGTTAGTTTAACCTTGTAATTAGCTGATTCTGCGCCAAGAATGCATCCAATCTTGTGTCGTCCTCCCGGGATATTGTCGGCTGGAATTTTCGAAAGAATCTGAGCTTCCTGCTCATCGACGAGCCAGAGACAACGCCTTAATTATTCGTTCGGTAGAAAAACACTAAACGGTCGGTAGTTGCTTACTTTGGCTGTGCTTTCTTGATGACTTTCTCGAGCGCGTTCATATCGTCTCCTTTGTAAGGTTCCCCGGCGAATTTCCATCCGCGCTCTGTCAGAATCGTGTACAGGTATTCGTAAGCCGAGTCCTCTGGGAAGGTCTAAATTCGCGATAAGTCTTACCGAGTTCGATTACTTTGGCTTTACTTTGAAGAAAAGCTCCTCTGCTGGCCACTCGCCGCGAAGTACTCGCTTCTCGTTCTTGTTGGCAATTGCCTCTTTTGCCGTTGAGATCGAGATGCCCAAAGTTTTGGAAATCTTCTTCTCGAGGGGCACCGCATCTGAAATCAAATTCAGCTAGAACCGGCTTCAGTCCCTCGAGCGAACGTACCTTTGGCGAACTTGGTTCGCTTGGTGATCTTGTTGGTGCCCTCGGATTTTGTCTTTCTGGCGCCGTTGGCTGCCTTGGTTGCCGCTCTAGCCATTTTTCGAAGCTGCTGATGAAAGCGCTTTTCGAACTGAATCCAAAAATCCAACTACAGTCACTCATCCCCTTCTTCAACAACATGTTCTAGAAACGCATAAATCAAAATGACATTTTTCATACTTTTAGCGATTTTTAAAAGTTTTTCTTCTTAAAAAAATTATTTTCAATCTTTCACGTATTAATTCAAAGAAATCCTTGTCGAAGAAGTGTTTATTTCGTTGCATTTATTGATGATTAATTGTAATTTATCGAGAAATAATAAAATTAACGCCGGCAAAAGACGCGCGAGCTACAGGATTCGAACCTGTGCGGGCAGAGCCCATCTGATTTCGAGTCAGACTCCTTAACCACTCGGACAAACTCGCCGTGCTTGAAGCCCGTCGAAGCAGTCATTATAAATCAGCATTCTCGTATTGCGGAAGTTGCAACTTATCGCGGTCAATTTCCGCTCCATCGATAAAATGTGTGTTTTGATAGACGACCCTTCTACGATTCCCGTTGCAGATCTAATAGAGGATCCCGAAAAATGGTACAAAAAGAGACTTCTCGCTCTATTCGTTGCTGATCTCGTGGAATTCTATTTTTTCTGCGCAAAATAAACAATTTACTTTCTAGAGAAAGTAGCAAAAATTGAGTACTATTGGTACTGTATCAAAAACTGTATTTATAAAAAAGTACTTCACTATCAAAGTTGCTTGTTATCCTTGATTGCGGAGAGTTGCCTCGGTGTTCAACTTGACGGGTTTAAATTCCTCACAAGCTGTCAAATGTGACGACTTTGATTCCGGTGCTTGAGCGGTGTCCCTTCGATGACAGCGTATCTGGCAGTTGCGGACTGGAGCAGTCCCCATTTGTCAACGAAATAACAAACAGTGGTATCAATCTATCACTATTCGGAATTCTTCACTTGAGACTGATGGCCCAAAGCGAATATATCAGCGCGTTTAAACCTTCTGGAGGCGATTGGACGCCTGTCAATTCAAGCGTCATAAAGTACTCGAAAGAGCTATTTTCGAAGAATCGCCGAATCGTCCATAGCGACTCTCTTTTGCTATATGATTGATTGTTTTCAAAGGTTGAAAGTTGATGAAGCTCTCGAATACCGTTTCTTTAGTTTACTTTTAGGAGCTATAGATCTGGAAGCAACTGTTAATTGCGAGACGCAGACTGGAAGAGGCGAATGCGACAGCTAGATTTTCAAAATGCCACTAAGGTCATCAGGTCGTAACTCAAGAAAGCTTTGTCGACAGTTTCGAAGACGTGGATCATGTTCACTTATCCCCAGCCGATCAATCATTTTATCCTCCACTTAAGTCATCGACGAGGTGCTGTCGGCAAGTTCACTTGCTCAAATTGACTACTGATTACTCCCTTGAGCTCATCCAGACAGCTTTTCATCAATTTCTTGCTTGATCATTCACCCGTCGAACATCTCCGTCATGTATCTTTTCGTCTATTCGGTTATTTTGACAATTTTCGATCCTTTCTTTCGTATTAATATTTTAGGTTTTTTTAGAAATATCTGTTCTCAGGAAGAATGTTCGATTCTTCGAGCGATATTTTCCCATGAAGAGTAAATTGAATTGACTCTTACTGAACTCAAGATAAAAGATTAAAATTCCTTATACAGTGCTTATGTTCAAGAAGAGCCCAAAAAGCTAAGTTGTTGATTGATTGGTTAAGTTGTTGGTGATCGCTGATTGATTAGGTTTGATTTTGAAGAAAAATCGCACTCCCCCCAGGCAGTTTGATACCCAAAGTCGCTAGCGCCCTCCCGTCATTTGATTTTATCCGCCTTCTATGATTTTCAGATAAGAGCGTTTTACAGATAGCAAAGAAGACCGAGGAAATGTCCGAAAATGATTGCACTCAGGTAAAAGATAAAAGTAAAAGCATAGAAGATGAAATATCCTATTTACATGGACTTTTATTTAATCTTTTGTATTTTTAGCTTGGTAAATCGCCAATAGATTTGTTAGAAGCCTGTTGCGCTGCAATAAAAGATGAAGGAAAATCCAGTCTTGTTGCTGCTGGATCGAAACGTAAGCGGTCAGACTCGTCTGACGAGGCCAGTCCTGTCGAGATTGTTGACGTCGTTCTTCCCACATCGAGATCTCCTCCAAACTCTAGTTATTACCAGCCTCCACCTCTGAAAAAAACATCAACTCAAACGAACTCCCCTCAGAGGAAAGAAATCTCCTCCAGTGGCAGTAGAGGAAGGCCGTACTTTCGCTCTCCCGTGTCAAGTTTTTCTAAATTGTCGGCTCTGAGACATCCTCTTAGCAGTTTTATTTCTCAGCGTCCACCAGAGATTGAACGAATTCTCAGATCGTGGCAGTATCAAAACTCTCAATACTCTTTGATCAATGGATTAACGTAAGATTCAAAATCACTCATAGTCTCCTAAATTCATATTATTAAGTAACTGGACATTATATCAGCAGCAACTGCAGCTGTCACTTGCCGCTACACAGCACTATCTTCCAAATCAGATGCCCTCTCTGAACGCGGTCCCGTTGCTGCGTAACTTCTCCCCTGCACTCAAACAAGAAACACCGCGACTTGCTCAAAATTTCTCCTCGCATCCGGAAGAACGCGCAATAAATGAGTGTCGCTGGGCCAACTGTTCAGAGAGTTTCAAGACGGCGGATGCGTTATCAGAACACGTATTTGAACACGTGACGGCCACATCGAAATCACCTCATTCTCTGTCGAGCAGATCCAAACTCGCTTCACCTCCAAACAGTGCAGTGAGTGTCATCGGAAAAATGGGAAAACTCGTTTGATATTTTGAATATCATATTTATTATGTCTGTTTAGTAATATGGGAAATAAATTATTAGAAGCCTTGCCATCTGTTTGATGCGCGGTGCTTTTTGAGCAGCTTTCTTGTCGAGCAGTTTCCTTGGGCTCGTTGATAGCCTTTTTTCTTGCAGAGGCCTTTGAATCGACGGACACACCGCTAAAAAGTTGTGAAACTCAGACACAATTTTATTGCTAAATTTCTGCGAAACTTACTCCGGTTAAGTATCTGCACTCGTCACAAGTTGCCGGTTCTAAGCATTTTTTTGCAGCGTTTTGATTTTTTCTCGCGGAGTTTGCGCTTTCTCTTTCATTGTTCTCCTCTATCCACGCCGGATCAAAGAAACTACTGTATCCTGGCGTAAGAAAACCGTGCACGGTAAAACATAAAAATACTGAAAATACAAAAATATTCATTGTTTTTTTTTTGTTCTAAGCAAATTGATGCATCCTTTCGGGATGGCGAGTAGACCAGTGCTTGATTTCATCCGAAAGTCACCCAGGAAATCGTAGAAATAGCTAAACATTTATTGCAATATTGGCTGCAGATAGTTTGTTTCACTTTTTTCTTCACTCTTTTCCCCATTGATTTCCGAAGTGGAGGTAACATCGCTAATTCGGCGGTGAGTGAAAGGTCAGAAGACCCAATTGTGGGTTTCCAAATTATTAAACAACGCATTGAACACGTCCATTACCACTTCAAACGGCTGTTTTCTGTTTAAAAGCGATAGCAGCGCTTGCTCTTCAGTCAAACTATCTTCTGATATAAGAAGAAAGAGAGAAATTGCACAGTCGTAAAGAGTAAACAACGCGCAAAATACCGATGAAGGTCTTCTACTTTTCTACGCTTGCAATTGCCCAAAGAAACTACGACAACTTTAGCCCCTTTGTGGGCAACGAGTATGCATATGATGATGCATCTATGTTCGAAGGGTTTGGTAGTGCTGCTACTGTTGCTAGGGATTCAAATCATACTCTCCGGAAATAAGTTGCTCTACTATGTTTTGATTTTCCCTGAGCTGATTTGAATCCGAGTAAGATCCACAGTTCTACAACTATGAAGAAAACTACAGCACATATTTTGACAGTCTTTACGGAGACCTCTCCAGCGGAGACAACAGCGACGAAATGTTCGAAAGCAACGTTATCGAAACGACTACAACTACAACGACAACTACCACCACTACAACAACTACAGAAGAACCGACAACAACAGAAATCCTAACTACTTCGGCGCAGACAACTGAACCTACAGAGAATGAAGATGGAGGACTAGAATTCAAACGAAATCCGTTCACCCCCTCGCTGAGAAGTGGCGTTCATTCGGTAAAGTCAATTATATTCTCAATATGCTAAAATTGTTAAGGACTGTATGGAATGCCACGGAGAAGACATGGCAACCTGCCGTGGTCGATCATCAACAACATGTGCCGGTCCGAATGACGTTTGCCTGGTCACCCTTCGATCGCGCACAGGAACAACCGAGCCATTGATCTATTCTCGATGTGCCCCTCTCAGGTAAACATTGAAAAGATAATAATCAAGCTGATCATCCTTTAAATAGTGTGTGCTTGGACCACGAAGCTCAAAATTTTATTGGTCCCGTGCCTCAGTGCCGAACGAAACACTCTGCAAGGTTCAGTCGAGGTTCCGTGTGCTCATTCTGTCATAAATTGGGCGATACCAACACGATGTTCCTTCTGGGAGCTAATGAAATCGAAACGGACTCAACTGGATCAACAACGGTGTCGATCGCGACTGCTCTTTCTAATCCAGAGCTTTATTTCTCGAGCTCTGGTGCGAACTATATTTACGGATCCCAAGGCTGGTACTAATGAGCACAGCCTCAATCTGAAAGACCACATTATGAAGTCAGTTCACTGTATAAAATAAAACCAAAGCCAGAAACAACAGTTGGTGATTGATTGATTGAGAACGAATTTCCCACCATGAGGACTCGTAAACATTAACTCTTTCTGGATTATCATAGTTCCCATAACTACAAAAATAGGAAGGCCGAACATAATCTGGAGCGGATTGGTTTTCCACTTGTGGGACATTGTGCTTGGCGCCACGGGCTTTGTGCCCGAAAAGGCCCACCGCTTTCAATGGGGACAATGCAAGCAGCGTTACCAGATACTGCTAGAGAGTTTTCATCCAAAACTCGACAGCAATTTTGCTCATTCCCAAAAACCCTTCGCAAGAGAAGGACTGAAATCGAAAATCAAAGTTTTTGAGAGAAGAAATATAGTTTGATTTTAGGAGCTAAATGCCAATGCCTTTGAAAATTTATAAACTGTACTGAATCGTCTCTTGAACACGAGACCAATAATACTTTATCAAAGCTGAGAGCAAAAAGGAGGCAAAGTTCATGATTGTCGAAAGACAAGGAATACTGTCATGGAATTGCTCTCTTGTTGCCCTCGGCAAAATCGACGATTGCTGACCAAGAGAGAGGTATCTATGTTTATTATAAACTTTTATCGTCAAGAACAAGGTGATCTCGTGAAGGGTTAGTGATGCTCCGTTTCGCTGTGCAGGTGAAGATAAGCTGAATGACACTAAGAATCGTTTGAAAACCAGAAACGACGGAAACAGTTAACAAGATAGCATGATTTGATGTTTCAAGTGATTTTTCTTCTTTTTTTGGGTTTCTCACGATGATGCATAGAATTATATTTTGATGCAACTCTCAAGCCCGGCCTAAAATTTCGAAGAATCGTCCATTGAGCAAGCAGCTGTCTAGCTCACCATATTTTGTCTCACTTCTTTGAATATCAGTAAAAGTGGGTTCACAGTCGAACGCTCCTGACCCAACATCATCGTCTTCAGAGTCAAAATTATCGAAAATTTCATTCTTCTTCAGTATTCTGTAGATGTTGATATCTGCAATGGCAAGTGTTAGAAACTTTTGAGTTCTAAAGAATTGAATAACCTGAAAATCTAAGCCCAGAAAAGACAGATATACTCGCATATACGAATAAACTGCACGTCGCCAGTACTATGTGTAAATTAAGACAGATGCCTGAAGCGCAGGAAATCCCAAGAATGCCTACCACTGAGACAATAATCGTCAATCCAGAAAGAGAGATTCCAATTAGTGGCCAGAAATTCTGTATCCGAGTATCTTGAATAAAAACAAAAATTGAGAAACCAAGAAGGCTAAATGCAATAATATTTTCTTTTGGGAGCTTTGTCTATTTGCAAAAACTAATTAAAGTATGAATGTTATAGTCATTTAGTGATAAATTATTGGGATTAAAGCTCTTTCCTATTACAGCTACGATCGAAAAGGCTCTTCTCAAGTCTAAACACATTTATTCTTTTGCTTTCTACTTCTCTTGTTTTATCGACAAGCCCTCTAGGGAAGTTCCGCTTTCGACTGATAAAGTTTGAAGCCCTGGTCGAACGCTTTTCGTTTAAACATTTTCTATAACGCAAAGCTTTTCATCAACATCTTGATTATAATTTCTTAAATTTGCCCTAATTGCGAGTTTCAAGGTCATGCATAGAGTCAAACGCTTACCGTGAAATTCGTGGCCATACGTCAGAATGGATTTTTATAGCAAAATTATGAGGGTAGTTTCATAACTCGCAGATAACATGTTTTGACTACGAAAACCGCCTTAATAGATCGCAACTATTTCAAGGTTAGTGACGTCACTAACCTCATACATCTTTGAAAATTTTTATTGACCACCTCGGAAATGTCAAAAGTTGATTCCACACTGATGCAGCTGTCATGCCTCGAATTTCTCTTCTAATGCGCATGGAATTTTCCTTGTTGATGACACAGTAAAACTGTCTTGGATGCGAACAACTGTCTTCTTGGAACTAATTTATCAAGTTCAAGATTTTTCTTGGCAAGTAGCAAACAGAAAAGACTTCGAAGCTACTTCAGATCTATAATTTGTCGCAAGATTCGAAAATTGAAAATGCAGTTGAAGAAACGACGCCAATTTCGTTTTCTTTTTGGTTTCGTAAGGAATTTTTAGAATGATGAAAACATTTACTTTCTCGTCTATAAAAGTATCATCTCGCTGTCAATATGACGTACATGGCTTAGGTGTATTGTTATTTTGTGACAGAGAACGTCACGCGTTTCAGGGCCTGTTGCAGAGGGATCGAGAGTTTGCTTTGGTTCTGAATAGTTGGCCCGCCAACATTCCAACCAAGCTGTTACAGTGATGTTTGAACAATATACAGGAAGTTTTACAAAGAATATAACAAAAATTTACACTCTTGGTTACGACTTTGCCAGGTGCTCGTGAATGCGCCGTATTTCCGTGGCGAGCTGATTTCCAGCCACCTAGAAATGGAACAATTAAAACGTCCGTCGCAACATTTACGAAACACTTACCCTATCATACCACTTTGGATCCCGACCGCGAGTATCAAAACGAGTTATATGCGTGAGATGGCTTTTGCCGTTTTCTAGCGGCTCGATAGTCCATTGAGACAAGAGAATCACTCCCCGCACATCGCCGATTAGAGGTGCCTAAAAACAAAATTTATGCAAAAGTTGGTTTAAATTCTATTTGAGCGCTAGTAAAAGACTTTAATTATGTGGTGACATTTTATATGAGGGTAACGTTATTTACTGAGGTCTACGGATGGGCCGAAGATAAATAAAAGTAGAATGAAGACAATGAGGCCCTCACCTTCGAATGACGAGTGCTTGTGACGAAAAGCTCACACTTGCCGCTTGGTCGATATCGCCAAGCTCTGTAAACCACGTAGTCACGGTGAGGATGTGGTGACATGCTTCCGGTGACGTATTGCGTGATGTCCGATGTGTCGTCCAAATTGTCAATATTGCGCATTTCGAGAAGATCGGGATCCCACTGGCTTCTTTCGTTCAGGACGGCATTGAGAACGGCCTTAAAATCAAAGATGACTCGTTGTTGTTTTCGATAAGTACTGGCAAACACACATAAGTTGCTAATTCAATTCCTGGAAAATTCAAAATGTCTTTGATGATGATAAAATAACTTCCGGTTTGTCAGAGTTTGAGAAAATATTAGGCTTACCTTTGGACAGCCTTGAATCGTCATGCGACAGCGGAAAAGCTTTAGCGGCATGTCGTCGTCGCACTTCCGTGTATGCACAGAAACTGAAGAGCAGTTCGCATTCAATTGATATTTCGACCAGCTCGAACTACTGTAGTCTGTTTGAAGTTTCCTAGAAAGAAAACATTGTTGGACTTTGAGAGGGCGGAGACGTGCACTTACTTTTCGACAAACTCGTTGAGTTGGTGAACAGATGGCATATTTCCTAGCTCCGCTAGAGAAGATCTTCCGGCTGTTCCATTACACCAAGGTTGCATTGGGTAATAATTTCTTTCGAAATACGGAAGAGATTCTTGCATTCTTTTATCATGAAGGTAAAGCACTTATGCGCGGCCACGGACTCGTTATGAATTCTTGTGCTTTCGTCAGGCGAGGGCATGCTTGATGAGCCGTTGCGTCGACGGAGAAAACTTCCTGTTGAGCGAGAGGAATTGAGGTTGAGTTGGAAGAGAGAAGGCGCAAAGCAAACGGCGAGATTGTCAGCCGTCATTGAGTTTTCTTCCGACTTGCCTGCCACGTCGGACAGAAAATACAGCAAAGTCTGGAGGACTTCCCGATTCTCGTCGGGGAGGAGCATGATAGCGGGTTGAACTGCTTTTAACCAGTATTGAGGTGGAATGTCTACAAATTCATTGAGCCGTTTCGACTTATCAAAGTTCTACCGAGAAAAATTGAGGTGAAGGTCTGTGAAAGTTTTCCAGTCATGAGAGGCTCAGGTAAGTCGCGAAAGTATCCTTTCACTACGTCTGCGATATCGTACGGGGAAAAATTGTCGAATTTGAATTCGAAATCTTCGGGATTTGCCTCCATCGTCTGTCGAAGCTTTTGAATTCGAGTTTTGACTCCTGATTTTCGGAAAAGTCCCTTTCAGGCGTGCTCGACAATGATGTAAAATGGAACGACAGGCTTGTCATAGTAACGCGTTCTGCGCGACCGAAAGAATCACGAAATAGACATCAGATGGAAGTGATAGTGCTGTCTGATAAAATCGGAAAATGTTGTCGAGCACGATCCTGTTGTGTCATCGCGTTTCGTCGTAGATACTGTAATGCTCGTTGCATCGGAAGCGGCAGTGGTTGTCCATAATTTTGAGCATTTTTTAACAGGCTCACTCCGAACATATTTTTTCGCTCGTAAAGAGTTGCTCTTTAGCCGTTTGAAATTGAGTTTAAACGGAAGAGACCTTAAAAATTAAGTTAGCTATTGTATAGTCTATAATTCGTGGGTGATGAATGCGATACTCTTCTATCTATCTATTCAAAAGTTACTTTTATAATTCTGCTTTGAGTTCAAAGAGTTTTGAACTTTGGGAGTATCAATGTTCTATTTACTGAGAAGCCACATATGCGCATAAACGAACCACCAACTCATAAAAGAGTACTTCAAACGATGTTTACTGTAAATGACAGCATATCCTTTCACAGCTAGCAGAAGATAAAACATCTATTGTCGAATATACCAAGTCGAGTTTTCCGATAGAGCTCAAAAAAAAAAACTCGGCAGTTATTTCGACTTTGATAAAACTCCAGGAAGAGATAACTTTAAGTGTGTTTGAGTAAGAAATCAACGTCAAGTTTACCCAGTGATCGATATATTTTCGCTATCACGCGACTTTTGTTTCTACCAACGAGCCTAAGGACTATTTGGGAGAAAGTACTTACCAGGCCATTGTTTCGTTGTTTCGTATCGTGCTGTATCTTTCCATGTATGACGTGAGCCTGAGCATGGCAATCTTGCGAAGCATCATAACCTAACTTCTTTGTGAAATAAGTTCTGTTTATATAATCACTTGCCTGTCCAGCAGAAAGATTGCTCAACTGAACATTACGACTTCGAAAGCTCGGCTGATGATCCCGATAGAAACTCTTCCAGCGCAAACGTTTTCGACAGCTTCGCGTTCTCACCGGAACATGCCACGTTTGGTCGGCTTCGAAGTGGTCTGACTCTTGACCGGAATCGTCCATCGTCGAGTTCGGTCCACGAGAGCCCGCGTCATCTCTGGGGCACATGGATTCGCTGATGTCGGCGGAAACAGAGAAGGAGCGAGTTGACGACGCGTCATAAGTTGATTCTGGAATAAAAAGCTCCACTCCATTCTGTTGTTCTTCGTCCTCGTCGTCCTCGTCACCGAAGAAACAATCGAAGGCGTGGCGCTGTTCATTTCGTGACTTTTTATGAATTCCCGAAATATCTTTTTATACCCATGAACTTATCATCGAGTGCACAAATGTTGCAGAAATCGCAAGCGAACGACCTTCATTGCTATTTACACTATCCGTGCAAAGTTTAGTTTAAGAACGTTCAGTCCCCGAATGTTGCTTGGCCACAGCCGCTCCGAGCGCGGCCTAACAATTACGAGCCTTCATAAATTAGCTGCGCCAGTGTTGAAACTACAAAGTCACTCTGGAATACCAATCAGACCTGCCCCATTTTGCGGGCTGTTTGAGGTCATACGAACTTCACGAAAAAAAAAATGGTAGCAAAAATTTTCCAAACGTATTGAGAAAAATCGTGAGCTACAAAATAAATAAGCCCTCGAAAGTTTTGATGTGCCCGTTCTCAATATAAATAAGAAATGACTTTCATCGGGAATCTTTCCTGTTTCGGCCGCTCTAGGGTGTCATCGTTCTTTTCAAAGAGCAAATTCACATCAGTGAGCATTCGCTTGATGCTCTCCAGTTCTTCGAGCATGCCTTTTTGGAGCGTGTCCATTTCTTCGGCAAAGCTTTCGTCTTTCCTCTGGCTTGGATTGAGGGTGTTATTTGGGGTTTGAATCTGATCGAAATCATCGTTGTTGTTTACGCTGAGCTCGCTCGATAAGTTCGTCGTTTCCTCATCGTTCAGATTATCATAAATACTGTTTGGGCGGCGCATGGAACCCGAGGTCGAGTCGGAGAGATACAGTTGAGTAAATCGCTTGCCCGAGTCAGAAATAAAATTTTCGGAGTTCTCCGAATCCGAACTAGCCGTGTTCAGCCCAATGTCGAGGCCAAGACCACTCGTTGTGTCCGAGTCAGTTTTATCGGAGAGCTTCGTCGTCCTTAGATTACACAGTAGAGGGACCTCTTTTTATGATCCTACCTTTGTCCCGTTGAGGAGATATCTCGGCAATTGTAGCGGTATAAATTCTCCATGCCTGATTTTAGAATAGGATTCCCAATAGTGATTGTTTTCTTTCTAACTGGTCGTTCTCTTGTTCTGTGATTACTGATAACAGCTCATTTTCAATCTCTGGGAAATATTGGTCTGCAGTTGATAACTTAAAAGCTAGTATACGAGAAATGATCTCATCTCCTGACCACTGGGTAACCAGTAACGATAATGGTGCGTATTGTTTGGAGAGCAAGCACAAGCTCTGTTGAGGCTTTCGCGCGCCCTCACTTATCCAGAGCAGATATTCGCCTTTCGGCGAGTTAAGTCTGGAAGAAGATGACATGCGCTCATGCTTACTCAAACATTAAAAACAAGTGAAATTAACAGTGCCCAGAAAGTACGCCATTATAATTTCAACTATCGTTAACTAAAGCGCTAAAACAATCAAAAATAGTCACTACCGGCAACGGATGGGCAACGGCAACGATAAGTGAAATCCAAGAACTCTTAGAAACAGATAGCCACGCACATTTTCGAATAGCGTTTTACGCGTAATACTCGTCGTGACAATAGAATTTAAACTTTGAGTCAGAATTTTGGAATTCCGGAGATCTATGGGATTTTCTAGCTAAAGGACTCGCAATACTTATTTTAATCTGTCTGAGTTAATTTTAGTGAGCTTTTCCTGAGTGGGCGAAATTTGCGCATGAAAGAAGAAGTCTTCATCATTCCTCGGCGATCAAGTGAGGCGAATTCGTTGTTAATCTCGTTGCTCTGGTCCATATCGGAGTCTTCGGAAGTGGGCTGGAGCTGAGTTACGCGCGGAGATATTCGGCAGCGCTAAATTGAATTTTCGATAGCTGTTATTTTTCTTGAGTGGGGTTGAATACTCGCTCTCTACGTGTATCAGGCGCCGTACTCGCACTCATTTTTACTACTCGTGCGTGTTTTTCGCAAAATCAGCAGGCTTGTGTAAAGTCTTGTTCTGAGAGTTGAATGAGACTGATTGTGTAATAAAGGCATTTAAACGTTTAAGAAAATATAACATCGCCAGATGAGAACACAGTCAAATCGCATTGTGGTGTGACACTTGCACAAATATAGTCAATTGAAGCATAGTTACAGTAGCACTCCTGTCAAACACGAACTTGCCTCCGACATTTCACTTTCAAGAATTTCAATAAGAGATATGAACTATTTCTATAACTTATTTCAGAACATACAGTATTACCTCGCAAGAGTATTATTACCAGCTTTATCGCTCGGACATAATGGAGCCTTGAAATACAGTAATATCTGCCCAAAGCTAACTCAAAAACGATTCTCTCTATTTAAGTGCAGATGAATAGAAGTAATTCTTTTGATCTTCTCTACTGAGAGCGCGGGACGGCCCCCTGCGAGTGACAAAAGGTTATACTGTGGCCGCACAAAGCTGAAATTCCACAGATTGCAGTGTACTTACAGAGTTTGGCGTGCTCGCACTTCGCCGGACACCTTGAGTCTTGTTCCGGGCCCAGACTTGTTTTTTCCTGTCCAGCGTCCAAAGTTGGGAGAGGCAAACATCGTCCTCCCCATCCATAATGTCGATCCCATGCATCTTAAAATAATGTCAATCTCCATAGTTTTTGACAAAGTTAGCTTTGAGTTTCACGGTCAAGTTGACTTTTGCTTGCTAAATATTGGTTAAATGTTCCTTCCGGAAGTATTTTTGGCTGGCATGTTTGAACAGCTTAACCGAATTAAATTTAGGCATCGATAAATAGTCTCCTAATGCAACAGTAGTAAGGATACAACCGGAGAGATTAATAATATGTTAATTTCTCGAGCCAGATGACCAGTGATTGATGAACATGTGAATTAGCGTTGATACTCTGCTTTCAACTGAGCAAATAGTTAGCGCGATATTAAATTCCTGGGGTGAAAATATGAATTTAAAATGATTCCTGCCTTTACGAGAGTCATGAAGTGACTGTTTCACAAGGCAATGGGCGATGATGAGCGCCGCGAGGTGAGAGAACCGGACATAATTTTATCGAATGTGTGATATAATCTGTGTTTGGACACGTCTGGTCCGTGGGAAGGCAACTGTCGGATGTGCCTCGACTAGCAGTCGCCTCAAGCACAATATCGCCCAGAGCCAAACACGAGTAGAACAAATAAAAATAAATTCTCACCGACTGCACGAAAACATAATAATCTGGCCATAGTTAATTTCAAAACCTGTCAAATTGGCATTAGGTTGCAGACTAGTGTCACAACATGTTGTCTCTGGGAATGCATAAAGTCCCAACCCTCGTCTTTCCCAGGACTGGAAATATCTCTGGAATGTCGGAGAATCTGTCTTTTTACAAGTTATAAACCTTTTTAAAACATATCATTTGAGTGGCTTTCTCCAGAGATGGGAAATGTCTCTTCCGCCTGGGTAGATCCTTGAGTCTGTTTTTGTTGACAAAGGGGCTTCTCAGGTTCTGGCGGTGCTAAGGTTCTGAGCGCGCTTGGAATATCTTGTTCGGGCTCAGGTTCGCCTCGTGTGCCCAAAACACTAATTCTCTTCAAGACTCTTTAGAACGTGCGGGCGGTCCATTCTTTTGTATCAGTCTCTTGCTCTGTCACAACAGAGAGCAACAGTCTATTCTAGCGCCATCTCGGCGTTCCTACTATGGGTAATAAGGTTGCATGGTTGGGCACGCGCCAAATTGTGCCCTGAGGAGCTGCATATCAAATGGTATTGTCAAAATTGACGTTCACTTGTTCAAAAAAGTCTCATCATCCACGCAATCAAGCAAGTCAATGCGTGTATTGGGGAAAGAATACAAGACGTTAGTCTTATCTTTTCTAGCGAGTTCACTAAAATATATTTTGTCTTAGTCAATAAATAACAGAAATCCAACATTTCTAAGTGTCTAAAATTCTTCACTTGATTTATCTATAAAATTGAACCATTTAAACACCACGATCTTTAGTTATTAAAATAACTTGAAAATATTTTCAGCAATTAAGTCAAGACCAGGTTGCATTAACCTTTATGGCTAGTGCAGATTGCTTGACTCCGAGGAGTCATAAATTTTCAACGAAAGCTGCCGGAGGCAATTCTTGGCCAACCTCCTGGCATAATGCCCAGAGGATTCAGCTGTGAGCAGATCGGCTTTAGGATTATATCTGAAAATTATTAATCACCAATTATAAATGGGCGAGTTAAAAATTGATAGAATTGACTCGAGTGGTGATTGTTGACAGGGCATGTGAATTTTTGCAATTGTATTAGGTGAGAAGCTGAACTCTAGTGTTTCCAGAGGAGAATCTATTAGGCACTTTCCGGCAATTAAAGATATCTCCTGTGCAGATCACGAGTTCCGTATAGAAAGAAAGCGAACTGTAACGAGTGTTTGCGCAGCGGTCTCAGATCGCTCTGACCCACGTCAAATTCGTTTGGCTAAATAATCTTTACTCTGAATAAGGATCGCATGAAACCATTTACTGTTGCCAGATAAAAATGTAAGAATCTGAACACTCGTGAGCGCATCTTCAAAAACAGTATTCCTGTTTGATTTTAACAGTCAATACAGTTTTCTGTGCCGTATTTATGGGCAATCTTGGTTGAATACGCTGAAAAATATTCTCAAGAAGAATTTACCGGACAAATGCGTGTTGATTGTAGCTTCGCTGCATTCAACCTTTCAATGGGCCGATAAAGCTTAGAAAATATATTTTGTTTGTGTGGAGTAGTCACGCGCAATCTCATTTCAAAGAGATGAAGGGGTCATGTTAACAAATGTGATAAAGATTTGATCAAGCATCAATTTTGTAAATATAAAATCGACTTACTGGAGGCGGCGTCGCTGCAATCGTGTCCGCCGCGATTGCTGCTTTGTTCAACAGCTCGAGTCTCCTAAACCAAAAATCAACTTCATATATTTAAAAATGTTTCTGAAATGACAGTGGATTTGCATGGTCTAAGTGACCTTTGCAGAGGTTGACAGATATTCGTATTTGCTGCAGCTGATGCCCCATGACGAAAACTTTGCAGAGGAAGTACTTGGCTATTTATGGAAAGCTGTTCTTCGATTGCGAATTTTTACGTGATAGAGTATCGATCATTGACCCATGAATTATCACAAATTTATGTGGCGCCAGGTAGAAGTGTAGCAGCCACTGTAAAATCTGATCTTCGGTCTCAAAGGAACTACTGAATCCCCGTTAAATTCAAAGTAGAAGTGATTCTTCCAACTGACCCAATTTTGCAGGAGGAAAAGTCGCTGAACCCTGCGGAAAAGAGTATATACTAGCCAGAATCTACTAATCCACGCTCAAATTTGGAAAGATTTGAGCTCACTCAGCAGTTGTTTTTGTTTGGTTGAGGATAATTTCGAAGAAGGTCAAATTCAATATTGCAAAATGTATCTCACCTGCGGACAGCACGCTGGGAGTCTTTCTCCAAGAAATCATGCTCGTTGATAATGGCGTCTATGTAGAGCGGGAATTTGCCATCTAAATCGAGTAAACAGAGTTTGTTGCCAGCACAGCTTACCTATAAAAAGCTGCGCGTACTGTGGGAATCCAGTCTGCCTCAGCCATCGGCAAGCTTCGAATGCCCGCGTCTCTAAATTGTTTTCGTCAGTAATGGTAGTCTTTGATTTTAAATTTACGGAAAAGGGAGAACCCACCCTGAGAAAACCGTTGAAATTCCATAAAACTCATCAAAACAACGTCCTTTCTCTCTAAAGCTTTATGGACAAAAAATTTCAAGTGGTCAGAAAAAGCCCGTCGCCGAGTGGAAGCCTAAATAACCGAAAAGTCGCTTTTGTTCGAACAGGCGGCCCCAAGCTTTGGCTTTGCTTAACCTGTATTCAATAAAAGAAGGAGGGTTTAGTCAATCCTATTAGCTTTTGATAACTCCTTGTCGACATTAGCGATATTTTTGGCGGTTTCAATAAAAGGAGGGTGACAACACTGCTTTTGTTTAGCGCGGATTCACTGTTGCTCAACTTTTAATACTTATCGTATACAATTTAAATTCCTACGGGTATGCAACGCCGCTCATTCCATGCATAGTGGGGATGCGTATAATTAACCGTGTCTGAATGGAGTGAGAGGATGTACGCATCGATGCACCGTGTTATCAACAATCGGAGGTCGAGCATGCAACATGTTAGGTGCAGCATTTTCTTTCCTCCAAGAGACGGGACTTTTTCAATATTACTGTTCCTACAAAGAGTATGAAGAGTATTATGATCCTGAGCTCGAAAATGCTTATTGAGAGGAAATAAACAGTTAAGGTGCTTTTAGGCCAGATTAATAATCGGGTTTAACACGTTTGGATTATTTGAGCGCGCAATCTAGGAAGAATCTAGTTTCCTTCTTTTTTATGGATGGCAATATATATGTTTATAGCGTGGATATTCTTTTTGGCAGGCACCAGTCAACTGGCGGGCTCTTTTTGAACGACAGTATTTCCTAAAAGGTCACGGAGACTGTATTAACTTATGATCCAATAATGCTGAGAAAAGTGATCAATCGGTGCATTTGTGATTCGACTTAGGTAAATTTGCTCTTACCGTAATCATTGCGTTCGTTTTTCTTCAGCCTCAACGAGTTGAGTCTTCTTATCATCAGTCGAGGACAGTGATCTCTCTAAAACTTCTTTGTTTCTGATCTCTTTGTCGAAAAAAAAAATATTGAAATTTTGAATGAAGGAATGTTCTCTCGACGGGTCAACTGAATCGCGATCTCGGAGCAACGGGCGGCGGAAGCCGATTGAGGTCGCCCAGCGGGGCCGAGCAAACCTAACACCTTACCAAATCCTTGAGGGAATGCGCTCGAGCGGATGTGAGACCTCCAGTAGGCCCAGTCTCAGTCTGTGTACTAACTGAAAACTTTTTCTACAATTATCTTTTTTCTTCTTTATTCGGATTGCGGAGCAAGTAAAGCCCTCGTAATAGACAAAAAACAACAACGCACTGAGTCTTTACCAAGATTTTTTCTCATGAACTCGAATAAGCAAATTCATTGATATAATACAATCGAGTTAGCATTGGCATACAACTGATATTTGTGATGTTGAGTAAGCAAAAATAACAGCTCCCAAAAAGAAAAAGGCAAAGGTCCAGCGCTCCCCCGTTGTTTTTCCTATTCAAACTTTCGGTATTTTCCACAATTTCAAACAGCTGGCCGAAATTTTGCGAATTAAATTCTCCGCAAGTGATCTTTGTGAACTAGTAAAATTTGAAATTGACCGCGTCGGGCGACTATAATTGAAAGAGAATCCTTGCCAGCTCCTATATTTTCCCTACGAAAATATAATTTCTTCCTTTGATATCGAACTTATTAGGGGACTCGCTGACCAGTGTTATTTTAGATTTCGAAGATGTATTCTTATTCTGCAATGTGGCTTTCCGTATTATTGAGTTTTTACTAGTGGAAACCAGCTAAGAAGGTTCTTTTTTGAGATTATTGATTTTATCGTTGGTTGCGCGATGAAATTTTGCATTGACGCGGTAATAGCATTGTGGTAAATTTGGAGGAAGGAAAGTTGGATCCGCGATAAGCGCGCATCTCCACATCGCAAATAATCGGTTTATCTGACACTGATTCTTGGGCTCACCACAGCAACACCTGCTTACATATCCGATCCGAAGAGAGATCGAATTTAATTTTCGGAAGCATAAATTTTGCAAAAAATCCCAGTTTCCCCGTCTGATCAGTAGGGAACAACAGTTGTTATCTATCCCAATTCCCTACTTTTCCAATGTCGAAATTTAGACTAATTTAACGTTTGATCAGCCTAGTGGGCGGTAGTAATTGCGAAAATTTATTTCACACCGAGGTTTTCAGTACCACTCATGTGCCAAATTGGCTGACATTTAGCTCGAATTCAATGTACTTCTTCGGGATAGGGAGAGGGAGGTAAGCAATGTTTTCATTGATTGGACAAATTCCGTGAAAGCGGTTTTGACATATCTTAAGTTTTATTCTAAACGCTGACTGCACAGGAGAGGTGTTTACTTACCGCTTTTCGCGAAAACAAGAACGAGTTCGCCACAAGGGCGGAACCGACTTCGATCTGTTTCAATAAAGATATGTCGGTAGTTTGCAGCGACCAGCTCCCTCTTGGAGTGACGAGTTGCATGGAAAATAAGTTTTGAGGGAATTGGTTGAATTGAGGCCAAATGGTTGATGATCGAAGGCTTGAGAGAGTATGAGTCAATTGGCAAAAGCGAGCTGGAATGCAGCAGAAGTATTGCGACGTGAGCTCAAGCTCCAGAATATGTCAAAAACGCCAATGTGAGATTTTACGCCGACAGTGAAAAAAGAGCGAGCTCAGCGAGGAATGTTAAACGAAGCAAATAATTTTTAGCCAAAAGGTTGCGTTTACAACAAAAGCAAGCAATATTACAAACACTTACAGTAAGTCAGATAAGCGACTTAACGAAGTGTTGGAGTACCTTTAATGCGGAATATGCGGAGTTAGCGGAATTGTCATCGAATAATTTTTGATAAGTTAACATAATTGACAGTCAATATTTCATAAAATGTAGTAATAATAGCGCTGTGTTAAAGTTTCTCGGTTAAAAAAAAATGATTGATAAGATGTTTCGGATTCAATTTTTAATCGAAAAGCGATTCAACAACGCATGAGCGAGGAATAAATTGAGGTGGTGGTTTTCAATGTCAGGATAGATTTTAGAGTGATTTAGTGACCGGCTGGGAGAGCCGCTGAAATCGGAAACGTTAATTTGCCGCCGTTCAGGAGCCCAAGCCGTGGGTAAATCTATACTCTCAAACACTTTCGGCTATTCTCATAAGAATACCCTTTAGTTGATAAGAATATGCGAGATTGTTTATGTAGGCCCATTTCCGGCCGATGAAATGGGTCTTTTATCAAAGTTCCTTCTGCAAGCTTTGAGCGAATATATCGAAGATAAAGAACCTTTTCCTGGTGGAATGATAACGAAGGAAGTCTTGAGGTGACTGTATGCTCTTTGCCATCGTCTTCATAGTCTTTTCTTTCCAGCGGTTCTTCTTGAAATTGTTCTTCGTGTTGCTGGATTGCCTAAAACAGTGTTAGATTGTCTTGCTCATTAGTTGTCTATTAACCTTGATACTGTGTGCAGCAGGGTGAGCCTTGAGTTGATTTTAGATTCTTTTTTTTTTGGACGCCAGATTTGACGCTGAGATACTTGCCTAGTTTCTAAACATAAAAACGTCATTTACTCATAGTTCTGACAGGCTAAAGTTTGCCAGATTTAATGTTAGCTCGTTCGAGATCATACTCGTGACGACTCTCAAACATGCGATGTTCCAAAGTACTCACAATAATATTTAGATCTTCTTTCTTTCTTCTTGTTGGTTTGACACTCTACCATTCAAGCGCATCTTCCGTGCTCCGATGCTTAGGTAGGACTGACCCGCGCATTCTCATTCTTCTCTTCTTTTTCCATGGACTGAAAGCACATTTTAACTCTGAGTTTCTCTTGCAGGTGTATTTTTTGTGGTTGAACATTTTCTTACCGATCATGTTCTTCTTTCTCTTTTGAACGGACGAGTGAAGAACGACGGCAATCGAAACCGAGGTGGTAGAAGGCGATCTGGCGCTCTTGTCACCGCGCCACCACGTCCATAAACTCATCATTCTAACGCTCAGTTCTTATCTCCAGAACTTCTGATAAAGTATCAAATAAATTGACCTCTGTGACTTTCAAGAGATCGAAGCTTTTGATTCTAAAGAGAGCACTACCAATGCGCATGTGAGTCACATTGTGAGATATAATCACGTGCTTTATTCGGATTCTCAGATACACTTGCAGCTTTCTTTTCTAGTCTGGAAATTAACACAATTTAGATTTACTTTGATGCCAACAATAACCTTTTCCGGACTCTAGGGTATTGATATTTAATCTCTTTTATGACTGATTAGTTCTGATAACATTAGCTTATTCTGTTTCCGAAATTTCAATTTAAAAATTATCTTGTTTTCGTTTTTGATTGATGATGGCATTAACCATAATTGCCAAAATCGAGCTCATCCGAATCGAATTTTCAAAAAGGCATTCCGCCCTTATTTCAAAGAATATTCCAAAATCAACCTTCTTCAGTATATTCCCCGTAAAGAATTCAAAAACTCATCGGATTTCTCATCTCAGCAAGTTTTTTCTAGTAGATCGTCTTTGGGCATTCATGACTGAGTGAATAGCATCAAAGAACGAAACTCTTGTAAAACAATAAAATTAACTAAAGAGGATCGACAATTGCTAGATAGTATAAAACATCGTATTCATGCGAAGAAAAGTGGCAAGTTTCGTAGTTGCTTTCAGTGGTTCATTTAATTTCTTCCGGTTATACTTTGCTGTGGTCGGCGGTTGAATTCGCCGGACGCGCTTCCGACATCCAACTAAATCAACAAACTAGAACCGCGTAAACGGCCAAAATCTTTCCCCAAATCAGAAAATCAAATTGCGATCGCAAAGTTATGTCTAACGGTACATTTGCACTATCGCATGGGCAAATCTTGACTAAAAGCGCGGTCAACATTTTGAGATTTAGAAAGTTTCTTTTTCGTTTTTTTAATCATCAAAATGGGGAAGGATCGTCAGACCAGCGCTCGGAGGGAGTGGATGCGACAGAAAGCACGAGAAAGAGAGAACCAAGATGGCGAAGGACGAAATGAGCAATCCTCTTTAGTGAGCGGAGACAAATCCATTAACTTCTGTACGAAGCACGGTAATCCATACAAAGCAGATATACAGGTAAAATATTTCATTATCATTTACCAGCTTCAAATTAATAAAATTTAGATAACGTTGACTAACTCGCAGAGATTCGTAACCTCACGGAGCGACTTTGACAAGACACTGCGCATGCCAACTCCTGATGATGGCTTCGTTGATAGTCTTTGCCGATTAACCTCCGTCTCTTCAATAGATTCAATATATGAAATTTCTGACTACTCTCGATACGCAAAAATGTCTACAGCCGCCGAATCTACTCATCAGACTTTTTCAGGAAAGATAAATCTCTCTTGAAGGTCCTCCTTAAAAAGTATCGAATATTTATCATCAATAAAAGATGCACCAAAGTCGAAGAAGACTGCAAAGAAAAAACGGAACACGTCAAAATACGTGAATAAAAACAAAAAATCCTTCAAATCCTTCGGAAACGGGCCAGACACTCGCAATAGTCATCTCTTGCAAGAAAGTAGCAACTCAGAAAGGTATGATTTATTTTATAATTTATTAAATAAATTTATCACAAAAAATAGAAACGAAAGCACATTTGTTCCAGAAACATCTGTTTGGAGCGATAACTACAACCGCAGTTTCGGCAACTCACATTCAAACGATACAGATTGTACTTTTGTCCCGCAAACACTTGACACGACCTGGGCTTCTGTCTATAGCCAGCAATCTGAAAATACCTTCGTCCCGCAAACACTGGATGACACATGGAAAACTAACAATGAGTCTGTTGCTTACGTTCCTCAACTCATTAACGAAAATCATAACACCTAAGGAAACAGTTAATTAATTATAGTTATACACCCAAATCCTTAACTTAATCAAACCATTTAATACAAATCATACCATATATCATCTACATGGTATGAATATATCATATCAAATTATACAATCAAAAATAATTAACTGGTCCACAAGATCGACAATTCAATACATCTAAAATCAAGAAGAATAACCGAGAAAAAAACGCTAGCTAGTGACTTGAAGTCTGGAATTCGTATAGTTATCACTTTTTTAATAAAATATTTCTTTTTTTTTCAGAATTTTTCATCTATGTTTTTATTATTGAAGCATCATAGAATTCTTGCAGTATACATCTGGTGTGATAATTTGAGCATTTTCATGTAATATCAAGTGATAGCAAAGATTCAGATTTGGAGGACTACATCTTGCTAGAAGAGGAAGAAGTGATTGAATATTTATCTCTGAGAATTAAAATTAAACAGCCGTAGTTCTGTCGGTCGCACTTTTCACAACGCTATCGGATGCACTAGAGCGACGCAAACCTAGAGAGTGCACTTCTGAAAAGAGAATCAAGATGCAATAAAAGCGCAAACAATTAAAGAGTTTCTATATTTTTTACGATGGGATCAGGTGTAAGCCTTGACAAGGTACAAGAGCCTGTCTCTGTTGAATTTCCTTCAATATCGTCAAAGCGTCATTCTTTGGATACTTCGCAGGTCAATGGTTCAGAATCTGAACTTCAAATAAGATTATACAATCACAGCATGCAATATCACCCATTATTCTTCGCTAAAAAACTGTGTAATAGCACGGCAAGTTATTGCGAGGCCAGACTGTACAATCTTTTCTGAGCTTGATTTAAAATCTTGAACCCTAAAAAGCGTCGACGAGCACCAATAGAAAAACCAGTATCGAGACAAAAGACACTATCGGAAGTAGAATTTCCTCCACCGCCATCTGAGTTTTTCAACTCCAAAATTCCAGCACCGAGCCGTTTACAATCGGAGAGAATCCAGGTTTCATCTCGCACTGGGAGTAATTGCTCGATAAATCCATCGCTGGCGGTTCCAACAATTGGCCCAAACTTTTGTCAGACTGGCTTGTATAGAAACAGGTTTTTCTTGAATTGATTTCGTGGGTTTCAATTTTATCTAGCACTGTATCGTCAAGAGCATCAACGAGTCACACATTGAAAACAGCAAGGGTCCAGCAGAAGCGAACAATAAATTGCGAAAGCGTCTCCTCTCTCAATCTACCGCCGCCACCTCCGATCCTGACACAAAGCAGAGGAAGTCGGGCTCAATGCGAATCTAGATTGCTGTCGAAGAGGGGAGAAACTCTCCCATCAATAGCAATAACGCAAAGAACACGGGTCCAGTCGTCAAGAGTGTCCAGCCTTCCAAAAAGAGAAAACTCAGGCAAATTTCAAAAATGAATCATTTTAAAGTTTTATAATTTAAGAGTGAAAACATTTTTTGATCTTTGTAAAGCACGATCATCGAAATCGGTTCCCAATGCAAACGCCAAGGCAGACATACATAAAGAGCTTTTGAAGAAAGCGTCTTTCCGCCAGCAGCTCACAACAGAGGATATTGAGACAAAGATACAGGAACAGAAGGATAAACGAAAGGGGAGCTTGCGACACGATGATCAAACTTTGATCGGCATACTCAATCAAGGAATCGAACGTGTTAGAAAAGCTGTCGATAACGAAGCTGACGAGGAGGACTCTGGATATTTGGATGACTGGGGCACGGAGCAAGAGAGATCGCCAACGTAATTTTCTCTTTTGGGTTACATTGATAATTATGTTTTTGCAGTATTTCCGATGGAGTTTCACCCCTGATCTCCCCAAGTTATAATCAAATACGGCTAGGTAATTTAAGGAGAGTCTGCATATTCATGTTTTCTCTAGCTAACCAAAAAGCGTACGAAGAAGTCGAAAAGGCCAAGCTCTATGGCAATGGAAATATTATGGAAGGAAAAAAGCTATGCGTGAATAATAAGTTCGTAGGTCTATTTCTAACCAAGTTGCCAAATAGTATAAAATTTCACCCTTGTAAGTCAATTGATCTCATGAAAATGGAAGAAAAACGTAGAAATATTGATCGACTCCTGTCCGACACTCCTACTTCTGACGCTCCCGCGATGTCCATAAAAACAGTCTCATCGATGCCAACTCGATCTGTAAAGGTAGAAGATGAGCTCTTGGACGCAGTTGAGGAGAGAGTTCGCAAAGTTCTTCAGGTGACATCACTCATTGAGTTTTTGAGAAATAATAACCTTAGGACTGGAGCATCGACCAACATCAAAAATCTGGCACTCTTCCGAGCATCAAACAGTCGCTGGTGGTGAAATATGATTATTCTAAAACGTTTAGTAGATCAATTTATCCCCGGTTTTTCTATGATTGTCAACATAATCAATTATTCATCACTTTTGGAGACAGAGGAAGTCGTCCCTATCAGACGAAGAGACTCTACTCGATTCCGATTTGGAGAGCCTTCGAAGTTGGACTTTTTCGGAGAGGAGCAATCACAGGACAAGTTTTGCTCCTAAGATTCAGAATCAATTGCCTCATATACTTTTGCTCTCAATAAGAACGCTTCAATAAGAGTTTAACTTGATAAAGCAACGGTCAAGGCGGTACCAGAATCATAAGCTATCGCCCGATAAACAAGCACAGTCGTATTTTAGCTTCGATGCATAGGTGAACCTTTTCGAATCTAGGACCACAAAATTATCAATCTTCAGTGTCGGCGAGGCAGCGTACTACCGAAACATTCATCTGTAAGACCCTTGGGAAGAAAATTGTTCAAAATCTTTTTCATCAAATAAATTTATTGTTCATTATTATCCGTGAAAATGTTATCAATAATCAGAGCAGTGTATTTGAGTTGCAGGTAGTTCGGTTAGAGAGGATCGCTTATGTTCTCTGTCATTTCAGCATATTCGTTGTAATCTTAAAATTTAAATGATTAAAATAAGATCAAAAGAATACCTTGCAGTGTTTTTTCAAGCTCATAGCAAGCTCTCATCAATCGACTTCGTTCCGAATTCAGAAAAGGCAAACACTCTTTCAGGTGCTTGAATCAGTTGGCATCAAGTATTTATTCAGATTATACCTTTGTTTTGCTACTGGCAAAGTATGTCTCCTCGCAATGAATGCATTTTTCAGAGGGGCAACGTTTTCGGTGGTTCTCAACTTCTACAAACGGGAAGATCTCGTTGCAACCATCGACTTTGCATAGAAGCATCGATGTTTCAATTGCTTTCTTTTGAAAAGTTCGAGAATAATCATTTGAAAATCCTAAAAAAACGGAAGCTACTCGAGCTTAACCTGTCCTTGATAATCTGTGAAGGCGGTAGGAGAAATTTTGGGGGAGATGGACATCGATTACATATTCCACATTCTAGTTGACGGCAATATTCAACTTTGAAGCATTGACTTATACACTTGTTGCACACAAGCTCTCGGCAACACTGAAAATAAGCTAGAAAATTATGATCTATCTCTCACGGATGTTTCTCTTGGATCCTCCACCAGTTCTTCGCAGAGTTTACAGTTGAGGTTGATCATTTGTCTTTTATGTTTCGCAAACTTATCTTTCAATAATGAAACGAGTTTCTTCGAAATACGATATTTTGCAAAGTTCCTGCAATAAGCAACTTCGAGCCCAAAATATAACGATTTCTTCTTTTTCTTAAACTCCGGCATGGGAGCATGCTCTTTTCGAGTGTAAACATTGTCCTCTTCAGACGAAAAAGAGCTTGCTGTAGTGCTCGGATACTCTACGTTGGAGATTGTAGGATTCTCCTCTTTTTCATTCCCCTCTGGAAGGCTTTCTTCGCCCTTTTGACTATGTTGACCTGTGCTCTCTAATTTCTCACTCATTTTTGCTTCTATGACTTGCACTCTCCTTCAGACTGGCCGGATTTGGAATTATAAATACCCTGATACCAATCATGCCCTATCACAATTCATTTCAGTTGATTCTGAAAATCTGTCTCTTTTCTTGAACGGTAAGCATTCGTCACTAACTATCCCACAACAATATAGTTTGAGAGAGATGTATTTTGATGGCATATTTTATAAAAAAGAAGGAACAGGTTTAAACATGGACGGATTCCGTGGAGGCAAAGACTGCATTTTCTTTTAGTGTCACTGTCTGGTCGTACTAAATTTAAAGTTATGAATGGCTGGGAGAGTCCGATCGCTTATTTTTGTGAGTCTACTAGACATTATCATTTATTAGCTGTGTTACGATTATATCTACTTGTAGATAATGTTAATTTCAAGACTACCGTAGAAATGCTTACCAATGAGCGATAAGAGTAATAATTATTCTGAATCAAATTGTGACTGAGTTTGTTACCTCAATTATTTCTTATTTTTTGAGGCTTTTGATATCTTTAGCCACGTGTTGAATGGCTACCAAAATTGTAAAAGATTGAGATAACAAAATTTAAAATAATGATTCTTCCTTGTTTTCTTGAGAAAGATAAAGATAATTGTCAAGGAAGAAGCATTCTGTGGATGATTTGTTGTGAATTAGTACCTTTTCTGATTCGGGCAAAGTTTGTGTTGAGGTTGTTCTTTTTGGAGCTGAGTGGAGTGAGCTCGAATTGGCTAATAAGGATGCGTTTTCTTCGCCATTCGGGACGTTCCAAGTTCCGCTTTTCGAGCGTTTAACCGAAGCTGTCTTTTTTGTCTCCGCCACTTCGTTCAAGTCCACGGAAGAGGTAATATCATCAAGATCAGAGTCTTAATGTATATTCTCGTCTTGTTATACTATTGAGTTCTTACCTTTTTCATTTGGTCGATAAGCTTCCTCGTGTTTGTTGAAGCACATGAAATAAATGGCAGCAGCAATAATAAAAACAACGGCAAGTGATCCAAGTACAATCGCAGCAACAATAGCCCCGGCCATTTCAGCTTCATCTTCAGGGCTTACCTAAAATCAGTAACTTACTGAAGAAGCTCGAGATCAATTTGCATTGTGCTGTAATTACAGTAATCCCATCACAGAAGACTCACACTAATTCAAAATACTTTTTTGAATCTATCTTTTAATCCCAAAGCGCTCAGTGACTAAAACACACAGAAAATTTTGCTCAATCAAGAATTATCCGCAACTACTTTTTCATTATCGCAGTATACTGGTGCTTAGTTACAGATGTCGATATAACTCATGAAAAACAGTTCTAAGCTGCGATAATTAAAAGCTTTGCCGAGAATAAATGTGTCAAAAGCATACTGTGTCATTCAAAAGTTAGAATATACCGTATAAAAGATTTCATCCTCAAGACCCGGGTCACTTCTTTTGGGTAGGAGAGAAAATCGTTGTTTGCTCGAGCATACAGAGGTCGGTTAAGATCAGTTAAATTCATATTTACGAACAGAATGAAATTAATGATTCTACCCAAACTGAACGAGCCGGCAGATCGCCCCTGCCCTTCGAGAACAACTGATTCATAGTCGTTCGATGGCCGATGCCCTCCAGTAGTCACGTCATTGACAACCGTGGTTGTCTCACTTACCGCAGCCGTGGTAGTCGGAATCGGAAGGCAGTGATCTCTAAAGACAAATGCCACTGCACTTGCACCAAGGATTGATTCCGCGACAACTTTAAAAGTTTAAAGTCACCCGTCTTCTTTGGTCATTTTACCTGTTACGGCAGTAGTATTATCGAATGCGGATGTAGTAAAGTTCACTGAATTAGCAACTTTACTATCGAACTCAAAGCTGGGGTCTTCTTCAGGGCCTTCCCACCTAAGAGTCGCCGGAGGCTGGAGAACAGGCGATGAGGAGCTCACGTAGACTTAATTAATTGTATGAAATTTTTACAGCTGAAATATGACTGAATGAAATAACTAAACTATGCTTACAGGAACACTGGTCGCCTTCACGTGTCATTTCTACGGCAACAATAGCCAGTTCCCCGGTTTCGACTGTTTCGCACGTTTCTGTTTGAGTTTGGCCACAGCTGCTACTTGGCTTTGGTGCCCCAAGCCTGAATTCTTGCACAATGGAGCCATCAACGTATGTCGGATGTGCGACTTCGCAAGTGACAGCCTTAATTTATTCTTTTCTTATTTTTTTAGATTTAAATAATGGCGGGGAGCCAATTCTTAAGCTCTTGAGCGCAAATAAAATGGGTGAGTTCTTAAAGTTCTACAATGACTTTCCCAGCAGCTACAAATCGGAAATTGAGCTTTCAAGTTAACAATAGCAGAAGTAACTGTAAAATACTAAACTCAAATACCTTTCCGTCAAAAGCTTTGGTCAACTGATACGAAGCATTCACGAGATCATTTCCATTGATTGTTCGTCCAAGCTTCTCATCAATGATAATGCTTGCGCTTGCGTATGGCTTCCCATTCTCTGCACCACAAGAGACAAAAAGAGTTTTTTCCTTGATGTCGTGCTGAAACAGGATTTCATCGGGACGGACTTGAACTTCTGCTGTGACTACTGCTTCACTGGATATTGGTCGGGGAATATCTGATTGCACGAGTTTAGCGATAAAAACTCCGCATTTATATACCTTGTGCAGTAAGTCCACAGGTGAACTTGGCTTGATCGAATTCGAGTGACGATGACAAAATTCGTAAAACAGCCACTCTCCATCCATCAAGATCTTCGTTGTGTTCAAGCTCCGATTTCTCGGGCCAGTCGCCGTACCAGTTTCTTTTGCCACTGACACCCTCAGCGCTGACAATTATATCTTCAGGGTCTAAATGATTTTGAGAAAAGACCAGCTTAGGTCACACATTTTGATAGATTGGTCGCGAGTAACTATTGTTATCTGAAGGCTGCTTTATGTGATCCGGAATGGTGACGTTCGACTAATATTTACCGTCGCCAACGGTATCGAATGCTCTGTTTGAAAATTATGTGATGTTCAAATGTTTATGGCGAGTAGTGCGAATGAATGTGTCTTTGGCAAATGTGCGCTCTTACGGTAAGAGTCTTACCTATTAAAGAAGAACCTGAGTATTCGCCAAGAGCGAAATAAATGGAGGTAAGTGTCGAACTTTCTGGCAGTCGGTAGCGGCATTTCAGCTCTAGTGGCTCTTCTTTGATCCCAACGGGATCCTTCATAAAGAATTTCTTGGATTACCAAAGGCATATATTTTTACCTGGAAATCTATCTCGACACTGTCTCTAATTTCATCTGCCCTCCCAAGAGCGAGAAAGGCTCCGGTGAGTATCGATAGCATCATCTGTCAGATCTTCGTTTGGGAAAAATTCAGCAATCCTAATGAAAGTTGTAAATTCCGCCGAAAATCTCTGTGAAATTGTGAAAATTTGGCTCCGTCCGTTTCCGTATGCTGTCAAAAACTCTTCTTTATGAAAAATTCAAGAAGAGAAAAAACGTTGATGTGCTCGACACGTCCGACAGGACAAGAAAAGTGGACCGGCGCTCCTTTTCTTTCAAGTTCTTGAGCGGTGATTGACAACACAGCGCTATTGTGCCACAAATAAAAACACCAGGTATCACTTTCATATAGTAAGTTACTATGAGATGGTCAAAAGAATTTACGTTGCTAAAATTAAAGTTCGCGACTAACTAGCTGGCTACATAACAAAATACACATTTGGGAACTAAGCTCAGTTGGATTAAGAAACCTGTCAGATATGATAGCGCCACTGTGTTGAAACTATTGCTCAAGTAAGTAAAGCGAAGGTAAATGCTCTCGAAAACTTATACGTTTCTTACTCTTTTGTAAATCGACGTTTGTTACACGAATTGCTGGGAATTTCTAGATCAGGGGCCCTTTTTTAAATCGCGTGATTCACCGAAGTGGCGGCTGATTCTTTGATCTTCTCCAATCTCAAGGTGAATGCTCGTTTTGCTACACTTTGAATATCTCTTGAAACGACAAGAATTTCATAAAAACATTCCCCGTTAAAAGATTTTTTATACTGAGGTGTTAACGCGATTGTGTGGAAAGATCGAAGAAGAAAGGAGCAGCGCCGGAAGAAGGCTCTATTGAATTCGATTCCCTGGGACAAAAGACAACTCTAGTCTTACGAGAAATTTTTGTATGCGCTAATGAGCATTGCAAAAAATAAGACTTACTTTTTCTTTTCGCTATTCCATGTGATCTTTGACAAAGCTTCTCTTCTCTTCCATAGATTGCCGATCCTCTCGTTTTGCGTGCCCAAAAGAGCCGACTCAAAGGATTTGACATGCAAACAGATACGGTCATCGAATAGGCGACCATTTCGGGGTCCGCAAAGACAAATAAGAAGAAACCAAATCAAACATCGCAAAATTTCCAATCAAGCACATTTCCTGCGAATTGATGCTATCGTTAAAATTCCCCTGCGTAGAAGCAAATGTAAAAAACATCAATCAAGTCACAGTGATGATTTGATCAAGTGAAATATGAAGTTGCTTTGTTTTATTACGCAGGGTCGCAATTCTGTGTAAGGTGTTCTAAGTAGGGATCACGGAATATCAAAGATAAAATTAACGAAATAATCAATTGACAGTGCGAGTTAAAAATATTTCAAGAAAATAACAGTAAAAGAAATTTACGGAAGATAAGGGAAATTTCAATCATAAAAAGCGAGGAAGTGGATTAAAATTAAAAGGAAACTAAATAAGGATTCTTTCAATTTAGGCAGGTGTAGAAAAGATGAGGGCCGGTTATCTACAGGGTCGTTTTTCTGGTTTAACATCAAGGGTCATTTATCTGCTTCTTCTACACGGCCACCGTCTTCAGTGGTGACGTCGCTGCTGAAAGAAGTGTTAGCAGAGGTGCTTGTCCGGTTGAAGCTGAGATGGTTCTCACATCCTATTGGCACATTGAATGTTGATCTTTCGCAGTACGTGGACCTTAAAGGTAAGATGAAAAACAGCATTTTGGAAATCATTACCTGTTCAATGTATCAATTTCATCAGTCAAACGGTCAACCTCATCTGTATAGGTCTCAATGTCATCTTCGTCTTCTCTAAGCTCTGCAGTGAAGAGCCGCCATTTTGCTTCAGCTAGAAAGATATCAATAATTCCACGAAACGTTATCGATAAGTTGAAATGTAGCAGTACTTACTCAAGTCGATATCCGCGTGGACGACGCCGTCGAGGAGAAACATCGTTTTTGTTTTCCTTACTTGGGTATTGCCGTGTTGTACTTTTTCTGCGGGGATGTGACAAAAAATGTATCCTGAAAATAGTCAGTTATTTCTCAAAGAAAAATTATCTATCGAAACATGCCTTGTCTTTTTTCTGTAATAGTATCTGTATCTTTCTTCTTCGAAATGTAGATTTTGTGATGGCTGCTTCTCGTGTAGAAATGGACGTTAACAGTCTTCTCTTCTTCGTTTTTAGAGAGCACAGTTCCATAATACGCGCTCTCGTACATACAGCCAACGAAATCTCCGACTGAAAGATCTTCGATTTTGTGAGTCGCCTCTCTATCTCAGTGCTTTGGAATCAAGTCTTACGCCATTTTTAAAAGATCAAAATTGACATTTTCGAAAGTAAGCTCTTTCCTGTATCGCTGTATAATGACGTCTTCTTCGTCTTCTGACTCATTCTCTACCTCAACGGGCTCTGCGTTGGTACCAGATTGCTCTTCGGTCAAATCGGGTGATTCACGCGGGGACTCCAACTCTTCAGAAGCTTCGACCGATGATCCTGAGCTGCTTGAAGGCCTTGATGTTTCTGGAGAGTCGAGTCTTCTTTTTTTCGCCCTGTTGTGCGTGTCCCACTCGGTAACAAACGATGTTTCGTCGGATTGGTACCGAAACCAACGCTTTGCTTTGTCGCCATGGGTCCACATTTTGGGAACGACTTCTCCAGAACCATCACCAAATTGAAACTTTACACCCGTGTTAGTCAGTGCTTCCTAGAATGAAATTAATTCCTAATCAGAGAATTGGTAGAAATCTTACTTTCATCGCTTCTTTGATGTGCTTATTTTTTCCGAGAGTGTCCCTATTTTCTTCGAACATCTTCAGCTTCGATTCAGCGATCCAGCTTATCTGATGAGTACCGAAGAAGAAGATCGGCCAGCTAGGATAATTTTTGTGTGTATAGAATATCATTATTCTACCAGAAGTCTATTGAGTCAGGAATGTTTCCTTGTTCCCGAATATTGCAGTCTTTCGGGCGAACGCAGTCGATTCGTGCTGGCCAGTAGGGAAACCCGCGCATCTTGGCAAAAACAAGATCCCCATGATGAAATGGAGATCTGTAGCTTGTCCCACGCGCTGCCTCATCCCGAGCTTTCAAAGGGTGCAAGTCTAGTAGTTAGACTCTAGTTATAAAAAATAATCTTGCACTTCTGTAATTTCATCAAAATTTGAATTATTAAAATTATTAATGATCTAATTTCGAAATGCTTATTTTTATAACTATTTATCACGATGATGAGCACCCGAAACCTAAAGAATCCATTCTGAAAATAATGATTTAAGTTTTAAGCATTGTAAAAATTGAATTGAATAAAACCTTCGTTATAAGTCAAAAACTAATACAGGCACGGAAAGAGTAATCATTGCATCAGAAGTTATAATTACAAAAAGCATTTCATCAGCGTTCTATACAATATTGAAAGTGATTGCGCTGAAATTTCGAAAGAAAAATCGAAGGCCTTGAAGATAAACTATTTAGAAAAAAAAAGTTAATTTTGAAAAATATTGAACAGTGGCAGTGATTATATAAATTTATGACAAGGGTGACCTAGAGTGATCATAGCGAGAAGTTAAAATATTCTAGTGACAACGTTCCTTCAAGAACTTCTATACTTTTTTTACTGTAAAGGCTTAACACGCGTCAAAGCTTGCCAGTCTTCATTCTCGTTTTCCACTTCTTCAGTCGCGCCATCTATCCATCTTTGAGTCCATTCGAGAGTCTAAAATAATGATTTAGTTGGAGGTGTATTCTGTAGAATTGTATTGATTGGCGACTGCGAAAAGAAATTTCTGATGTTCAGATTTGATAATCATGTTAAAAAGCTAAGAATCGAACTTACTTTTGATCTTTCCTTTCTAACAAAGTCTCCGTTTTCGTCCCCGAATTGAAGCTTTACCCATGGTTTGGTCAGCGCCTCCTGTAAGTAAAGATATAAAAGGAAGATTATTAGGCAACTTTTCTTGTACCTGGAAAGCTATCTTCAGCTTTTTTGTTGTTCTTTTTCTACCATCACAATATTCCTTGGCCTTTTCAAAATCTAGCGGTCGCAAATTTTCATAGTTGATCCAGGAGATCTGGTGCGTTCCGTAAAAGAAAACAGGGTGCCTTAAAACTTATAGTTAAGACAGGGAGTGTTCTGATGAGAATTACTTGAAGTCGCGTTCTGCCATGAGAACTGGCCCCTGTAGACGATGAGGACATTGCGAAGCTCTGACGAAATCGATTCTCGAGGGCCACCACGGATACCCTTTAATCTTTGCTAAGCAAGGCAGTCCATGTTGGTACTCACTCAATTTTCGCTCTTTCTTTACTTTTCTTTTAACCATTCTAAAATAGGAGTTAAAAGAAACACGGAGGATACATTTTCGAAGACAATTTATCAGCTAGTGTCGCTGCTTTTTGCGAATTGTCAAAGTTTTCAATTTTAGAGATAGCAATTGTTTTAGGAGAAATGCCAAACAGTCTAGAAAGTTCCGTATTTTGGTTGACATGAGTTGAGTTTGCAGCTCGACTGATTCTTTCTTCATTGTACTCATTTAGATAAGTCGTGATTTTTAAATGGACGTCTTGGTAGAATTTATCTTCAAGAGATTTTAGTATTATGAACGTTTATGAAATCAGAAGTTAGTAGCCCCTAACTATAGGCATGCATTTTGATAAAGATAATAACTTACCCACTGGCGACAAAATAGGAAGCTCTGAGATGTCATTATCTTCATAGTGCCACAACCACTGAATGATTTTTCCATGTTCATTAAATTTATGAACGATTCTAAGTCTTTCGATGTGAGGCTCTTTGAAAATGTGGTGAGGCGTGTTAGAGTCTCTCCAATAAGTTTTCATCTCCGCTTCTTGTAGGTTGTTTATCGGAGCTCTCGTAGGTAGAATGAGACGGCGATCCAGTAACAGAGTAACAACTGATGAGTCGCTTAAAAAGTTAAAACTACCAGTGTAACATAACTTTCATTTACGTGTAGTGATCTATCCGTTCTATTTGGAATTTGGTGAAGCATGGCATAAGCCGATGACTATCATCTTCTACGTAACTCGAAAGTTGACGAGGTGGCATGCGGATCAGATGCTCATCTGATGATCGAAATTGCAGCTTACGGATGAGATCGTCAGTCGGTGTCTTCGTTTCCGGTGCTACAAGACTACTGTATTCACTAAGGCAACTTTGAGAAATTTCCATAAGTTCAGTATGCTATCTTTTATTCGCGTATATGAAAACTATTCCTAAGCCATTGAAATTTTATTTCTGACTCTGAGAGAAATCTTGCGAATTCAGAAAAGCTTTTGAAAGAAAAAGGAATCGCTGCAGTGTTCCACTCCCAGCTTTGCACATGTCGTTCTCCGTAAATAATCTCACAATTTTCAGAAGAGAAAAATTCTTTCATACGATCTACTGCTTGCATTGCACTTGTTCGGGATAAAAAATGGTATACTCCGAAAGAATATTTTAGTAACTGTAGTTATATTCTGATAGCCCGTGGCTGTTTACATCTTGCTTCAATTGAGCCATAAATTCAGCAATATCATCAGGCCGAAAAAGGCGATAGAAGTTTAACCAGCAATTGAGATCGTGCTCTTTCAACACATGCGAAAACTTTTGTAAGGGAAGAAATCCATTCTCAACATCATTCCATAAAGACTCGACTACAGCAGATCGTGAGCCAAGCAACTTTTGATCATCTAACGGGGTCGACTTAATTTTGAAAAGTCCTTGGTCGTTCGACTCGCCGCGTCCTGCGCCGGTACTATCTGTCCTACAATATTGGGAACGCGCGTTGCACTGAGCATTGGTTTTATACTAAGAGTAAATATGAATACTATACTCGAGCGAGAAATAACACACGACCGGGAAAAACCATTACTGACGGATGATCTGAATCCAAACAGAAGCGACCAGCGTTCCAGCTATAAATTTGATCGCTTTGGTTGGATCTCGAGCAGTGCGGCCGAGAAGCCTAACGGCGCTTATTCTCAAAGGTATCCTCGTTATCATGTTGCTTTTTCTGAATTCAGAAGCATTTGGACTCTGGATACTCATGCACATGCCTTGCAAAGGAAAACAAAAAAACCGAGCTCAAGGATTAAATTATATATGATCTCAGTGTATTCTTTTGAACGAGCATAGTTATTATACAGAAATTAAGAGATTTTCGAGTGTTTTCTTTTCGTAAATGTAGTGTTAGATGCAGATGGAACTTCAGGATTGAACAAAATCGTCCATCGGTAGTAATAGCTACTTTATTCGGCAGGTAAAATCTCGCTTAGTAGAAGTGATTGTTTTTTGATCGCGCTGAACGGTCAGGAGACATGTTCAGTTTCTGTTGAAAATAGGTAAAACTAGGTCGGCGTGGGGGCAATATCGGTACAAGTTGGATTGTCGACACCGTCGCGTGAAAGCGCCGGTGGCACAGGCAGTAGTAGGTTTTGCTCGAATTTCTCCTCGAACTAAAAAACACGTTACTCTAACGCTAACAGTGGTGGTTAATTACGGCTATCATAACTGAGCCAAAGCAAAGGGATGATAATCCAACAGGAGGCGAGCCATCAGGGTGCCGGGGAAAGAGAAGAAATGAAGTTGCGACTGCCGCAGATTGGTCTTCGAGTATTTCGTAGCAAACAGGCTGGGGTGGCTCGTCAACAATGGTTTTCTCGGTTGAGAGATGAACTTGAGCAAATGGACGCGCTGCCATTTCGCGCATCTCGTTCAAAACCGCTCGACGTTGCAGATACAGGTCGTACATTGTTTTCAACTAGAAAGTAGTCAGCAAGGGCCCACGTCAACTCTTTTCTATTTTACCTTCCAGCCTATAACAGCGAGCAAAAGCAGGGATAGGAAGCAAGCGAAAAACACCAAAAAGAACGTCAACAAACTCATTCTGCTCTGTTGGCGTACTTGAACCTGTAAAGACTGTTGTTAGCTCACGAAACTGGATTAATATCATACTTTGATGAATATTGGTGTAGAAAAATCATGGATATAAATACGCATTGCGCGCTGGGTTTCGTTCCCAAACTTGTACTCTTTATGTGATACATTGAGAACGTATTTTTTTGTTGCATTAGTTGAGCCATTGATGAGCACTTCTTTCTCGTTGGGCAAAAATGTCGTTACATTCACCATGAAGAATTTGTTTGTCATATTGAAACCTAAAAAAAGTAAACTGATGCCTCACTGAGCTCCATCGATACCTTCAGCATTGTCGTCGATGGTAACTTCGACTTCAATATCCGGTTCCTCTTTCAGCTCAATAACATGACAATTCAGCGCTGTGACAGCTCTAAACCGATGCATTTTAAATTCCGTTTATTCATCGGCTAACTTACTTGTCGTCGTCTTTATTCAAACGGAAGCTGTATGCATATGCACCAGTGATATTGTAATAGCAGGAGGAGTTTTCTGGATCGCCCCAGTATTTATTCCCGATATTGCACTAGAAAATTTAGGACAGATAAAAAGGCAAAGACTTACTTCGTCACAATGTTTGCCAGAAATGCCTTTCGTGGTGCAGTGACACTTGCCAGTTTTATAATCACAGCCCTTGCTGTTCTTAGAACATTTACACTCTTCGCAAATTCCACCATTCAATGCATTGCCGTGGTAGCCCTCCTAGTAATAACAATTGATAATGCATTCATATATGATTTCGCTTACCGCGCAACGTTCGCAGTTTGCACCAGCTGTGTTTTCTTGTGCGCAGTTTAAGCAGACGTTTTGGTTGTTACGGTCGCACTTGGAGTGACCAGAGCAGTTACAACTCGGGCAATGGATCCAAAACCAGTTGTTAGCCGGACAGACAGAGGTAGCGGATTTACTAGAGCCGACTAAAGAAGGTTAAAATCTTCCTATGTATTAACAACTTACATAGGGTTCCATCCATGCAGGTGCCGGATCCAGTTTGCGTTCCGTCATCACACCAACCACAACGAGGATCGCTTTGGCAGCTTTTACAGGTTTTGTGTCCTCCGCATTCTGTCTTATCGCAGTGATCTTTGTTAAACCACTCAAAGCATTGCCCAAATGGAAAAGACGTAACATAAGCCTCATTGCTGACGCAGACACCAAGTCTTCCGCACCACATACAAGAAGAATTATTCTTTTCGCCGACGCATTCGCCACAAGTTTTAAAGACTCCACACTCGAATTCTGTCGTGTCTGTACCTTTTAGACAAGAATCAAGAGTATTGTGCCGAGTGATATTGCTCGTTGTTGATAGCGATTCCGGCAAGATACAGCTGTAGTGTCGTTTCTCATTATCACTAAGTCCATTTAAGAAAAATGGTTAAGAATATTGCTACCTTTTCACAACGTAGGAGCAGCCAGATGTTATACACGAAGTACAGCGTTTATGGGATAGGCTACATGTCCACTGTTTAAAATCTGGGCAGTCGCGGACGTTGCTGTAACATTTATTCGTGTTTCTATATCCCTTCTCCGGCGACGCAGCGCAGCTATCTTTGTCAGGCGCAGACGAATCCTCACAATAATGACATCCGTCATCACGCTGACTGTTTTTATATACACACGAGCTACAGTAGGTACTCTCGGCAAAAGGATGCTCAACGCGTTCACATGAATCGTCATTCGTTCTCGTCACAACTGAACACTCATTTGGGATCTGGGAAGGGGCAAAGGTGATGATCTCATTCTTCAACTCTCCGTTATAGCCTCCGATGAGCATAATCCGATCTTCAAACGAAAGAGCCGTTGAGCCATATCGAGGAAACCACTTGGCTGAAGACTTAAAAGTAGTCCATTTTCCACATTCAATCGAATAGAGCAGAATTTCATCAGAGAAACAGAGGGTACCCGAGCTGTGAGTAGAATCAGTGTGTGCGTTGCCAGAAAGAAAGATCAAGTGACGATTGACAATGCCGCCTCCATGAAGCCACCTTCTCGACGCTGTCTCAGCTGTTCTCAGTTGGCTGAAAATTCTACTCGTTGCGTCATATAAAACCAACTCGTTCCGCACATTATTGTTTTGAAATCCTCCATACAAATATACATGAGTTGGGTTTTCTGGGTCAACGACGGAAGAATGACCGTAACTGCCAGGAACTCGGAAACCAAGCGTTTCTGGATATCGAAAGAGTAGCTGATCGATCTTCTCATCGTGGGGAATGAACTCGATTGTCAAAGAGACGAAGCCAGCATCTCCGACATATCCACCAAAACAGAGAATCAACTCAGTGCCGTTTCCAAAAGTTACAGTAACCATCGAATGGCCAGACATTGTAAAAAGTTTTTCCTCTGTCTGATCATCTGAGTATGGGGTCGCTTTTGCTTGAGTCCAGCCGATGTTTTGCGAAGTGTCGAGAACCCATAGATCGTTGAACAGGTGATAATCTGGAAATTTTGCTCCTCCATAGATTAAAGCCAGTTTTTCCTTGAAAATGGTCATTGGGGCGCCATATCGTATTGGGGGAGAAGAGTATTGTAATTTCTTCGGCTCAATGGCCGCGTCTATGTCGATCAGCCAAGTTGCATTATCAGGAGCAGTTGTTACGTCCGGGAACTGATAGCCTCCCCAAAAGAATATCTTTGCTCCTATTCGCGCAGATGATGGCAGCGATCGAGCAATCATTTCTTCTGGTAGAATAGATCGGTCAAGAGTGAGCAGTCCAAAGGCTGTATTTTCGACTAACGCTGGTAAGGGATTGAGAGGCTCGGGAATCTTTGGAATTGAACGGATGGTTAAATCGAAGCCAGACATGTTGTATGCCATGTCGGAATAAAAATGAAGAAATGCATGACCAGATGTTGCGTAAAGGAGCGGAGGATTGTTCGAAATTCCGCAGAGGGAGGCGAGTAAAGTCGATTTTAACGAAGACGTGCCATCGTATATGTACAAGTGATCCCAGCCGCATTCAGTTTCGAAAAAGGTCACATTTATCTCGATTGGAAGTGGCTTCTCAGCATCGTCAAGCTCGGCTCTTACCAACCACGAGCATTTTGCGTTTTGGTGACTTGAGTAGTTCTGATTTCCGTCGTGAATCTGTTGCAGCTCGTTGTACGCTTGCATCTCTACTCGTCCGGAGCACATGGAGCAATCTTCGCCGGTCCAGCCGGGCGCGCACTCACAGTACTGCGTACCGCTGGTCGTGATCGCACAACTCCCGCCGTTTTCGCATTTTCGGTTGCAGTTTTTACGGCTACCATCGCTAGAAAATGGCTAAAAACTATGTCCGGACATTATTCGTGTACCTTGTGGAGATAGAGTCGTACGATCCCCTGGCTAGAACGAGGACGAGTGTGGCGAGTAGGCCATTTAGCGTAAAGAAGCGAATCATCTAGCATGCGTGTCGTAGTTCCTCATTTTTGACAGTGATCCGGCCGAGTAAAGGTCAACTCGGCAGGAAATCGCGAAAATCAGACACGCTTGAGAGTCTAAATGGTTTACCGTTTATTTCAGCTCAACGAAAACGATACTAACGCATGGACAATAAAAAGTAGTAAAAGAATCATGTGCCGCAAGAAGCGGATCTTTTCGCTAAACCGGAATATTTAGCGCCACAAGTCTAGGCCAGATCTATGTTCACTGGATCTTTTGGGCGATTAGTTGCCGGTTTTTGTGCTTTACCCGGATCTTTTTTTGACATGTAAAACTCTTCGAAATCGAGTGTGGCATTATTTCGATAACGAATGCACAGTCCCGGTTTTTCTCTAATTTAAGACTCGGGGAAAGTACATTGTTTTGTGTATCTACAAGTTTAATGCTGGCTGCCAGACCAGGTCTTTTGAATAATCTACACTTGATAATCGATAATTTATTTTGCGGTTACTATCTTTTCAAGTGCTGGCAATGTTTAACGCCAGATCTTTTCGCGAACGGCTTTTGAAATAACGTGCATCACTTTTATTGCTCTTTGGGTCGAATAAAAAATAGTACTGAAGGAGTGCCGATACATGAGAAAACGTACGTATGACAGTAATTGATTTGTAAGACCAAATTAATTAATCTATAAACAGTAACCACACTGGCTTCTGTTATATAAAAAAAATATGCAAAATGGACTCAATTTAAGCGCCATTCGATGCACGATGAATAGACTAGACGGGGACTAAAGTCGGAAGGGGACGATAACATGAGTGCGCACGATTACTGTTAAATACAATAAAAATCAGCTACGAAGGGTGAAACTTTAAGGTGTCATTGTCTTAGTCAAATAGTAAATTATCAGGTGAAAATGCATTACTTGTGGACGCGTATTCAAATGGCCAAAAATAAGTGACATTGAATTCATGAAGCTTTCAGATGTAGTTCAGGAGAGGAGAACTTGGTAGTAAAGGATCAGTCAGATTTAAAATAATAACAGTCGATAAACCAAAAACAGCGCTAGTTCGCTGCCAATACTTCCTCTTCTTCAGCTTCCGCTTCAGGTTTAGCGGAATCAAGGGTTGACTCGAGATCGAGAGTGTCATTGATATCTTCGATATCTTCGATGTCCTGTTCATCCCGCTGATCATCTTCGCCATCTCCTTCTTCTTGCTTATGCCAAACAAGCACCAACTGTCGCCCTGGAATCCATCAATTAAACGAAGCGACGAACATACAATTCTTACCATTGAACGATTTTCCCCGGTTCTCAGCACTTTCTGCCTGCTGTCTAGTCCTGTACTCAACAATCATGGTGACACCTTCCTCCTCGAACGAGATATCGGCGATCTCTCCGAACTGGGCAAAATGCGTAATGCACTCGTCGCGCTCGCTCTCTTTGAAGCCGGTGATTCGCAGCTGCCGCGGTCGTCGGTCAAGGGTAGCAGTTTGCGCAAAACGTTGAGAACGAGGCCGCCGCAGCTCAGCCTTAATTTTCATTAGCTCTTAAACTAACATCAGAAGTTTACCTTCGCTTGACGTCTCTCAGAGAGCTCAATGTCTCTTTCTAGCGCTTTTATCGAGGATCTTCGTTGATCAATGGAGTTAGTCAACTGCTTTAGAGTGTCAAGAACGACTTGGCGCTTCTTCGGCCCTAAGTTGCCCTTCTCTAGCATTTTAATCAACATTTTCTGCTCGGCTTGTTGTCCTTCTAAAAGGCCAGTGTACTGATTTCTCAAATCGATGCTCTGAAGTAGTTTTGTTGGAACATGTTAAAAGTGGATAGTAATTAACCTTTTGAACAGCTTCTGATCGCTTCTCTTTTTGTTTGTTTCTTGCTTCTTCGACAATCTTGGGTTCTTCTTGGGGATTACAAAACTTTATCTCACTGAGAAAAAAATATAATTTCAAAGATTGTTCTTTTGTAATCTGTTCCTTCGACAGTGACATTAGTGACAGTTCGCTTGATTTCGCCGATAGTGGTTTCATCAATCGCGGTGGTTTCTTCAGCGTTCTCTGAGTTAGGGCGTTTTCGAGCAACGCGCTGGCCAATATTGCCCTTTTGCACCTGTGCTGGTGGCGGTCGGTAGAAGAAAACGCGCACGAAGCGATTGTTAAGCACAGGCTCGGGCGATTGATACGCACGGTTGGCCATTTCCGCCGACGCAAATTGGACGAGCGCGTTCTCTGGGTGCCCAAAGGCTACCTTGGGGACAAGTGTGAAATATTTGCGTGAATATTAATTAGTACCTGGATATTTGTAATTTGACCAAACTTCGAAAAGTGATCGTTGAGTTTTTGAATAGTGTTTTCGTGAACAGGAATCTTTCGAACTTCAAGACTGAAAATGAAACGATTCCTTCAATATTCTAAGAAACTGTTTTTACCTGCATCCTTGCTGAGGATTAAGAACGGTCCTTGAAATTTGGCCTGGCGCATTGCCATTTTTAGTTCTTGTTAAACCTTGCACAACAGGAGGCGGCATATTAGGTGGAGCAAAAGGAGGTATTCCTACGGGTGGTACAGGTGGAAGACCGAACGGTGGGATTGGAGGCATTCCAGGAGGAATCTATGACGATTAAGCTTGATTTCGGCGTAACATCCTTACCATGTGAGGAGGTGGTGGCATGTTAGGGGGGACAGGTGGAAGAGACATGTTTGGCAGTGGTGGCGGCTTGGCGGAGTCAATGGAGATTGCGTCTTCACCGTGATCGAAGGTGCATTGATCTCCCTATAAAACATAGGAACTATTCACAGAATAAAATACTTACAGCTAGGCAGTAACCCTTTTCGTGGTAGTCAGTGCAGGGGTCCCTCTTTTTGGAGCTTCCGTTCTGACTCGTCTTCGTAGTTTTGGAACGAGGCGGGGAACGCGATTGCGCTCGATGAGTGTTCACCTTGTCCGAAGACTTTCTTCGGGGAGATCTGGATCGACTGAATGCTATGTTGATTTCTTATATTATTGAGGAATACATACGATCTTCTATCACGCGATCGGGATCTTCGCCGTCGCTCTCTCGAACGGCTCCGTCGTCGACGATCACCTCGATCTCGCGAGCGGCTTCGGCGACGAGGACTTCGATCTCGTTTTCGATCTCGCGAAGACGAGTCTTTAGACGGTTCCTTGCTTGTATCCTAAATAAGAGTCAAACTACAACTTTCTAAAATTGCATTACCTTCAAGTAGTCCTTGTATTTGATCGTATAAAAAAGCTTGTCAATAAAGCGCTCCGTATCGCGCTGAAGGAAGACTTCAAGCTGATCCGAGCATAATTTGCGAATTTCCTTTTCGGACTGATCTTTCTTGACGATAAGCGCAAGCACGTATTTAGCAAGCGCTTTTGGGTCTATCAAAATGCGTTAGCTATTGTCAAAATTAAATCCGCATTACCGGCATCACAGATGGGGGACAGAGTCTCTGTCAGCCAAGACTTGAATGCATCTTTATTCTCGATCACAACTGCCATGATTCTCAGTACGATACGATAAGTACTAAGATTTATACATTTGTTTATTTCGAGTGGTTGAGCTTTTGTTAAATCGAAAGATTGAGCAATTTAGTTGAAATATTGAAAATACGCCTGGTGAGAACGCTCCCTAACATTTACATTCCCACGTTTTTAGGGAAAATAAGCGTAGCTTTAACTTACCACTTTTAGCCCGAATATTAAACACAATCTCAGTAATCAACAGATAACTTATCCCTATGTTTTATTACTTATAGTTATTTACCACTAGTTGCCACCGGAAAAGGAAATATCACAAACAAATAAAAAAGTAGCACAAAGAAATTGTTACTGTACAGTTTTTTAGTCAGGAACAGAACTTTGGCGGTGATTTCCTTTAGCATTCGAGGATTTTTCATTCAATATCTTTTCTAGGGAGTCAATCGCTTGGGATCTCGGGGGAATAGCGACGCCATTCGAATATTATGAAGACCCAAGTAGAGCATCGTCACTCGCTCCATACCGATTCCACCACCAGCGTGGGGAGGACAACCGTATTTGAAGGCTTCGATGTAAGCATCAATGTGCTTAAAAAGTATATTCATGGGAATAGAATGTTGGACAAACTTTTAAGTTGATTCCATGATGAAGTGCTCTTTCAATGAGAAGGTCGGGATCGTGAATACGTTGGGCGCCCGACAAGATCTCCTCTCCTCTCATGAACATGTCGTATGAGTTGGAATATCGAGGATCAGATGGATCAGGCATAGTGTAGAAAGGACGCACGGCGAGTGGGTACTTGTCCAAAATGTAGAAATCAGTATTGTATTTTTCTTTGACTAGCTTGCCGAGGAACTTCTCAACGGGAGTGCTAGTATGAAACGTTAATTTGTAATTTCACTTTCCTAGAATACCTCAAATCATCCTCGTCGCCGATTTCGACGCCGTTTTCTCGGAGCATCTTGAGAGCTTCCGGGAATTCAAGGACAAGAGAAGGCTCAAGGAACTCGAACTCGTCTCTCGGATACTGCTCGTTGACAGTCGCGACTTCTCGTTGACACTCCGCACGAAGACCTTTGAAGATGGCGATGAAAGTATCGCCAATTTCTCGGAGAACTTCGTGGTAATGATATCTAAGTCAAGATTATTCTCGAGGTAAATATATATTGGTTTACTTGAAAGCCATTTCCATGTCAAGGCCGACGAACTCCGTCAAGTGCCGATGAGTATTGGAGTCCTCAGCTCGGAAAACAGCACCGGTAGTGAACACTTTGTCGAAATCGGCAGCGATTGCCATCTGCTTGTAAAGCTGTGGACTCTGCGCAAGGAAAGCATCACTTAGTAGAGGTAAATATAGCAAGAATAAGTTTTCTTTTTTTACCGCTTGAAGTATGAAAGAGTGAAAACATTCGCACCGCCCTCTGAAGCTGCAGAAATGATCTTTGGAGTATGGATCTCCGTGAAGCCTTTTTCGGACAAATGATTTCGGAAGAGACGGCAAACTGCAGCTTGGATTCGGAAAATAGCATGCTTCGTTGTTGTCCGAAGATCCAAAACACGATTGTCCAAACGAGTATCAGGGTTGACTCGGACGAGGCCGTCATCTGGCTCCCCGTCAGCCTTTTCTGGGCTTAATGAATTGCTGATTTTGTTGTTATTTTTAGTGTAACTAACCGAGAGGCATCTTCGATTTGAAGGGGCAAGATCGGCAAGGACTTTGAAACGACGAAGAGTTTCTTGACCTTGAGTTCTACATTTTTCTGAGAACAGCTCTCAATTTTAGTTGGGCTCTTTACGACGTCAGCGTGAATATCGATGATCGATTCTTTTGATAGCGACGCTGCATATTTTAACATTTGCTTTGACACTCCCTGAATATCTATGATAGAATGATCGCCACCAATCAGGTTATACCTTCTCGATATCAGCAAGGAGAAGAGCTTGGCAAGTGTATTGACTTTCTCGCAGAGTCAAGAAAACCATGGCGGATCCTTGAGCTCTTGAGTTATGAATTCGAGCGCGCACCCACACGGATTTCTTGTCCATCTTTTCATCCAAAGAACCAACAGAAGCGAAATCTCTGTCAATGACTTCAGATGAGTTGATAACTCCATAATCGCCGTAATTCTTTATGCTCTCTTCTGTATCATCTTGAACTTTTGCGGTAGATTTCTGAGGCTTTGCATCTTCTTTGATCCCTTTCTCGGCCTTTTCTTTCGCTCTAAATCGATGATGCAGGTGTTTTAGAAGAACCGAGAGTTACCGAAGCTCAGCTGCCTTAGCTTTCTTTGCTGCTTTTTTGGCCTCCTTTTCTTTCTGTTTTTCCAAGTTTACTTTTTGCTCGACTTGCTTCTTTTCCTTTTTTGGTGGACTAAGAAGTGGCTTTATTAATTTTTCAACAAACAAAACAAAAAGCAGTCAAATTGCGACCGCTTTAGGACTTACCCGTAGTCGCATCCAGCGATTTCTTTGTACTCAGCTTTGAGAGAAAGCAAGATCTTGACGGCCTGGTCAATATCATTCTTCTCCGCTTTGGCAGTCTTCAATTCTCGAACCTTTTCGCCTTGGGCGGTGATCTCCGCCGCTTTCGCGACTGCTTCTGGTTTGTCAGCCATTCTAAAGCGGGAATAAGATGAAAATCGTACTCGACACGAAGTTAGTAGACGAGCATGCTTTCTATTATTTTTTGGTATTTTAGCGAGTACATGAATTGTTAATAGGAAGATATACATGGATGGCGAGGTTCGTTTGATGCTCGAGTCGGGGCTGTATTCTCTCACCTTGTGTGTGAAAGCATTAGAGATCGAATTTGAGAATTTCGAAAGGTCAAATTTGCCGGAGAACGTAATAATGTGACTCGCGTAGAAGCACGAACGAAATTTGAGAGTAACATAATTGGCAGTGGCTATCTGAAACAGTAATTATTCTATACTTTTCAAGGTTTATTCTTAGTTTTATACAATCTATGAATTTAGCCTAAATTCAGATGATCAACAAGAAAAGTCTGCGAGGTCAGGAAATAATAACAAAAACAATCAAAACTTCGTTTGTAACAAAAATGGTTCATCATCAGAAGAAGGAGCAAATATACGGTGGCATTTGAATTAAGCTAATGAACAATGCCGGATAGACATGAGTGCGATGGAAAATTATGCTAAGAGATCTCTGAATAGAATTATTCGTTTTGGCGGGATTTGATTATTTCTATCAGTTCATCACGGTCCTCTCCTGTTTTAACGCGGATGAGAATCGGAATAGCACCATCAACACCGTCGATCGGAGGGTTCGGCACGAGCTATTTGATATTCTAGTGAGCAAATAAGCGTACAAACGCTGACATACCGGAAGTAGACAATTGTTCTTTCCAACCGCGCTTGGCTCGGGCTTTTTAGGTATTCCAACGTTCATCAAAATGTTTCCAAGCGTGTTATCAGCTCTCACCAGGATCTGCCCTTTATTTCCGTCCAGCGGCTTCACAAAAAGTTTGCCGACCCCTAAGGATTGAATCGAATAAATAATGGAAATGTGTTGTGCAAGAACATACCGATTTCTTTGTAGTTTCCGTCCTTCGAATAGAACAGTTTTGCTTTTTTGGTGTAAAGGGAGTCTTTCTCGTCGTCAAATTCAGTCTCCTCTACTTTAGGTGGTTGGTATTCCTCATCCCCTTCACCACCGGTTGACGCTGGAGGAGCGGCGACTGATGATGGGGGCGCACCAAAGCCGAAACTAGGCGCGGCTCCACCAGCAAGAGACGAAGCACCAGATCCGAATTTGAAAGTGAAAGCTGGTTTAGCTTCGCCACTGTCTGTTTTTGACGTACCGCCAAGATTGAACAGTGAAGGCTTCGCAGGGTCGCTTTTAGCGGGCTCACTCGATTTGAAAGAAAATTTCGGCGCTTCTGAAGAGCCATTCGAGGGCTAGAATAATATGAGAAATTGCTAACAGTGTGGATTTTACTTTGAAGGAAAATTTTGGAGGGTCACTGGACTCTGTTGGGGCGAATGAAAATTTCTTTGCTTTTTCAGGATCGCTTGGTTTGAAAGAGAACTTTGGTGCCTCGGGCTCAGTTTTTTCCTTATCTTGACTAGACGGTGCGCTCGAGTAACCATTGTCGTTATCTTTCGAAACAGAGGAAATAAGCTTATTTGTTGGTTTATTCTCGATAACAGTAGTTGGCTCTTCAGTTTCTTCTGTTTCTGAGTTGACGATTGTGGACGAGCCTCGCTCTTTCCAGACGGTTTTATAAGTCTGAAAAGCTTATTAAAACTTTCGTCATTTTTACCAACAATGACTGACAGTCATCATATAAAGTCTTTCGCCCATGAAATTAGTGTGGGTTTTACCTTGTCAATTTTCGCCATGTGAGCGTTGTAATCCTCAAACATGGGACTAAAGTCGCAAATGGGTTCTTCGTCAAAGTGTTTTTTCACGCTGTTCAAAAACGCTGTGTTGAGCTTGAGGATTTCTTTGTCCGCCGTTTTCTCGCTCTTGTTTTCTTTATTGCTCTCTGTACTTTCAGTGCTATTCGACTCTTGAGAAGCATCTTGAGATGCGATCGAAGGAACGGGGGAGTCTTCCTTTGCAAGAATTGAGGACGCATATTTTCGAAACAAATGCTTTAATGGAAACTAAACAAACTCTATGTCTTCTAATTAACTTCTTGAGCATCAGTCAATACTAATCCTTTGGCTTGAGCTTAGCCCCGAATCCAGCAAAAGCAGATTTCTGTTCCCCTTGACTTGACTCTTGACTGGAGGGATTGCTAGAGGTGTTCAAGTTCCGTCTGCGACGCGCCTTCGCGATCACACGCTGTTTGACCTGCTCACTACTCGCCCTTATGGTTTTAAGGTTACTTTTCCAGAACTACATCATTATTTAATCACCTTTGAAATGTGCCCGCTTCTTCTGGCTCGTCCTCCTGATTCCAATTCTCATGAGTAAGGGTCGAAGTCGGCGCCCTTTTCATATCTATAACCAGAGATTCTAATTTCGTTTCTCTTTCTTCAAGAGCTTCTAACTCCAATCGTAATCAATAGAGAACATGAAATCAAGGACAAAAAGAAGAGTTTTGTTAAATATAAAATATAAACTTTATTGAATTATAAAAATAGAGTGAAGAGTAATAAAATAGAGTGCGCAGTTCTTTCGATTACTGAAATCATAGTCGCCAAATTGCAATAGCGCCGTCGCAGGAAACAGAAACGAGATGCTAAGAAGATACATTAAGTTTTATGAAAAGATTGGTTGGTTTTTACCTTGTTGTCAGGCGAGAGTTTAAGCTTCAGAATTCGATCAGAGTGACCTCTGCCGACATGGGTGACGTTTCCACTGTCGTAGTCCCACACTTTCACGAGCTAAAAAACAAAAATTCCTAAAATGGACATCATCTATCATTACCTTATCGTCGCCACCAGTGATGAACTTATGTCCGTCCTGAGTGATGTCCATTCCATTAATGGCGCCGGACATGCTTCCTTCGAGCTCTCGAATAGGCGAGCCATCCAAAGTCTCCCAGTAGGCAATCTTTCGGTCGGTGCCAGACGTTACGATTTGGTTTTCTTCGTAGTTGTAAACAAGACACTGAAGAGCTAGTTGAGCGTTTTACGGACGCCAGAAGCTTACCTGGAAAAGAGTATTTGCCATAACCATTTGGCTCCTCTTGTAAGTTGCGAGATCCCACATGATGCAAGTTCCATCTTCTGAGGAAGTAGCACATTCTCTGTTGTTTTTGCTCAACTAAAAAAGGAGCGTTAAAGACCGGTTCATACTTAACGGAATACCGTGATGGTGGTGACTTTGCATTTGTGTTCCTTCATTGTTTCTTCTAGACTGACAACGGGCTTGGCTGGATTGGAGAGATCGATTCGCCAGATTCGGATGGCACCCTCACAACCTCCCGATATGATTGTCCTTAATCAACATTAGCAGAGTACTTGAAGAGAGAAAACTTACGTGTTGCAGTTCGTGATGGCGAGAGCAGTCGCTTCCAAGTGGTGAGCGTGAGGGACCTCATATATCAACTTGCCGGAAACTGGCAAGTAAGCTCGGAGCCGCCCATCGGACCAAGCTGTGACCAGGGAGTTACCATCAGGTGAAAAGGCCAAGGCATGGCAGGTGATGTTGGGCACCTTAATCTCATGTGTTTTAAATTGCCTGTAGGTCCTAAGATTATGCTTACCTCGATCCGTCGGAGCTCCTTGCCAGTTACAGTTTGCCAGATCCGGACGTCGCCGACTCCAGCGGTGGCGAAGAGTTCGTTCTGGTTGGCCGGGAAGACGACATCGTTGACGTCGTTCTTATGACAAGTCTTGAGCAGAACAGGCTCACCAGGCATAGTTAGAGTTTTGGCTAAAAAACGAGTCAGTCTTTCAATTCAAAAGAAAATAACTCACGGCAAAATGGAATTCTGTAGACGTTATTGGCATTAGTTCCGACAAAGATTTGATTTTCGTTGATGACGAGTGAGGTAATACCACCAGCATTGTTTTTGGGAAGGCTGCTGGAGGAAATTCGTCTGTAGTTCTTTTCCGAGTCGAGCACGGCAATATCGCCATTTCCTGAGCCGATGAGCAATTTACCGTTCAGTTCCTGAAGAGAGTTAATTTTTCTCAAGCACGTTTAGTATCGCCTTGCCTTGACGACGCCAATGCCTAAGCTAATAAGGTTCTTGGTGGGGCCGGTGTTGACGAGAAGCTTTGTCTCGAAGTTGATCTTTAGGACGTCGCCCGTAGTAGTACCGCAATAAAGATATTTATCCTGGGGATCAATGGAAACGGAGAGAACGTCTCGCTTCAGAACGCCGAGGTTGCAGTCTTCTGGGACTAGCTTTCTGTTCTTGAGGTCTGCGGTCCAAACGCGGATAGATTTGTCACCGGCTAAGGAATATAGTTTTAACCGAATCTAATTGCTAGCAAATACCAGTAATGAAGGAGAAAGGATCATGGTGGGACGCTGCGAGGACTCGAATGCAGCCGGCGGTCTGGGGAGCACAAGGGCTAGCGCAGATGGACTTTTTCTGTTCCATGTCCCAAACGACGACGGAGCCATCATCTTGTCCTCCAAGAGAATAGAGCAACTTTGAGTCGCAAGAAAATGCCAAGGCTTCGATTTTGACCTTGTGAAGCGTAAAGGTAGCATAAGGCTGTCGATCTACAAGAGTGTAGACGTTGATGGTTGCTTTGTAGCCCATGTGTGTCACTTGGCCAGATGCGAGGAACTTGCCACAGGGAGAAACGGCGATGGCGGAGACGGGGTTAGAGTGTCCACGGAAGAAGTGCTGCTTGTTCACGTTTCGATCCATTGACTCGATAATGCACGACGCTCCCAAAGGAAACATCATCGAAGGCGTCTGCGATTTGTCGCCGGTCAGCTTGCCTAAGCAAAGAACTTTGCTAACATCAAGGTTATTTCAAAAGATACCTTCAATAAGGTGGAGACCATTCTTGACGGATCCGTTGAAACCAACGATTCTTTGGAGATTAAGAGCAGGGCACTCCTCACATGGATCAGTTTGAGGTTCTTCGCCAGACATTATCTGAAAAGAAGCTGCTGATCAGTAAACGCAAAAATCAGGAAAACACAACGACAGTATGATAGTCAGAAAGTATCTCCGCGCGGGATTGAATGTCCTCCATCGCGTACAGTCTCATTTTGAGTTGCGGTTAAAATCATTACCTTATGAGTTTCAGGGACCGGGGTTAAAACTAAATGAGACCTACGACGAGTAAATAAAATGCCGAAGAGACTTCTAGAAACTTTTTTTGATTTTTTTCTAGTACCGAAACCCACAAACTCGTATTTCCGGCGATGGGGAGTATTGCACGTTAGGAAGAAAGGGCTTTTTCGAGGGTTTTTTTCTATGGTCGTGATTCACTTAATTTTCTATATAAATGAGTAATTACGAATAAGTAACCCGAATCCCAGTGATCGAGTTCTAGAGACGCTTTCTCGATGTCAAGCTCGATATAAGAAACATTGGCAGGAAGCGTTGATATGCGATTATTCACCAAATGACCCAAATTAAGCAGGCTATTAAGCAGCTAATTTGTTTTCACCCAGTGTTAGGACGTTTAGAGTCTAAAGTTTAGACAACTAAAGAAGTGAAAACTTCCCGATGCATCTCCAGCTACGCTCGCGTCAAGCCAAGTTGTGTCTGCACTTGAAACGCCAGTTTGTTAATTCGAAAAAGATAATTAAAACGCCAATCTATCTGATAGAAATACTCGTTAAAGTAAATTGGCAAATGGCCAATTTCAATAAGGAATAGAAATTCCAAATCCTTACCTCCCATTTATTTATGATCGTTGGAAAGAGCGTAAAAAGTTACGTCAGAAAAAAATATTTCTAGAGGCTGAGTCATCACAAATGACGTCATGGCGGCTGGTTAAAGTTCCGAAAGCCCAAAGGTTGGGTCCCCTCTCATTTTTTTTCTAGAAATGGAAAATTTGAGTTCAATATATCAAAATGATCGCCTTGACCTACTCTAGGTGAAGAGCTATATTTTTCGGAAAAAATTTTGAAAAAATCGAAAAAAAATTTTTTTTCTTGAGTTGGATCTTTCATATATAGCTCTTCACCTAGAGTAGGTCAAGGCGATCATTTTGATATATTGAACTCAAATTTTCCATTTCTATAAAAAAAATGAGAGGGGTCCCAACTTTTGGGACTTTTGGAACTTCAACCAGCCGCCATGACGTCATTAATGATGACTCAGCCCCTAAAACTATTTTTTTCTGACGTAACTTTTTATGCTCTTTCTAACGAGCACAAAAACATGGGGGGTTAGGATTTGGAATTTCTATTCCTTATTAAAATTGGCCAATGAAAAATTTCGAACAAAAGTGCCTGGAAAAATGCGATCGCGCTTCTCGCAACTTTTGAATATTCTTGAAGAGAGACCTTTGAATTTGGCATCGATATGGACTTTGTCGATGCATTCAAGGATGACATCGTTATTCAGTGATTGGAAAAAGATCGGGTCTTGCGTTTCGTTGTGAAAAGTAACTTCTCTTTGAATAAGTTTTTACGTTTGTTATTAGTCATGCTATCAAATGCGAAATTTTAAGGTATTTCACACACAAAGGCCCCGAAGCACGATACACGACCCCAGGATAGAGCGCAACAAGCGTCCCTTTATCGATTGTTCCTTTTTCTAAAAAGACCCCACGCCCGGCGTTCTCAATCGACGAGGGCCCAATCGAAAGTTCGAAACCAAATTTCGCGAAAAACGTCTCTTTGTTTTGCCCTTCGCTTTGTTCCGCAGCAAAGGTTAAATATTCACCCAGTTGTCAAGCTTTGGGATGAAAAAAGAGCGCACTATGCAAGGCCTTTTCGACAGAAAAAACTTTCAGTCCATCCCTTTCTTTTAAGTGTTGCTTTGAATGCATCCGCTTCTACACCGGGAAGAACTTTTGTTTTCTTATTCTAGGGCTTAGATTTGTTGTTTATATGATGTCCCCTTCAATTGTCCCTATAAGATCTATTCCCCTGGCTTATTCGCAGTTATTTTATCCTCGAGACCAGGTCGAAAACGAAATCGAAAGTTTTTTAGCCACTGCGACATACAGTAATACTAAATGATTGAAACACTGTTTTTGAATGTTTTTTTTCTTTGTTTTCTTCTTAATTGATGATACAGTGCGAATAATAAGAACTTTTCAGCAATCGACAGAACATTTAATTACAAATAAGAAGTAAAGCTAAGGGTACATTGTGAATAAACAGAGTGCAATTGAAATAGAAATAACACACGGAAAATGAGGAGCGAGAACTTGAATTGATTATATACTGAAGTGAGGTCTGAAGTGTTTTTTAGTTTTTGTATGTACTTGAACGCTTAAGAAAGAACTAGAATAGGTAGTATTTTTAATATACTATATATGGACATATATAGAGAAACTTGTATATGATAAGTCAGCGGAGGGAGCTTCTTCTTGGGGTCTTATTCGGAGCTTTTTGTCTCTACTACGAGTCATATACGCTTTATAAATAAGTCATTATCATTGAAAGAATGGAAGAATGATACTTCCAAGAAGGAATCGGTGCGATGATAGAAAAACTGATTTTTACAAGGAGGCAGCATTATTGAGTGGTTTCGCTAGGTTGGTGAGAATTCTCGTCTGGCTCAATTATAGGCGGCTTCGGAAGAATTATTTCTTCGTCGCTTGTTAGCGAGCCGGACGATGAGCTTGAGGTGTCTAGTAGAGCTGGGTTACTGAACCCTGCGTGAACAGCTCCTATCTAAAAGAATCGAAGATGTTTCGAAGAGAGAAAAGGCAAGTTACCGTGTCAACATCGGCTTTGATTTCTCCCGAGTTGTCGGAGGCGCCGTTATCCCGATCAAAGTTGTATTTGCCCATTTGGAGGTCGTAGACAAGCTCGTGTAGACAGATATACTGAGCCTATGAATTTCGATAGTTTTTTAATAAATAGTCGAGTTTGTACCTCCGTCTGAACCATGAGACAACGAGACATGCGCATCTCGTAGACCATGCCGAAGATGTCAACATAACTCTTGTTTTCGTAATCTTGAAGAAGCCTGTCAAATCCAACGAAAGTGCCAGTTCTCCCGACACCAGCTGAGCAGTGAATGATCGTCGGCCCGCGATCCAGGAATCTGTTCATTTCGAAACGAACTTGACGCACGAATTTAACAAGCGGCTCCAAACTACTCGGAACGCCGTTGTCTGGCCAAACAGTAAAGTGGTACTAAATATATCGACTACTTCAGTGAACCACTTTTTTCGTTTTACCTGTTTGATACGACGGCTTGTTTCGCCTTTTGTGAGAATGAAGTCACGTTCCGTCCAGTTGGGCAGGGTCGATTCCCGTTCCTAGAAAATTCATTTCTAGGCCTTTTTCTAATTGAAGTTGCTCACCATTACGAGCTGCAGGTCAGAACCAACCCACTCGGGATCACTGTCATATGGCCAGTAATGATCGCATTTGATTCTTCCTCGCTCCACTACTTGGCAAAGGGCGACGATGATAGGCGTATTCTGTTCCCAGCACATTCGCCAGAAGTCTTCTTTTGTGCCCGGTAAGGGCCCTTGCGTAGCGATAAACTCCCGCTTCGAGTTGTTTCCAGCGATAAAGTTTGCGTTGATATAATCGGAGCCAGGATCGTCATCAGTTGCACCGAGCTTCACTAGAGATAAAAGTTTAACAACTAAGCAAGAAACGATTCAGAAACGCACCTCTGGTTTTGTCATATGCTAGAATATTAGTGTATCTATTCTTGCCCCTATTGGCGGAGAGCAAGCTTGCCTCTGTTGTCTGATCTTTGCCGACTTCCTTTAGCTCGAAGAACTCTCCGGCAAATTTGTAGCTCGAGTCTTGCCTCAGCTCATCATAGACTTGTTTGAAGTCGACGAGCTGGATGACCTTGGACTTCCGGTCAACGCTATTTAGCTCAATTTTTGGTCTGTCTTGTGTAAAAACGGGATTCACATGACCACCACCAGGGCCAGACGCTCCGTTCGCAAGGCCGAGCTCTTGGTTCTTCGCATTTTCTTTGGGCGTACTCAGCTGTCGTCGGCGCAGGACATAGTATAGAACGATGACCGCAACAATGAGCACGACGACGATTGGAATAACGATGGCGATCGCCTTCTTGGCATCATTCATTTTGATCGGCTAAATTTGTTCTCTCAAAGCTGTAAAATGAAAATTTCGAAAGATCCGCCAGAGCAAACAAAGACTTTCCCTTTGTTCAACAGACACCTAATCATCAGTTTTGGATGGAGTCTTTGATAAATTGAAAAGTAGCACAAAGATTGTAGGAAAAGAACGAGTAGTAAGATTTGTGTCTGTTACGCACCTGAGAGTAGTAAAGAGCACTTGCTCCGGCCTCGTTCTCCACCTGAATGGAAACTCTGTATTCTTCTCCGGACTCAAGTGGCGCGTTCTTGTAGTATCTGTCCTTGTTCTGGCTCTCTTTTCCGTCGCCGATCACGAGCTTCTGTTTCTTCTGGCCCTGGCTCTCGCCTTTCAGCTTCACCCAAAACGCGATCCACTCTCGGTTCTTGTCCTAAACGCACAACTTTGCGGCCTTATCCACGCGAACTAATCACTCAAATAATCACGCAAAGAGCTGATATGTCACTCTTGCCAGACTTTAGCCAATTATTTATTGTCTCAGTATAGTTGCTATTACTGATAGCCTTTATAAGAATAAAAAAATAAGTAATATTCCGAATACTCGTATAAAAGTTAAATTTTCAAGCCTATTTTATGCCGAATGAGAGTTTCCTAGCAATCATCATAAAGAGTAATAACATAGAAATGTTATTGTTTCTAACACGACTTCGGTCATGGAGTCTCCATGATGGAGATAAAGAAGCCCTAGAGACAGTATTTACTCAGCAATCACAAGAACACAGAGCAACGAGATTAAGTTATTACTTAAAACGAAATTTCATTATTTTCTCTTGCGTTTTATTATTGCTCGATATAAAAAAATGAATATAAGCATATCTTTTATATTTTCCACTTACATTTATCCAAGGCTTTGGAATCGGTGGCGGTTTGAGTTCACTTTCTCCAGCGTCTTTTCGGACCCAAACTGCAAATCTGAAAAGTTGCCATGTTTCCTAGTATTAAATTTTGGATGAGGCTTTTGAGTTCAGCGAAATCGCCGAAGCCGTGAGAGAAAAGAAAGCAAAGCGCTTTTTCCCACGAGCGCCTACGCCCCTCGGCGCTGAATCGAAGACAAAGAGGAGAACGATTGCCGGTCAAAGCCGCTAAATCCCTCGCCGGAAGGACTCATCCGGTTCTATTCTCCTTCTTTGTCATCAAGTAGCATCGCAAAATACCAGATGCAGCATTATTTACCTGAGTAATGGCCCGAAATCATCCGAAAATGGCAAACTGTTTATCTCGAAAGAAATCGTCCCTTTGCCGATATTGACTTTTGACATGTCCAAATTGAGTCTGTCGGTTCTTTGGGGAAGAAGAGGAGGTAGCTCTGCGTTCGTTTTGCCTAATCGAAAGGTGGGGTTTATCTCAAAGAGAGCTGTTTCGCACCTGTAACTGTGATTTCTCTGGTAACTAGGTCGTTCTCGTTAAAGCCGGTGTAAAGCGACGACGTAGAATTCAGAGCAGATCTAACACTAAAGTCGTAGTAGCAATATGGATGTAGCCCGTCGATCTTGTACTGGACAAAGTTGGTTTGGACATCCCTTGACTTCTCCGCTTGTTCAATCGTAAAAGTCCTTTCTTGCTCAAATTTGGCCGGACAATCTAAGTCCGGCTGCCATTTGATCAGATAGTAATCGTAAAGGCTGAATTTAACAGTAAGTTTAGCACTCATGTTTCGAGTAATTAATCAACATTCCCTAATCTTACATACCCCATGTTAATGTCTGACCACTGAAAAGTCAAGGATTCGGAATATGATTTCTTAGTATTGACGCTGAGGTAAGTTGGCGGCTCTGGAAGAATAAGCACCATTCGCGAGGTTGGATACGAGGATACTTCTTGGTCATCATCGCCTCCTGCGTTTGTTTTGCTCAATGCGACTATGGAGACTCTGTAGACATTTCCAGGAATGACCGAGGCGATATCGGACTTGATTATGTACTCGGTTGTCTTTGGACTGAGAAGAATTTCTTTCCTCGTCGGCCTCCTTGCGAGCAGGTATTCGACGATGATCTTGTACTTGGTGAAAAACACTCCCAGTGGCTCCCATTGAACTGCGATTGCACTTTTATTGGGAACTTGCGTTGCATTAAAGCTTTCGGGTGCGATTCGAGGGGGGATAGTATAAACAGATATGATTTCAGGTGCTGACGAGGATGGAACGGGATCAGCTGTTCTCGTGAAGACGTTGATATCTGCTAGTGTTGAGCCGGAAAACCCAGTGAGGGTTATGTTGTTCGTGCCCGCGGGAACAGATTGCTTAGGAACGATTCCGGGAACAAGAATGTCCACGAAATCAAAATCTGAGTCGCTCATTAGCGGATTCGTCCATGACAGAGTAATAGTAGAGTTGGTTACAGCGTCGACAACTGAAATTAATCTTAATCAAACGTTCGCATTTCAACAAGCTCGTCATTACGTAAATTTAGAAATGTAAGGATTTCTCTGTAGGGTAAAAACGCTTACCAAGTTCAGAAACGGGCAGCGGCGGAATTCTAAAATCAACTTTCGTAGATTCCGAGGGAACACCATTAACGACAGCTTGAGCGTAATAATGGTAGAGGCTTCCCGGGTGCACTACAGAGAACGTTTTCGGCATCTTCGCTGATATAGTTGTGTTCTCCCGCAGAATTGAGCTTTCGTTTTCTTTGAAGTACCAGAAGTTGTATGAATCGACCCTAGTCGAGGCCGTTTCGCCAAGCGGAGGGGAAAGTTCGATTTGCACTTTCTTTGGGCTCAGTGGATCCGGAGATACTCGCAGCCTCGGCACAGCAGGTGCTAGTTGAAATGTCTCATTTGCAATCATGTTCATCGGATCGTTTACTGAGAAGAGCACAAAAGTAAGCTGGTTTCCTGCAAAGTTTGCGTCGAATGAGAACTCGAATTCCCCAGGTTGATTTTGGGGCAGTTTCTTCGTAACAAAGGTGTTCGTGTTTTGGAGGCTGACATTCTCAATCAACAAAGGTTCTGTCTTGAACAAGGGTGAGGAGACGGCGATAATTTTGATCAGAGGCTGACGTGAACAATGGCGCCCCCGCCGCGACACCTTCAACCCTTTTCCTTTACTGTGATGACTGCAAACGCGTCGGGTGACGAGCTATTGTACTATTTGACGGTCTCGTTTTAAAACCTCTTTATAATCCTCAAACATTGTTTTATGAGTTCTTTAATTAAGCTCGGCAAGGTTTTTGGAATAAAATTGGGATCAAAATAAACCGTTTCCTTTGCCGTAATATCGAGTAATTTTGCGGTTTTTTCATTTTGACTTGTCGGTGATCGAGTGGTTGAATTCGTTGGGCTGGCAGTTTCATCTTGCCCGTGAACAAATCGCTTCTCGAGTAGACAGAGAAATAAAAAGACGGAAAGACGGACGATGGATTCTATGTTCATCGTTTCTCATTCATTCCTATAAAATTCTCTTGAATATCGAGCGGTGTTTCTCTGGCCGAAGTAAAAAAACGCGAGACTGGCGCGAAGAATCAAAAAGAAGAAAGCAACCGGTGCAATATAGAAAGATAGCAAGCGGACAATATGTTCCCATTATTTTATCGGTCCAGCCAGGCGAACCAGGGGCTTAGTTCGAGATAGCAACATCACTAAGCAAGCTTCTTACGTTTGGACATAATCAAGAACAACAAAAATATCTACAACCCTTGTTGACCTCGATACTCTTTGCCTGAGATAAAATTCTCACTATTCAAGAGTGGCATTCTCCGAGAAAACGAATGTACCAAATAGCGGAATTTATGTTCGACGAAAGAGCTCTGTTTAGACAAGTCGAAGATAATTTGTATTGGGTTACAAAGGACGCGACTTTCAAAGTTCGATCTTCTGTTCAGTTCTTGTAAAAAACGTGCTTCTCGCAACAGTTAGATCGGAAAAATTATATCTCTGATCATTAGCACGTTTAACGTTTATCAATCGATTAATTGTCAACGATGCTGAATTCTTGGTGGAAGTTTTAAAGTAACTCTATGAGTTACCTTCTCGCCGTTTATCGCGGACGCGCCAAAATTATGGTAAAAATATAACTGATAACAAAGATGATAACAAACACTTCAGTAAGGCGTAGCGCACCTTTGCGTCCTCCAAGCTTCTCTGAGCATTCTGTTCTGTCTTCTCTGCTTAGAAAGATCCGGTCAAGTTCTCTCTTATAACAAGGGATAATCTTTAAAAATTTGTTGGATTTTGAATGGTCGCTGTCCGCTCATTGAGCCCTTTTTGGCTTTTACACTCGGGGGCAAGTGAGCCGCAACCCGCTGAGCTATTCGCACAACTCATGCTCCTCATCTCGAAAAAACAAAGAAGAGACTACAGATAATAAAAAACATTCTGATTATGGTGGAAACAAGGATGGAGTCAAAGTGGAAGAGTAGGACGATGTGAGGAAGAATGTCACTTCATCCTTGAGAATTTGGCGAGTAAACCTCCTGAATGCAGCCCATACAATCTTTATAAAGTTTATGACATAAACTCCAACATCTTTGCGCCATTATAAAAGCAAAATGGTTATGTACTCACTGCTAAACTGTCATAACAATCGACTGTATTCGTCCTCTATAAACAGCCTATCGACTAAGTTATCCTTGTCGAACTAATCTATAAGTTTGTTTCCTTGGATAAATCCTAAGATTATAGCTTTAACATTATAGCCCAACCCAAATAAATCATACAACACTAAACAATATGTTTTTTTTTATTTTCTGAGTTTATTAAAGTCCCACAAAATCAGTGTACAAAAATATCCGTAATTTTTGAAGTTTCTTCCTTTCAAAATCTTATCTTTTCAAGTTGAATGCATATTTCGTCGATCCTCTTGAAGAGTCTTCTTTTCATGTCAAGTTCACTAAAATCACGAATTATAAACATCCGAAAAATAGCAAAAATACCTTTTGTATCGGAGCTTACGGCGGACTCTTTTCAACCGTTCCGATCGTGCGTCAGCTGGACTGATGGCTTGCTCGTCGCCTGATTCATCACCAAGCATTCCTGCAGGAGAATGGGGTTCCAGTTTTCGTCTTGTTGCTCCCTTGTAAAACTCCCTGATTCTTCTTTCATTCTCTACACGAAGAAGATGCTGTTTTCTTTCAAACTCTTCTCTCTTTTTTGCCGCCTTTTGAATCCGCCGTCGCTTCTCTGATTGCTGTGACACTTTCAGATTCCTCCTGGCCATTGAGTAGTCGAAGGTCTCATCGATGAATCTTGTTGGAGGTTTCCGATTTCTTCTTGAAGGCCGTGAGATTGTTTCCATCGTTTGAACTCTTCTGATTTCTTAAAATATTGATGCAAAGAAATTTCTAAACTTCCAGCGACACATGCTCGAGGGTAAAAAACACGCTCTAGCGCCAGCGTCGCGATTTATCGGTGGGATATCATTAGTTTGGGATCCAACTAGGTTATTTCTACATCCACCTCGAATACTTGTTTCTCTAACTAAAGTTAACTAATCTTACCACCTTCTGGCCGAATTTCTCTTCAATTAAGTTTGAGTTGTCTTGTTTAGTTTGAACGATACTGCGACGATATTGCTGAAGTCTAGAAAATGAGTTGACGAAATTTCTGGATTTAACATAGTCATCAATATTCGACTTTGATTTCATCTCACCTCCATTCATGCAATAATTCCAGCTGATAGTATGGCGATCTTCTCATATTATTTGATAATTGAATTTCGACTTTTCGGCAGGGTGCGCGTTTTTCGGGCGATTTTGAAAACAGTGTCTTTCCTGTCAGTCGCGCATTTTCTGGTACTGAAGTCTGATTCATTGAATTCTTACAAAAAGAAGAATCAGCAATTTGCTAAAATAATTGCTGAGACTGTTTTTGACCTTCTTGGTCCATAGCCTATGGACCATAGGTTTGGAGTGCAAAACCCTTAAAACTTTTCAAATAGGATCATGTTTATTAGCCGTTATTCTATCACTGAGATCAAAGAGGAAACTATGGACGATAAAAATATATTTCCTGAGAAATTACAAAAAAGCGTGTTTTGACCCTTCTTGTTTCAAGCTTTTCGAGTACAATCAGTGCTCAACTATGCTTCATAATATACCAATAGAAAGCTTAAAGCCTCTTCTAGGGGGATTTTAATTCAAAAAGAGAAATAATGGACCCAAAAAATTATTTTGGTACCACTTAGATACTTTACTTTGGCGGTGATTAAAGGGTACTTCCAGCTTCATTTGTTAGTTACACAATTTATTTTCTTCAGTTTTTTATTCAAATCCCCCTAGAATAGGCTACGAGCTTTCTTTTGGTACATTATGAAGCATAGTTGAGCACTGATTGTACTCGAAAAGCTTGAAACAAAAAGGGTCAAAACACGCTATTTTGTAATTTCTCAGGAAATATATTTTTATCGTCCTATGTTACAGCATAAAACATGCATTTGCGTGCCGTTATGGATATTTTTCTGCGATTTTTTTTTGATCTGATAATCCGAAAAAACAGACTTGGGTTATGCAAGTTTCACTCTTTCAACAACAAACGCCCAGAAAGCGCGCGCTCTGTGTCTTTCAGGGCAATCGACAACGGTTTTTTTTCTCAAGGTGGCTCGTTCGTGGTGCTCTGATTTGACGGTGTCGGACAGGAACCGTATAAAACCCATCTGCGAAGGCCAAACTTTGCACTTGCGAGAAAATTTTTTGAATTCGTGAGATCCAATTGTCCTTTGCTTTTAATCGTCGAGATGAATACTGACCGGGAACAGCTTCAAGGTAATAAAGAGATGTTTAAATTGACAGATTTTCCTGATTTCAAAAAGTGAACGGAGTGTTATTGCTATTTTAGCTCTTAACCGAGATGTGAACGTCCAGGAAACTGGCCCGGTGAAGGCCATTCAACCTACTGAGATAACTCCTAAGGAGAATGTCGAGGAGATGGCCTGGGAAGCAATCGACAGCGGAGCGCAGGCTTTGTCAGCCCAGCTCAAGAAAATTGAAGTCATGGATGAGGTATTCAAATAAACTGTTAATGCATAAAGTGACGCTTTCTTTAGTCGGACGAGCGGTGGTGCAAGGACCACGTCGAGCAGGTCTATGGGTATTTGCGCTTCCTCGAGCACTCGAAGGAAGTGCGACCTAATTTTCTGGCTCACCACGGTCAAAGCGCCTCGCCGAAGATGCGTCAGATCCTTACCGACTGGATGGTGCAGGTTGGAAGACGATTCCGTCTTCTCAACGACACAATCTTCCTAACCGTCGCGTACATGGATCGTTATCTTCAGCGCACCGAAACTGTTGAAAAGTCGCAAATGCAGCTGATTGGCATTGCATGCATGATGCTTGCATCGAAAAATGAGGAGATCTACTCGCCATCTCTCAGCGACTTTGTCTACGTCTGTGACCGGGCTTACACCACTGGTAAAACAAAGCTATCGAACAAATTTAATATAAACAAATTAAGACGAGATAAAAGACATGGAGCTGGAAGTGCTTGGTCGTCTAGATTGCGATCTATCCGTCGCTTACTCGCTTGAGTTCGTACGACGATTTTCCAGAGTCGCAGAGGAGACGATCGATCCTCGAGAGTACACTCTGTCAAAGGTAATTTTCAGTAACTCTCCATCTTTAAATATCGCTAATATTAAGTACTTGTGCGAGCTGGCTTTGATGGACTACGATTTGGCGAGCATGAAGCCATCTCTAGTTGCTGCAGGTGCTCTGTGGCTGTCTATCACGCTCATCACCGAGGGAGAGTGGCTACCGATTCTTGAGCACACTTCGAGATACTCCGTTTCAGATCTCGAAAATGTGACCAGTCTACTGGCGAAATGCCTGTTTATGGTCCATTTCGGTGCGCACTCGAAGAAGTACACTGCCACCAAGCTGAAGTATGCCTCCGCATCGGTAAGTTCAAAGATCAACATTCAATGCCAGTAAAGTATATATTACAGAACTACGCGATCTCCAAGCTGCCAATCCTAAGCGAGAAAGAGGACGTTCTTCTGGAGCTCGCGAAGAAAGGAAAGAAATTTGCCGAAGGTCGTCGATGATTCCCGACGCAAATCTTCTTTCCTCTAAATCATATCTTTCACTTCTTTCACTGCCTCACACAATACGAACAAGAAGTGATTGATTAGATTATGTTTGTCGTTTCTTGTTTTGCAGGGCATTTTTGAGTCAGTATTAGTCAGTCGTCTAAAATAATATGCAAATTGCATTTTATTATAAAATAGGGCTAAGATCAGAACCGGATATAATTAGCACCCATATGTCGAATTGATTATTAATTATTGCTCATCTTAGATCTGAAAGTTCGAAGTCTTTGTTCGTTGATAATTTCAATAATCAGCTTTGACTGAATAATAAATGCAAAATATAGAGCGGCCGAATATCAAAGCGTGATTTCTGATGCGTGATGCAACATTATTAATCCGTTAATTTGCGGAATTGAAGATATTTGATTTGGGAGAAAATATCATTATTCTCCATCGCAAAAAAAGTTTGAACTTTACTTACTGAAGTAATTATGCACATCGAAGCTCGAACCTTTTAACGTCTCCCAGAGCTACTACCCAGTAGCTTGAAACTTTCAGTCAATTATAATAACTAGGATACATGATTCAATGAATCAGCTTCATACAAGTGCTTTGTAGTATCTTGTAGTGTAACGCATTAAAAAAGAGTTGCTTCTAGTCTAACGTGACTTTGACTAGTGTAATTTCTTTGCAACAGTATCGATTCTATTCTGTAGGTGGCGCGTTTTCGACTCCCAGCTGATGGCGCATCACCACATATCAATAAATATGACATCTCATTATTCGTGACTCGAAATACAAGTTTTTTTACTAAACGAAAGTGCGATTACTGACGAGCTGTGACTTGAAGATGGGAAGTATTGACGAAGGATCAGTGTCGGCGTTTGATGTAAGTGACACGCACTGTATAATTGGCGAAATTCAAGAAGCTCTTGATATAAATATCGTTTCGTTTGCGCTAATTTTAGAGGTTTGATTTTCGATAATAAAGGAATGTAGTGCACCAGAGTAGCGACTACTGGTGGCGTCAGTCATCTTACACTTAATAATCATACTTACCTTTAAAGATTACGCCTTTCTCACAAATGAGCCAGAGGACTGTTCCAACCTGCGAGTTCTGGTTTGATGCAAACAGACAACAAATGAACAATCCACAAGGTATTTCCAGCCAGTTCCGAGATATAAACTCGATTTTAGACTTCAATTTTCCAGTAGCAAATCCTAATGGACTAAGTTACATGAACACTGGAATGGGTCACAATTTCATTTCAAGTCATACCGGACCGTCGGAAATTGCAGAAGAAGCAGCGAGAAGGCGAGAAAATAGGTTATTGAAAAATCGCGAAGCAGCTAGAGAATGTCGGCGAAAGAAGAAGGAGTATGTTAAATGCTTGGAAAATCGAGTGCAAGTTTTAGAAGGTACTTTTTCTGCCAAAAAACTGCTGATCAGAATTTTTAAGAGCAAAATCGATCTCTTATTGTAGAGTTGCAAAACTTGAAGGAAATTCACAGCAACTCGACGCACAGTCTACCCAGACCCGTGAAAGCAGAGGCCCCATGAAAACCAAAAACTCTGTCCATAGCGATTAAGGGGGTAGAACTAGGTTTTTTGAAAATAGGCAATTCTAGACCGGCGCTCAAAGCCAGGAGAGCTTAGATTTTCAAATTCTCTCTTCGGCTGAAGATAGAACAAACCTAGATCTAACAACATTTTTCTTAAAATTTTTTTTCGTCAACACATTTTGGCGCTAGAGAGCGAAACGTCAACCCACCTCTTTGAAAATCGCAATTTTAGCGTATTCGCGTCCTCAAATTTCTCGAGTCACGTGACTAGCCAAGTTTTTTAAATCTCATTTTAAGATAGTTTAACCATTTATCTAGCAACATTTTTGAGGAAATTGCGTAATCATAAGTAAAAACAGGTTTTTCTTATTTAAAGTGCCTTCCGAAAATCACGTTTTTTCCAAAAATCTAGTTCTACCCCCTTAACGAATTGATGCTCACTTTCAGTGGAGTATTTTAGTCGTTTTTTCCCTGCATAACAAAACGGCAACAAATAAATTTTAAGTGTATTTCGGAAGAGAACAAGAATAGAAGGGGAAATGCATTGTCGGAGCGATAGGCATAGCATATATTTTCATAAGTTGGTTCTTTTTATACTGGTTTTCGTACAAGTTTGCTGAAGTTGAGGAAATGGGTTCGTTAATAGTCGCACTCAAGAAGGCATTTTAGTTAAAGTCACTTATGGTGCGTTTTTTGATAAGGTTGAGCAGTACTTGAATAGACGAATGGAGCTCTGAAATCCTATCGAAGGAGAGCTCGGGCATTGAGTAAAGTAAGAGTGGGAACAGCGGATGCTAGAATTTTTCTAGTAGTAGGGTCAGTTGGTAGCAAGCAAGCTGTCGAGATGTGAATATAATAAATATGGACCGGCCATGAACTAAAATAAACTGTCAGCAAGAAAACAAAGATATGCAGCTTACCTTAGAAACGATGAAGAATAAATTTTAACTTTCTTTATTCGTCTATTTTATGTTTCGCCAAAAACGTGGCTCACCTAAAATAATACTTAAATTTATTCACAAGTGAAAAGTAATTTACCGTTGGAGGGAGAACAGGAATCGGCTTCTGATTTCTCGGCAGTGTACCATTTGACGTTGAAGGAGTACGACGTATTTGAGCTCTTTTCTGACCCTATACGTTCACATCAATTACACATCAAATTAGCGAATTCTTACCTTAGGAAGAGTAGCATAATGGCTAACATTGTTTTGCTGATAGCTTCCTGGCCAGTTGTAGCCACTAGTCGACGTCGGCGGCGATGTTGCGTGCGGCTCGATATCGATGTTAATGGTAGATATGTTGTATATATTGGCGGGATTGTCGGAAGACACCGCGAAATTTTTGGAATTGGAGCGTAAGATGGGGTAGTGTTGATTTCCACGCGTTGGGGAATTCGCAACCTGAATTATTTTTAACACTTGGAAAATATAGAAGTTATTATAAGTTATTATGCGGCATAAATGCCCGAAAATTATGATGAAAAAGTACCTGTTGATAGGCGCCTGGTCTTGGACATGATTCGCTTCGATGGTAAGCTGGTCGATGACCGACGGTGTTGTAATGTCGGAGGCTTGAGGTTCCTAGTTTCGGCTTAGGCGCTCCACCCAAAGTAGACATGCCAGGCGTCGTGCTCGTCGGTGTCTTTGATGAGGACGTTGTCAAGAAATTTGTAGAACCACTGAGATTGTTCTGTGCATTTCCATTGCGCGAGGGGCGTGCTTGTGTGTAATAAATTTGCTGGTGGCCGAGTGTATTGTGCCCACCACCAACGACACCAGTGTTCAAATATTTTGGTCGCTCGCGCATCCGCCCTGTTGTGCCGACTCCATTGTTGAACCCGATCTTGTACTCGAAGTCGCGACGGGAGGAAGGAATCATCGCTTCCTCTTCTGAGCTCTTTATTCCGGAGTCCCGTGACGAGTCAGATGACGTTGATTCGACTCGCTGCTGATTTTCGTAAACGCTAGGATGTCGCTCGCTTCTTTGACGATGGAGTGTGCCATTTCCACCAATAGCATAACCACCAGCTGTCATCATGTTTGGGCCCATACCATCTAGGTTAACGTCCACTTCTGGTACTTTTTCGCCATTTCCTCCTGTTTTTGCACACTTCTTGATAACAAACTGGAATACCCCGCCAATAAGTATACCAACGACGAGCATAACAACAAGCAATATGGTAGTACTATTGACTGATCCTTCATCTGGATTTGCTGCCTCCGCTTGGCCACTGGTGCCGTCGACGATTGTTTCCGAGCTTATGCCATCGTTAGGGCTTTGAACTGGCGCAAAACTTTCATCGGACTCAACAACTGGTGACTTGAAAACAGGAGAAGATGAGACTGGGCGATACGCATCTCCATTTTTCTTAGGACAGGTAGAAAATAATTGATAGGTTGATGATCTGGGCATTAATTCCGATGAGTATGAACATTCTGTATCTTTTTCGTTCCACGAACAGCCTGGATCGCCACTCGAATCGCATGCGATTTTACAATCAAAGCTGGCGCAAATCCTGTCGGTCGAAAGCTTAACCGCACAACCTGGCATGGAAACAAAGATATCGGTCTTTGAGCTGATGCCACCAGTAGAGCCGTAAAGTTGAAGATCCTCAATCTCTCTTCCTCCTTCGTGACACTCTTCGGGAAGGAAAAGATCGGTTTCACTGAGAAGCTCAAAGCGGCGGATCTCGGCAGTGAGTTTGTTTCGTTCGACATTTCGAAGTTTAAGAATCCCGCGCAAAAGCTTGCCATTGGTAGTTGCCATCACGACGATTGCGGTTTCGTTGTTGGAATTGAGCTTCTGGATCTCCAACTGCGTGATAAGGTCTCGATCTTCTGGTTTTGAAAACGTTGTTCGGATGAGAAAGTGGCTCCCGTCGATTGCCTTCGGCGTATGGTCGGAAAGTGATGCGCTCCGTTCAATGTATTGCAAGTACTGATAGGAACTTGTTGCTGGCACAAGGCAGCTTGCAGGATTTTCCCGAGGCGCATTTTTCCAGGGGTTTAACTCTTGTGCGTCTTCGAAATCAACCCCCGTTCCAAATAAGGCATCCTTGATTTCGTCGATAGCAAAGGCACAGACGTTAGAGCCGGGAATACCGTGACTGCTGGTGAAGCTGACGAGAATAGACTCGGCCCCGTTAATCTCGATTGTGTCGGATACGGCGGTCATGATGCTGAAATTGAATTGTTAAGCTGGCAGAATTGTTTTTATATATCAATTTACGTGGCGCCTTACAGCCCTAGCCGGCCATTTGCGGGCCTAATTGTCGCCCATTCAGAGAGCATATTGACGCTCTTTACCAACGACAAAATGGAATACTTGAGGAGCCTGCTAACGCACTCAGTAAACAAAAAATAAGATAAATGGCTCAAACAGAATCATCTTCTGATCAAATATAAGTTCTCCTAACTAATTTCGACTGGTCCTTATATTAAGCTCAATGTCAAATATACGGCTCAAATGTGGCTTAGACACGGAGAAGCGTCGCAATATCCGTGGGAGAACGAGTTAAGCTTGGAGTTAGCCCAATGGGATTTGGGTGACGATTCTGGGGAGGGGAATAGATGCGCCAGGCACTTGTGCTATCGGGGGATTTAAGAGTGACCAGTTATATAGTCCACTGAGTGGCGATAAGCGCGCAAATCGGATCCCACATGTCCAGGACACAAAAAAAAGATACTATCGGATAGTAAAAGCAAAAACAATGAGCCCTTGTAGGGCTCTTGGGTTCCTCAATGTGAGCAAATATGGCCTTTCCATGGCAAATAGCTGACCCTCATATTGAGCATTTATCTTTTTAGCATAGCTGTAGTTGGAAAATTTTAATACTACCGGGATTGATAATTCCGTAGTGATTCAATAATTGTGAACGATTTTTGATAATAATTACCTGAAGGAAAAGTCGTCTTTCACTGGACAAGTCAGAGATGTCTTGATGAAGGTAGTAAACTTTTTCGTAAGCACAGAGAGACTTCCACCGTCGTCATTCTTGCAGATAGTGGCGACGCGACTGGCAGTTTCTCCATCAGAAAGCACTTCGGTGAAAAATATCATCACGTGCTCCTCCAGGTCAATCATTTTGATAAAACGAACCGGTCCGGATGAGGAGAGCGCACCGTCTTTCAGGGCCAAAAACCTTCCGGTGAAAATGAATCACCTGACGGAGTTGTGCGGCTCAAAGCACCGCCCTTTTCTAATTCTTTGGCAAAGAACATAAAGTTTTTCTTGTCGCTGTTTTTGACAAACTCAACTTTGATTGACTTTCCAGGCTCGGCTTGTGTCATTGGGGCGTCCATTTCCGTCTCCATCGCCTTTGCTTGTATGTCTGCCAGTGGCTCGTCCGAGCTGAGATCATAAATGCGGCATTTAGGCCTTCGTGCATTTGTTCCACAGACAAGGAAGTGACCTTTTTTATTCCATCGTTCTACAATGTTGATATGATTTCGGCATATCTCGTCTGGGTTTTCTTCGTCGAACTTGCAGTCCTCTGCATCTTCTGGTCGAGCACTCCATTCAATCGTCGTGTCGTCGCGGTTCTTGAGGTTCTCAAAGCGGATCGTGTCCACGCCATAAGCAACAAAGCTAGGGCCAGTGCGAGTGCGAGTGCCAGACTCGACAAGTTTAAAGTGATGGAATCCTGCTGTTGACCAGAGCTCGTGCTTGCCAGCAAGCACGGAAGAGGGAATGCGCGGGACGGCGTCTTTTGGGAAGTTGATGTCTGGCAGCCTGCACAGCACAAAAACGGGAAGGAGAAAATGTAGAGTTGGGATCTTCATTATAAGATAGGGAGGTTTGCTTATGCTCGTTGTTTATGGAGATCCAACAATGAAATCAGTGATACAGCAGCATATCTGAAATGATAAGTTAGAATGAAACTTTTGGAGTAAAAAAATGCGAATTAATGCTAATCGAAAGGGTGTCATTACGTTGACATCAGTGCCACCCGTAATTGGTACCAAGAGCCAGTCATTAGAAAGTTTTGATCGTGACGGCTAATCTTTCACGCACCGGCATCAGATGGGGAAGATGAAAGCGAATCAAAATGCGCAATGTAGGGCGCGACAATGCAACATTGAACCTCGGAAAAGCAAAATTTCCTTGATAACAAAGTATACGCAGGCTGTTGTGATAAGTGCCCTAGCAATTGACCTCTTGACACCTCAGCGGCAAAGGAAATAAAGCTACTTGCAGTTAATAAAAATTTCTGGTCGGGAGTTAGTGGCATTGTGTCGCGCTACTCGCCATATTAAAATCATAGGCTTGATCAAATACGATTTCTGTCTGTTCAGGTGAAGCAAGCGCAACGACGGGAGTTGAGCGCTATTGAAAGCCACTACGCGACGATAGTCCCTTTGTCCTCGTGTCGAAGGCTTTATCCACGGCATCATTCGTCCTGTTGTCATGCGCACTTAGCCGAATTATTGTTTTTAGCCTGGCCAAAAGAAGCCTTAGCCCTCGAAAATTTCCGTAAACAATGCGCCTTAATCTCATAAAATACACTCCCCCGCTTCTTGCCATTTTAATTGAGCATTACTGCAATTTTTAATTATAAAGCGCAGAGGATATTTATCCTCATAATAGCCGGTAAATTTATACTCAAAGGCGGAAGTTAATTATCTATGTTTGTGGCTCTGCTTTAACTTATCTTGCACTGACGGGCAGTAAATGCAACTACTCGAAGGTCATCGACTTCCGATGAATGAAGCTAGCGGAAGTAGCTGCGTCTGGCTTGCTGCCGCACAGTCGCCCATGCATAGACTGCTTATCATATTACCGCCTTTAATATCGCATATGCATAAGCCATATATATCCAACCATACTAATTTGTGCTTGCCCGTCTGCCAACCTTATTACCCTTCAATTTTCGTGTTTAGGGGCATTCTAAAGGTGAGAAAATTATAAATTCTGCGATTGAATATTCCCAAAGGGACCCCCGCTGCGCGACTGTATTTCAAAATGTCGAAAGGTTGTGTGCTAGGGAGCAGTTGGGCTCATTTGTAATTTAAATCAATAAAGGACGTCCCCTTGAAATCGCCTGCAGAGCAGACGGCCTATCTCACGCAGTAGTGAAAAATTTCTCGACAACGGGATTAAAATTTTTCGACATCCCAGGATTAAGCGGGCCGATTCTTTCAAGATCCTCAGATTTAATACCCTGTTCATTCAATTTCTCATGATTTATGGAGAAATCCAATATATGGTTATTTTTAGAAAAAATTTTCACGCGCCATTAACTGTCAAAAAACTACCACTTCACTAACCAGGCTAACTACACAAAAGGAGAGGGATGATAGCTTCGTCAATTTCGAGTTTGAATGACAAGTAAAATGAGAATCCAAGAACTTCATTTGATGGACAGACGAGTGGATACTGGGAGTAACTATGTCTATCTATTAGCCCTCTCTATTGCGTGAGGGGCCAATATTTGTACGCAAATATTATTCATTTCAGCGCCAGGTTTTCCTGGTTCCTGAGTTTCACGCTGTATGTCAGCTGTAGATCACGACTCGGGATGAAAAAGTGAGCCTTATCGCGGGGTTGAAGATCAATGGGCACGCGACGAGGCACTTGCTATCTTCAAAATAAAAAGCCGAAGTTTCTAATCCACTAGAATACAAGCTTCCACCAGAAAATTAAAACGAATACTTTTCGGGAGACGGATTTCGCCCCATTCAGCGTTTAATCTGAGTATGATCCGTATTGAATCGTGCTCAATGGAGCGATTTTATTAAGTCGAATTAAAACTCAAGCTGGGGGTGATATTTGCCCTCGGTTAGAATTTTTAGCGCATGGTAATTATAAGCACGTGATGATATTTTGCTGGCACCTGAGCAGTTTGAATGTAGAATGAATGCACCGCTCCTCGTAAATACTCGCCATAGCGAAAAAACGCTTTGCGGTTTGAGCACTATCTCGATCATAAACACTGAAAGAAACTGAAAGGGAGAATGATTTCTAGCTTCTTCAAAAGCGGGGATGGTTTTTCAGCCAAACAAATAAAGCCTGAGACATCAAAGGGGTCGAGCGCACGGATCAAAGCACCATGCCTCTGGACATTAAATTTACTTGCCTTCTCATTTTTAAAGGGATGAATGGAAGAAGAGTAAAAACTAAACAAAACTCGAAAGGCGGACGGGGAAATTTAGGACGAGCAAATTTGGAACCGGGTCGCGTTCCACCATAAAATTCTATTGATCCATATCGAACTAGCTTATCTCCCTGTAGGTCATACAACTCCGATGGTAACACTTTTGGCCTGCTGTTTGAAAAGCAATGTTTGAAGTAGATTGGGCTTCTTGATGGGCCTAGTTCGAAATACGGATCGAGTGGTCATTGTGGTCTTATTTATCTAAGTCAGACGAGCTCAGTTACTTGAACTTTGGCTCAATCGAAAATCGCTAGTCCAAGTTACATAAAGGGGGTTTCAGGTGCGAGTAAATTGAATTCAGAACCAATTTTGGCTCGTAATAAGCATTTCACTTTCTGTGGATGGAGTGATTCTTTCGCAAAATCAAAAGCCGCAGAATCAAAATAGCAAAAGTCTCCTGTTTACGTCAATCAAGAGGGAGTTTATGGTGGAGAATTAAAATTAAGGCTCTCTGACCATGGCGATTTTGACTCGCACTATAATTAGATAACTACTCACAGAATTGCCCTTTTCGCCTGTCTTCGCCAGCCAAATCAGCGGCAGACAATTAATTTCCGCTTATTTTTGTAAAACTACCCAACGTTCTCAACCGATGTGAAAAAGGCGGACGTCAATAGTGAGTAGTAAATAGCTATCATGTGTTGAATTGCCGGTATCGCTGATTAGGCGACTCCGCCTTGGTTGGAAGTGAGAATGAATATTGCCTACTATCGGGCGGATTTAGCCTGGCCTGAGCATCCTCCTCGCAGCACTTGGGCTTGAATCTCAAGCTCGTTCGAGCACCAGCAACTCGCTTACACTTGGAACGGACACAAATCAAAATTACTGTTTTTAGTGGACGAGATACGCTCTAAATCGAAAATACACACACAGCCTCTATTGTCCCAATAAATACACAGAGCATCTTTTGACTTTTTGGCAAACTAAAGACGCCAAGGACGCACCATTTGCTCGAGTACCGTATCAGCTCGAATCACTTATCAAATTTCTAACGACACCCTTTCAAAGTTAATTATAAAAATTCTAACAACTAAAACATGCAGATCAATTGATCACTTACCAAAAGGTTCTGGTAATTGTTTCGTTTTTCTCCGTTTTTCTCCGCCTGTTTCTTTCCGTAAAAGTTCTGTCTTCTGATAATCTTCTTGGATGAGATCTCTAAAGCGCAATCTGCGTCGCGTTGTGCGCGCGTTTTCTCGTCCGCCAATTTTTTTTTTATTTTTCAAAAATTTCGAATATTTTCGTCGTTTCAGTCGTGGCGGGTGACTCGCTCCGCTGCGCACGATTTGCCCGGGGCAGCGACAATTTTCAAGAAAGGCTTGAGCCACTACGGCCACGATGCGGCGCTGTTCGTCGCCGCGCGCATCGAGCGCGGGAAGCCTGGCTACGCGCTGTGAATCAACCCAAGAAGCGCCAATCCCACCAAATCCTGACTTGTTTAGACTTCTCAAGGGGGAGTTTCAATGAAAAAATTGCAACTTGTATTCTTCAGCAAATTGAAACTTGAGACTCTAGTGCGGGCAATCTCTAGATTTGAACATTTTCAATAATTAATAAAATTAATTATCAAAATACTAGATAAAAAACTATTTTTGCGTAAATAATTATCATATATAAACATATATCGTTACAATAAGAATATTGCGGGGGGGGAAGAATGCACTTTTGGAGACTCGCTGCCAAGATCGGACAAAAAAACGCGAACAGATTGGTGCCAACTTTTCGAGAAAAACCCTCTTTGGGGTGGATTCGAACTCAAGGGCTCTTCCAGCTCGAGAAAACCGAGAATGAGTTATGCTTACTGGCAAGTTTGGGCATGTTTGCGCTGATTTCTGACTGAAGCAGTAATGTAATTTCATCAGTCAGAGTTTACGAGTGGCGGTGATTTACGCTGCGAGCAAATATTTTCCAGCCTGAAATCAGGCACTGTTTCATTGAGAACTGGGTGGCGAAATTGTGCGTGCTCTGAAATTATCAACTTCCTTACAGCAGTTGTTAAACAGGCCTTTGAATAGCCGAGAATTTGAAAAGCCGCCATGGAGGCGAAAAAAGATGCTGAATACATCAATGAAAAGAGTGGAAAATAATCTTTTTACGTCAAAAATTTTCCCCTGATTGAAGCAACTAAGAATTACTGTGTTCAACAGGAGCAAGCTTAGACCAGGCTCGAGAGCGATTTTCATAAGCAGCTTTTTGAAATCTTCGATACTGTCCTATTTTTGGTTGAAATCTAAAACCGAAAATCTCAAGATCAAAAAAACATCAAATCCGATTCCGGTGGTTTTGTCCTTGAATTCTAGCTTGAAAGAAAGTCCGCGCTCGATGGGGCGGAAAAATTTTCCCGCCAAAACGAAATTTTTACGAGCTCTATAGCTTACCAAGTCAAAATTTGGATGAGAAACGTCCAGAATGGACAGCTTCTCTTAGCTTTAAAAATTGGTTCTTGCAATCAAGCGAAATTAGATCAAAGTTTGTGGGGATATTTTTCTTCCTGATGAGATATATTTAAAATAAGATTTGGTGATTCTTGACTCCACAAAAGGCTTTCATAAAAATGATAATCCAAATTACGGTTTTTGAGCGTTTCTAAAAGACGAGAAGTGGCCTCGATTGCACTCAGTCGCGGTGCCCCATGGAGAGAGGGATTGGGAGGCGAGACTTCCCATGGGGTGCGAGATCAAAGGGATCAAATTTCTGAAATAAAAAATCGAAATTCGTCATTAATCTTCTTCTTTTTTCTTTTCTGTTGTTTCAAATGAGGAACCATGACAAATCGGGCACAGCGCGCGATTATTACGAGTAAACGCATCGATCACGTGGCCATGTCCTCAAAAGCACACTTCATTAACAGCGAGAATTTTATGCTTCTTTCATTCCCACTCCTTAGACAGTTGCCAATGATGAACTCAACCGCGAATGGGAATTTACTGCTCGATCATTTTTTGATAATTTTATAAAGCGTGCTTCCTTAGTTTGAATCAATCATCGTGTTTGACCTTTTTTCTATTTTATCCGCAGTATGACCTTTTTCCTTCGCTTTTTTAATTAACTCAAAAACGCGTTTATAACTGCTAGAAATCTCAATCGACATGATATAATATTATTTGCATTTATTCCTCGAGAAATCGTGATGACGCGGTTCGTAATGATTTTACGCTGGCCCCGTTAAATTTATCTCTGCTAAACGGTCTTTTAAAATATCAAGACCTTTGATCTTCATCGCCAACTCGACTGAATGCTCATATGCTTCAGTGATTGGAAAATTGCCACGAGCAGGTATTTGAAGTCTGAATTCCTGTTTATATAAATCACTTTAATTTTTCTAAAAATTGTTTGGAAAATTACCAAAAGTTAGTCTTTTACGCCAAAAGTCATTTTCTTACTTTTAAATATATACTCAAAGAGTTTTTCTGACAAATATACTTGTTTTAAGAAGCGCAAGAAACTCTGGCGCGAAAAGGAGCCACCGGTTGGAGCAGCTTCTTAATATGATTAGGGTTGTGCAGATGTGTTGAGGATGAGTAACGTTCACGGATGATTGAGCCTTGAAACATTTGCATCTACAATAATACCGAAGCTGACTAGCTTGGCTCAACGTCTGCTGCCGACAACAAACACATTCGATAATTTTTACTTATCCGTCCAGCTGCGCTGTTTTCTCTATACATTGATAAGGCCATTATTCTCGGTAATAAACAAGTCAATAAAATAAAGTTTCATCTCAGATAATTCTAGATTTTTTCTGTATAAAACGTCTTTTGAACTGATTAGCGCGATCACCTGAATTTGATTTGATATCAATGATATCAAGGAAGAGGATTCTAACAATAAAACATCTTTCAACTGTCAGGCGCAATGAACTGAATTTGATAACAAGGAAGAGATTTTTCGAATCTTTTTTTTTTGTTTTTGTTGAATAACAATATATATAGTTACACACGCAAGTAAATGAAATATGGCAGGAAATATTAAAGTTGGCAGCTTTTCTTGGTTAAATTAGTGCTTGAACTGTTTCTTTTAGTTGAGTTCGCCGCCTGGGCCGTAGAGCTCCCAGGCTTTCCACATTCGCTCTTCGACTAAAGAAAGATAGATTCACTGTGAAATCGAATACGCTGAATGTACCTGTTTCTTCTTTGTAAACAACGTCTGAGTGCATGAGATTTTTCTTGCCTAAATGTTGACAGAGAAACTGCCCTTTTGGAATGCCGAAAATGGGAATGCTATTTTCGTCCCTGAATTATCAATTTATAAAGAACTTTGCTTCGGATAAGAATACCTCAGAACTCCGGTGACGTACATATCCTCAAGCTTGAATTCCTCGTGCTTGTAGGACTCTTCAACGAGCTTCTCGTTGGCAACGTCAGATATGAAGTAGCAAGGGCCATTGCACGAACTCGGGTATCTTTCTGGCTCGTACTCCTCTTTGGTTACTGCGTATTTGCCTGTTCTTCTGACTGGGGCACCGGGCATCTTCCACATGCAAGCTACCCAGTCCGGTTTCGACGTGAATCCCTAGCGGAGCTCGTTAGCAACGGAAATCAACCCTTATATCACCACCTGATCTACTGTTAGCGCATTTATGACTTTTGGAACGTCTATGAACACGTCATCGTCCAAGTGAGCCAAAATCTTTGCACCCGGGCAGAACTCTTTCGTCCATTTCAGCTGACCAATTGTTTTTCTTGTCAAGTTCCAGTATGATTCCACGTAGTTCTCTTGAATAATATCTTGGTTCTCGACGGCCTCTAGAAATTGAGAATAGGCAGCGGCTTTTATGTCGAGAGAATTACCTTTTCTGAGGTGCTCGTTAACATTTGGATCGCCGTTGTCGCCAACGAAGAAGAGGAGCTTGACATCTTCTGTTTTGGCGTACGTTCCCCAAGTTTGGCGGATTATTTCTCTGCGCTCGAAGGCGTAAACCGCAGCTGCAACTCCGAGGATCATCGTGGGCGACTGAGTGTTCCCACGTTTAAGATTTTCAAAGAAATGGTGCTACCTTGTTCTTGCAGGCGTCTGGCTCATTGATTATCCAAACAGTATCATCTGAAACCTCCTCCAGTGGGACAATTTCCAGCCTTTCGTCGCGCAGTGCCTTCCCATGATCCGGATAATCCACAACCGCCGGGCTACCTGCAGATTCAACGACTTCTGTTTTTGTTTCCTTTTCAGCGGAATGGCCTGAAGAAATTTTCACCAGATCAGAGAGCTTATCCATCGGATCGTAATCATTTTCGGGACCAGCATCTTTTTTGAGTTAAAATTCATTCTGCAATATTATTAATAAATAATTAATAATCGCGCCTTCTCGAATTTCAAATCTCATTCCTATGTTGAGTTTCACTTCTCGCAAGAATAAGAATGTGACGATTCCAAGAAGAATGAAGAACAAGTTACTGCGGAAAATTCTCGGCATTATTTGAGCATCAGGCACTAAATCAATCTTAATAAAGATACCAAAAACTTTTGCGAGCTAGCTGGGCGAACAAGATTTCAAGAATTCTCATTTTTCACCTGGCGAAAGATTTACTAAGGGTTTCATGCTTCACGTCTTTTTTTTCCGATTTCTCGATTTCTTGTGTTCAAAAAGAGTAAAAAAGAACTTCAAAAAGACTTTGACGATGCAAAAAAATACAAGATTTGACATCCGGTTTGACATCCGGGATTTTCTCTCCAATTATATTATTTCAAATCGTTGATTCAATCTGATAACTTAAATTTAATACTTCTGAGATGCCATTCTCGCTGTTAATAGCATCGAGTACTGAGGGTCGTTTAAAACGTCATAAAACAACAATAAAAATCTTAGAATTAATGTAAAATCGCCGAACAAATGCCCAATGTCAACCGGCCGCTAGTTTAACTCGGGGGTTGAAGATGTTTTGCTGAAAAGATTTTTGACACCTTTCATATCAATTAAACACGTTACGCGAATTGAATTGACTCGAATTCACCTGGCAGGAAGCTTATCACTCACGGATTCTAAGTCGAATGAAAAAGTGCGCCAGCATCAGATCATTGCTTTTCTAGTGCGTTCTCTTACTTTTTTCTAACTTTCTGTTGCGTACATATTTCAAGCACTATTTGATTCGTAGATTTTTCGGTCAGTAAGTTCGAAGGCCGGCCTCAGTGACATTTCGGTCGAGTCCCAGCTAGCGTACTGAATTGCGCCTCCAGCAATGACGCAGTATCATTTCCGAGCTTCAACCATCCCTTCTTCGCCATTACGCCAAACAACCTGTCGGATTTGGATATTCAAAGAGTTTCAATTCTGGTTTTTTATGAGAGCAAAAAAATCCAGAATATGCAGTGCACATTAGAATTCATTGACAATTGTGGATAATTGGGATGTAAAAACATCAGTCCAAAGCAGAACATAATCGCCAGGTTTTCTGTGATTGTATCGTAATGCAGAAACGAATACCTAATGAACGTGTAAGTGCAAGCATCTTTAATTTTTGCCCAGTGTTTTTCTTGTGTTTTTGATTCGGCAACTCGGTACGAACGACTCGATCTTCTTCTCCGATGATCCCATCCAACTGCTCCAACTTGTCCATTTTCACCAATATCTCTGTTTGTGTTATTTTTTTATCGAATCCAACAATCTATCCTTGCATCCACGTATTTGCTATTTTTCTTTTATCTCAGCGACTTGCTATTTCTGTTTAGTAAATTGGATGACTCTGATTCTGAGAACACAGTGACATGATCGGCATATACTTTCAAATTATATTTTGCCATTGCTTATTTAATTAGCGCAAATTTGCTCCTTGGTTATGGACTCAAAAATAAACTTCAACGGTGTCAAGGCTTTGCACTGAGTCTTCCATGATTTCATGTCTCCAGTCAAAAATGCGCTAGAGACCGAAGCGAAATTCAAACTCACTGTCACAATAACAGGAACTACCGTGGCTTCCTCCGATGTCAGCATTACTTTAACTCATCCGTTTGATTATATTTACTGTTTTAGCCCGCACCTGTTATTAATGTTTTGTTACGTGTTAAATTGTTATTGAAATATACGAAATTTCATAACGTAATGATAACGGGATCTTATTTATTTCTGGGATGTAAGATCATATGGTTCGTATCATTAAAAGAATGTTTACAGTATTGTTAGGTATTGCTCACGAAGTTCTGTTGAATTTGACGATAGATCTAATTGACCAGGGGTGATGTAAAAGTCACTCGAACATAATAAATAAATTCAGATTACTCGGGAGATGTGCTTTGTTTGAATTGGGAGGATTTGGATCGTTCGAATCTGTGCATAAACCCAAAATAGTACTGCCTATTAAGAAGAGGCTCTTCCCGTGAATTGCCCTTCATCCATATCTTATTTTATGACCTACAAAAATCCGCAATTTCAATTTTTTAAACAATAAAAACCAGCGATTTCAAATGGCGACGAAATAGCTTTCAAGAGTATAAAAACGGCTCTTAAATGTTCTTGGTCTCCATGAAAAACCAAAAACCAACTCTAACCCTAACCCTAACCCTAAGAAGAGTTGGCAAATTAAAATTAAAGATTGTTTCCAAAACGATTTTATACTCAAAAGTAAGTCCAATTTCTGAGTTTTATACTTTTTGCGTGGAGATTCTGAATATATTCGTTCAGAACCGCTTTCCTTAAAATTTTTCGCATGAATTGTGCGAAAGGACGTAAAACCTCAAGTATTTCTACGAGAGAAAAATTATCATATGAGATATTTTTCAATTGTATTGTCTCTAGAGAGACTAACAATGACAGAAAATAAGCATTTGAAGACGGAGTTTTATGATAGAATTTCCATCCGAAAAGTTCAGGCAGATGTTCACGCAAGACGCCAGTTTGAAATCAAGATGCTCGAAAGTTGGAGACTTAGACGGCCTCTCTATTGAAACATGATCGAATATTGGTTGCGAACGTTGAAGTCGAGAGACAAGAGAAATCCAAGAATGCTCGTCAGAAAGTACTTAGTAGTACTCGAGCGCTTGAGGGGCTTGGTGTGAGCATATTCAGCAGGGCAGGGTCACAATAACGGGAAGTCTTATGTTCCCCTCGGCGGATTTGCACGGACCTCAAAAATTACTCTTTCAAAATTAATCTACTTCAATTTGTCTAATGCGATCAAGCTGCCGGAATTATGATCATTCGTGCGGGGACAATACCGGAACCAAGGCCATTTCTGCGCAGAAAATAACGAATCCAGAAATTTTGAGACATTATTCTGTAGTTCCCCGTTAGTTGCTAAAATTTCATCTTCCGTTTTATTAGGGCAGGTCCATCTTTTGCATAATAAACAGATCGATCCCTCATTATGTTATCAATCTCGCCCAAGACAAGGATACATGATGTGGCGGTCGTATTTTCGTGCCAGCGAAGGGTTTTTGATATTTTTTGTTTCCATAAACTTGTTCTTAGTTGTTAAAGAATACAAACCGCCGTTAAAAGACGATCTCGCCATAACAAACACTGTTCTATTCAAGCATTGCTTGCCCCTATACATGTCTTATGCCGTTCACTCCCGCTTAGGCCTGTCGAGGTCAAGAAGAACACTTTTTCTTGAGAGAAAGAAAGAAAGATCGCTGGCGTTCGATTTCTTTGTGTTCTTGTCAGCAACAACACTATGATTTAACCCAAGAAATGAAATTATAATCGAATCACACGTAAGACAATAATAGCAATCTGCCGTTTATTAAAAAGACGAATGCAAGTCATCAAAACATTCTCCTTGTTTTCATCATCCACGCTACGTTCATAACATTTTCAGTCGCTTCAATGAAAACTAAATTCACATGAAAATCTGGATTCAGCGTTCGTTTATGGTCTAACTAACCTGCCGGATTTTCGCAGCAAAAATTCCTTCTGTTCAATATTTTGGTAGCGCCATTTTTGTTTTCATTATTTCAAGTACACGCAGGATATACCTTGATGATTGTTCGTCTTGTTTCTTCTTTTTTGTGTCATGCTTTTACTGATTCTTTTTTAATGTGCTGTTCTTATATTCTTGTAGACATAAAAACGGACGATTTTCACCAGCCGGTTTTTGTACGAGAGCGAGAGCAGGCTCATTCAAAAGCTCTTGAAAAGGGCTTTCTATTCGGCCAATAAAAAACTCGGCCCTCTCTCCCTATTTCGAGTTAAAGATTATTAGTATTTTGGGGTGAAAATCATCTTATATTGTAAAAAAGAAATGAGGTTATGTAACGCCGGTACAATTATTCCTATTTGGCCGTTTGAGTATAATTATATTTCGGTGCTATTTCTGTATCTCGATTTCACGTCGCTATGAACAAAAAAGATCTTACGTAACAAAGAAAGATTTTATCATAGAAAATAATCTAAACTTGCATTAGTTCGCTTCATAAATTATTCAGAAGAATTATAGTCATTGGAATAAGTTAATCAAGAATTAGTTAGAGAATAAATAGTAAGCCGGAAAGGTGGAAGCTTGAGATCGAGAGATGATTCGCGCATTGTGCGGGAGCGCTCATATTTTCCCACAACGGGATCGTGAGAGCGCCATCGCGCACCACTCACTACTGCCCTCGCGCCCAATGATCGCATGGAATGATATCTGTCGAGGGATGAAGAGCATCGATTGAGAATTAATTTGACGATCAAAAATACGATTTGTTTTTTTGAGAGAAATCCGCTACGAAATATTCTTTGAGCAGAGAAACAACTTAGTTTCAAGGAGACTAAAATTGACAAAAAAAAAACAGTCGCCTTTATACATTTCGTGTGAGTATGCTTTTTTAAACAAAAGACAACTGAAATATTTGTTCGATTTCCGAGGTCATTTCTGTGTGATTATTTTCTGGGACATTTAAAATGAAATTTAAGTCCGAGTTCATGAAATTATGAGAAGCGACGTAACGCATTTACTCCAGTGTATAAACGTGCACTGGAAGACTAGTAATTTACTCCTAGCTTGAGACGAATTAGCGGTTGCCGATTTGCGATGAACTAGAACACCCACCGTGGCAAATGTGTGTTCGTTATTTTCCTACGTATCTTCTTTTTATCCCTATTTTTCATTTTTTCCTTAGAAGACAATCTTTGAAAAGAAAATGTCTGAAAAATGATGAATCATTTTGATGCTGAAAAACTTTTGATAGCATCTTCAAATTGAACATGAAAAAATGATGATACAGTAATTACTAATTAGGTTCTTTCCTTGATTTATGATTGAATGTCTTACGCATGACAGATAACCCTAACCCTATAGGTTATAGCTCGAGGTTCTGTCGAGAGCAGAAAACATGAATTTCTAAAAAAATCTCAAGGGTCTTTTTTCTAGTGGCGCGCTGTATTTTTGATGGATTTATGTCGGATTTTTGAATTATCGGCGGAAGAGTCCTATTTATTGTGAGAATACCTTTAAACGTACGGGGTAAGTGAAAACATCGAGAAAAAGAGTTTAGTAGATCTGTTTTCTTTTTCGATTTCCACTTCCATGCTCCGATTCGCCACTTACACATGTTTAAAACAATATCCTTTAAAATTGGGTTTAAAACTGAAATTAATAAGCTTGCAAAACAAATAAATTTAAGTTTTGAATCCTCGAAACGAGAGAGTCTACGACGGAATATGACATTGTTTTCAAGTCCGTTAAATTCAATTACTTTTTGAGTCAGGGGTTGCGATATGGCTAGAGTGATGAGAGGTCGGAAAAATTATCGCCAAAGCGGTTGATTTGTGGCCTCAAAAAGTAAATGTCCTCACGTCGGACATTCGCTAGTTCGATAAGGGTAACATCGCCCGCAGAGTATTGCCCTTGACCACGATGGCTGTTGTGATAGTTTTTATCTTTTCTGTAATTTCTAAATAGAATCCTCGAGATAATTTTGATGCCAGTGCAAGTCTGGGAAGCTGAGTCTTAGGCGAGATAAGGCCAGAGAAACGTGCTGATCTCAGTAGAGTAACTAGAAGGCGTATATCTGCGACAATCACGCAACGCTCAAGCTATCCGGCTTTATTCCGTTGTTCCTTTCGATCCCTTCCGCGTGTGAACTTAGCTTGTTGCAGAAACAGTGTTCCTCGATCATTGCAAATTCGCTGTTTATAAACGCAACCGCTAACCCAAGCGTCTAACCTTTGTGTATGACGTGTGCCAAGGGTCACGAAAAGCAATTATGATTTACAAGGGCATGTCTTCAAAATAACTATTGTACTTAAGGACTCCCCCGTCAACAATTTTCCTCGAAAAATCGAATTTGGGGTCCTTAAACCAATTCGCCAATGCAAAAGGACTTTGATTTGAGAATCGGACAAAACTTGATTCATGGAGCAGTCTTTCGTCTGAAGTTTTCTAAACTAGCGGAAATGATGCGGGAAAGAAATAACAACGGAAAAAAGCTTTCTAGTTTTGAAAACAATCGAGCGTAGAAAAATTGAATGCTTGCGCAAGTTAATTAGGGGATCAAAGTGTTGATTTATTTTTTGAACAAAGACGTTCTGTGATGGCAATAAGGGAACTGGATGGGTAGCGCGATGAGACCGCGCCTTAGAAGCCTGCCTTGCATAAACAGAAGCAGCTTCCGCCCTGCGTCTGGCTTCCGGACGTTCCACTCAATCCCAAAATCGACTCGTTTAAATTCCCTAGTCCATTAAAGAAGCCATTTCGGGCGCTTCATTACGAAAAAAGGATTATTTGTACAAGGATGGATTATTTTGTCATAACGTGATTTCTTCGGCGCATTAATTTTCCCGGTGGATTTCCAAGCACCATATTCTATTTTCGATTGCCAATTCAAGACCGCTTTTCACATTCATCCAGAACTTGATGTTTGCTAGTTGAATGTCTCATGTAAAATCAATGGGCTATCGACAATGGAAAGTGAAGAAATCATTCTCCCTTAGTACGACATAAACAATAGTAATCTACTTGTGTCATTCGTATTTTCAAACGGAGGAAAACTTCTGTCAAGCTCGGCTGACAATGATTAGGACTCGTGGAACGATAAACTGTCGACAGCTACAGTAATAAGAATCAGGGTGACTATTCTTTTATAGAACACCTTCAACTAAAAGAAACCTTTAAAGCTGAAGGTGGTATGCTCAGTCCGCTATAATGCAAGAAAAAAGCTTAGTGAGGTGAAATCTCGAGGATACAAACAAGGAGGTTGTTGGTGGAGCGGAAAGCTGATCTCAAAACTATTTATTAATAAATTAGTTTTTCTCCATTTTTCATAAGTTTCTGTTTTGAGAACAGAACAGTTGCTCTTCTCAGCTTTCCCCAGTCGAAGTAGATCGAACTCATATAATCGGTAATTGTAGAAAAGATGTACGAAATTAGAACATTTTCTGTATCTTTTACCTTCTCAATCAGAAATGACTCCAGCTTCTACCGAGCGAACTTCACGGTTCCTTGAGAATTCTAACGTCTCATCCGATCGTGCCGATATAAATTGAATCGAGTTTATATAACATACATAAATAGCTTAGCCGTGAAAGTTTACAGCGTTAAGTTAATTGTAGTCCATCTTTGAAAATATTGAAAGTCACCACACAAGTAAAAAAGAAGTAGGAGAAAAGTTTTGCCAACATTTGTCAATTGGATCAAGTGTTAATTTTATTTAGCGATTCTTTTCGAAAGAGAAGCTTTTCATTTTTGAATTTGACATTTTTTCTCATAAATAATTTCGAAATGAATTAAATGATAAATTATTTATTCTAATTTTAGACTTTGACGAATGAGAACCATAACCCTAACCCAGACTTTAGACTTGACTAACCATAACCTAACTACCTTCTTTGATATAAGGTACATAAGTTGCATGAAAGGTTTCTGAATAAGTCCGCTCGCTTTTGAGAATAATTATAGAATTGGGTCACCTGAAAATTGCTGGATAGTAGATTTACGTCAGACAATTAAAGATAAAAAAAAAGTGTCACTTGTTTGGTCACATCTGTTGACCACGGCGCACTCCAGGAATGCGTCTCAATATGTCGACGGGCTTGGTTGGAATGCCGTCAAGGGCGACTTCCGAAAATAACTTTTTACTTTTTCCATTTTATATGGTAGACGATGCGCCTTCCGCTACCCGTTAGAGTCGGTACACTGTGTAGCATTGTCTTATTTAATTTTAGAGAGGCAGATGGAAATATTAGATGCGAAATTGCTGACGTCGGCTAAAAACAAGTTACGTTTGGGCGGTTGGGGATGCGGTTGGACTATTTTATGTGACGGAGTTAATGCTATCAGTCTCGATTTGTTTTATTGAGGTTTTTTGCTTTGTTCATTTTGAGGGAGTTAGAAATGAGGAGTTTTCTCGAAGTTTACGTGTTCTGTTTGGGCAGTTGAATGAATCAATTACACCCAATCTAGGGAGCACGTTTTTGGGGCGAGTTTATTTTCTTCCCAAATTGGAAAAGCTTTAAAAAAGTGATCGTTGCCAAGCTGAGATAACCAAAACGCGCAACGTTTGCCATAAAACACGCTTAGCTCAACCAGGATCCGGATTATAGGGCTCTAACTCGACTAACTACACAGTGTAGACGGTATCTTCTAATTCAAAGCCATATTGTTCTTATCAACACATACTCTTCAGTCCAGACTGTGGAAAGATCCTCGAACTCGCTTTGCATTTCCATAAAAAATCTCGAAAGTCGTTCGAAAACGCTTTTTTTTTCTTCGACGTTTCTAAATGATTTCCGAGAATTAATCTTTACTTTAATTTCAGCGAAAAAATTATGATCAGGCTTAATCGTTTATTTCGTAAAAAAGAGAGAAATCCCTTTGCTTTCAATATCAGCAGATTGAGACTCTAACAAAATAAAAAACACCGAATAAAAGCCCAAAATATTTCATAACTGGCGAAGAACCTCAATGTATTATGGGCAAATATTGTTGGGTTAAGGAGAGAAGAGGCTACTACTTTGTAGTCAATAAAAAGATCACAAGATGAGACCGTTTAGCATCATCTTCGGGGAAATACTCGCTAAAACATTGCTATACATTTTGCAGGGATAAACAGAGGCCGTGTTATTCGTGCTTAGTTGGTGAACATGGAATTGAAGTTGTTGGCAATCCAAACCGTCCACTAAACATTCGATTTGATCACAAAAATGACAGAAAGTAGATTAACTTTCCTTTCACGAAAGTATGCGATTTTTAAGTTACGAAAACAAAATTGCTAACGACTCTGATTTTTTAGATCGCTAGATGATATGGTTACTATATTATGATATGTCAATGAATGACTGTACCAACTCTTTCTACAAAGGGAAATTTGTCTCCAAATTTCCAAAAATCCAAATCCAAAAATGTTTGAAGTAGGACGTAAACGTTGCCTTCTCTGAAAGAAAGTCTTACTCTCCACTCACTTACGAAACAGGAGAGAGATAAAAACACCCCGAAATTGCGCTCTTCCAAAAGGACTTGAGATTCAGCAGCGCAACAAGCACCAAACGTGAACTTCATTTAACACATTTCCAAAGCTCGAATTATGTCACTTCGTAGAAAAATTCTTTCTCATTTCTTTCTGAATTTTGTGGGTTTGTAGTCAGACAAAATAAATTTGATATTCTGAAGTTTAGCGATCTGCTTCATTTACGCGGTAACGAGCTAAAATTGAGCTTGATCGAATGTTCCCATCACAAACCAGTTCAAATAGATTGATCAAAAATAATACAGCTCTGGAGAAAAAGCGGTGCAAATTAATCGCTTTGTTCACTCTCGATTTCACACTCGTCTTGTCGAATAGTAAATTTCGCGGAATTCATAACCACGTTACATGGCCTAACCGCACATTTTCCGGGTTCTTGCATTTAATTTTATGTACCGCTACTTGACTTTACATTGTCGTTTTTTAATGTTGCTTTTGAACTCGTTTTTGGACTAATTCAATTTCGACTTTTTAATGAAATGAGCAGTTTTACAGTTGTCATAAATAATTCAATTTTCCGAGGATGATTTTCATGTTTAGAAACGTAATCATCTGCGGAGCTACAAAACACGCCCGGACGCCATTCAAAATTTGACAAAGGTGAGCTTTTGTTGATTTTTACTTGTCATCGGCCGATGATCCAGGTCAGACATACAATCGAAACTTGCGTTTTAAAAGAAATCAAAAACTTTAGGATTGATTTATTTCCAGTAGCTAGAGTTCTGTAGAGTGTTTTCATAACAGCGAATTTGATTGCTAAAATAAGCAAAATAATGAATTTAATTTAAAAATTAAACTTAATTAAAAGCGCCGTTTGCTCAAATTTTGATTATAGAAAAAGATAGTTTCGTAACAAGCACTTGGGAAGGGCAGTGAAACAAATTTGGGATAGAAGCCCTTGTAGGGACAACAAACGGGCGATATGCTAACAATCCATTTTCCCGGACTCGCGGGGTAGATTTTCGCCCAATGCCGGATGCCTTCTTTAGACAAAACGCGCTTAAAGTTCATTCAGTGCTTATCGCCACTTTCTCTAAATTGTCCTATTACAGTAAAATCAGCCACGTTTACCGGTCGCAGCAAATCTGATTAGTTCATTCCTCTAAGAAGCAATTCCGTTGCTATTTTAGCTCCACCAGAAAGATGCGATAAACGCTTTTCCCCAAGATTAATTAATTCTTTCTGTTTCCCATATTAACCGTTTATTCAGCTACTTCAAGCTGCATAAAAAAACTAACTGAGGGCGGCTCAATCAACCAGGTAAGAAATTTTACTTTTATATTTAGCCTTTAGGACAGCCAGAAATGGGATCCGTCGGGACAAATTTTTCATTTGGACGATCCGAGTTTGACTCCATCGTTCCCGGAACTCCACAGGCTTGAGCTTATAATCAACATTGTTAAGCGATAATATGCATGCACAAAGTAAAGATTTTTTGTAATTGGCGACTAAAATGAGCTCTGAACAAAGATCATCCGAACAGACTCGAACTTTGGACGAATAGTAAGTGTGATCGAGCAGCACTGCTTGGACCTGGTGGTGGACTCTAATTATCCACAAGCCGAAGAATGCGCGGAGATAAACGTAAGTGCCGCCGTCTATCGTCGTCGACGAGTTTATTGAAACTATCGACAATTCAAGTGCTCATTGAGAAGCTTTTCTTATCGACTGTTTTTTCGCAAACGTGAGATTTTTTCTTCTAGGATACGACCAACGCGCAAGCCTGGCAAATAACAGAAAATAACCAAGTGAGATATCTTGACATTGACCAGGAACTCGGTTACGACGACTTTTTCGTCTGCCTTCATGCTTTTGGAGATAAAGGAACGGTTGAAAGCAAGTCTAGACCGAGATAGTTTGACAAATGTTATGTTTGATCATTTTGTAATGACTCTTGAAAACGCAATACGCTTCATAACGACTCGCTTGCTATTAGATTAGCACCATAACAAAGAGCGTGTTTTGGATCAACCAATTGGTAGTTTAGCTGTTTCGTTTTCGAATTCGAGTGAAACTTATACAAATTGATCAAATAGTCATTTTATTCATCGAATGATTACATTGACCTAGATAGAGAAGCAGTTTGCTTTAGAATTGCGTTACAACTTTTTTGTTTCCCCAATAGTTGTAGAATAGATGGAGTGGAAAAATAGCTTCCAAGGCTGAAAAAGGGTAGCTTGAAAACCATGACACAGACGATAACACCGGATTCGTGCGTGTACGCGAGTGCCCATCAGAATCTGACGACGACTACTTTAACTCGCAGTGGGACTTCACGTTCAAAAATGGCGACCCGCTGCAATTTCGGTTGCGTAACACTGCCGTCGACATGTGTTTAGGAGATGACGTTGTTCAGGAGCCGAATTAGAAATATTGTCAATATCTTACGGTGGAGAGGGTTGTATTGTTTATACCGTATGCTGCATACGCTATGCATCATTTAATATATTGTTCACAAACGATTAATCATAACATTTAGAAAAAAAGATGTTTTATCCGAAATTTGGATTCCAAATCGATCAATTATTTTGACTTTTTTGAAGAATTTCGAAGAGGATTTATTTTCATTCCGCGGGAGAAAATAAACCCTTCGTTTTAGCACCTAAAAAATTCTTTTAACTCTGCCGCTTCGCGAAATTTATTTTCTGGTTCAAAGTAAATTCTATTTACAACACTTGAGCTCGAAAAAAATTAAAACGGCCACTGCTTGAGGAACTCATGTTGTATGCAATAATACTTGAATCGAGTTTACCAAACGCACCGTTGTCGTCATATCGAGCCCTTTCGTCTTTTTTGGGGAGCAGCGCTCGTTAATCCAATATGTTTTCTTCGCTTAGTGAATAATATTGCGCACACGCTTATTTTTTATACTGTGTGGATCTGTTATGTTTGCCCCTTTTACGGCAACACTTACACGTCTTCAAACGTAGACCGATTTGATCAGTGATCATTGAGGGACTCTTAGTATTCACCTCAGTGGGGAAGACGTACGGTATTTCCCAGCCTGACTTCACCATTGATTGAAAGAGACATGTGAAAAATGCAGGAAACGCGCGCCCTTTATATACTTTCCTCTGGGAAGGGGGCATCTAACCATAGACTGAATGCGAGCAAGTAGAAAACTCGGTTGAAAGGTGAAAGCAGGCAAACCCGGCAAGCCCGGCCCTGCCCGAGTAAGAAGCACCTGGTCACTGGTCGAGTGCGACTCAGCTCCCTGGTGGCAGTTCCTCCATCTCTTTGAAAACTGGAAAATTGACGAACGACTGTGCAAGGTGATTAGAGAAGGAGCAACTCGCTCTCTAGAAATTCAAGGGCGGAGGGAAATTCTTATTCAAATTCATTTCAGGTTGCGGGAGATCCGGAATCTTGCCTAGCATACAAGAGTAATGGGAAGGATTTCGGTAAGTGAAATTTTTGTTTTCATAATTTAATCTCTTGCGACCCAGGCGGAGGAGAGATCTTGGACCTGAAAGTGGAAGATCTCGACTTGAACACCCTAGACCTTCCCGAAGACTACGATCATGATCAGCTTCAAGAACTCATTGAGCAATACAAAGGTCAGCAAAAAATCAACTACTCTTCGTTACATATTTTAGACGCGTTCGCCTACTACTACACATATCAGTTTGACGACTACGACTATGCTGGATACGACGGATAAATTTGAAAAACAAATGTTCGCCTGTAAATACTTTACAAATCCAATTCTGTAAAAACCTGTACAAAGTTCCGAAACTAGCAAAATGCATCAATAAATCATTTTTTCTCGATTTCAATTATTGAAATCAAGGAATTCTTCAACTGCAACTCGGCTCATTTCTTTTCTTCGATAGCAGATGCGACGACTTTAGCGCATTTTAGAAAGTCATACTTTCCGTTATGTATCCCCGGTATGTGCTCGGTCGGATTCTTAGCCGTTCACTAAAAATATCTCACAATATCCTACGAGCTTAAAACTTGTCATAATCCTCTTATGTAAGCGTAGCTCTCCTTGATTAGCCCAAATCATAAGTCCGCGTTTATCAACCCTGCGTTGTACTTAAGCTTCTGAATAACGAAAAAAATACTGAACATTGTATTTAATAGTGGTCAAATAGTGGCTTGAGATTGGGACAAACTGTGTTTATTACGTGATTCGCGGTCTAAAAGTGAAAGCGTAAAATTTCTAATTACAGTCACAGCTAATCCCCCAGCCCCGTTTTCAAATAGTCCAACGTGATCTTAAGAAGTGCCCATTTGGTAAAAGGATGAAGTCAGTTCTATGCGTTTTATTCTCGTAACGAATGATTGCAAGACGCACTCGACTCTGTCTAATCTCGTTATTTCTCTGAAACAATCGTATTTTCTCCATCACCGAGACTGTACGAAACGCTCTTTATTGGACAAAAACAGTCACAAAAAAAGTCACAAAAACAGCGTTCTGGTGAACAAAAGCGGATTTTCTCCAAATATAAAAACTGCCCTTAGAAGCTCCCCTAAAAATTATATATAATATACATTTTCACGAAGAGGCGGAATTCAAAAACGTGCGCCCAACCAGCAACTATGAGTTTGTAGACCATCTCAACGTTCCATTTCTGCGGAATTTGCCACTGCACTAATTAATATTGCTTAGCGAATCGTCCGCAGTATTTCGAGCCGCAGTTTTGGGGCGGGGATTATACATTCTGTGGGGGATGTTTGATAAGGATAAGGGTCGAATAAATGAGAGTGATATTCAAAGCGATCCAAAAAGCGGAAGGATTTAAATTTCCTCTCAATGAAAGAGAAACAGCTCTATCCAATGGTTTCGTAAGAATATTTTCTCGGCAATATTCACTAGGTACACACCAAAGCTATCCTAGTGCCAATCTCAAAAAACCCTCAAGAAGGCAAAATAATATTTACGAACCTCGATCCTAGTCGATAACTTCTGATAGCGGGAAAACTACGTTCCCAAATCCGGAGTTCGATTATGTCAGATCAAGGTTGCACGGAGGCTGCTCCCGCATTTCCCAAAATCCTGGATTTCCCAAATCCTGGATTTCCCAAAATCCTGAATTTCTCAAATCGCCAAATCAGGATTCTGCCGATTCTGGATTTTGGGAAATGCAGGATTGGGAAAAGCAGGATTTTGAGAAATGCAGGATTCAGCTGAAATTTCGTCGACTAACACTGTTTTCCTCTACCAATCTGTCAAAACTAAAATAGTCCTCGCTAAAGCTCTTGAAAATCTTATTTTTCAGGGCAAATCTACTGTAAACAATAAAATGCTTCGATTCGAGGGCCTCGAGCGCTGTCTATAATCTGCTCTTTTTGCCTTGGCACATTTTTCTGGACTATATTTTGAGTTGACAGTACCAATTGGTACCCGAACTTTCTCGTCTAGGGTCAGGCTTATTTGAAGTATGGACCATACTGTATGGTCAGATTAAATAATTTTCGCTTTCAGAATCAAAATCTACAAAAATACCCTACAAGGAAAGTATTTTGTGAAATTACAATTTTTTACTCCTTTAAAACTTCACTTTCGAGCTTAACCTCGATATAGCTTGATCCGATTTGTTGCGCTTGTCGGTGGGCCCTTTGATTTTTTAGGTTTGATTTTTAAACCAAACCATGGCTGTTGATTTCGAGTCCTTTGGTTTTACCCGGCATTTTTTTCCGGACAACCCGCAGATTTTTCAGCGGGTTTCTCGCACGGAGACTCTTTTTCACGGGCTACCCGCCCTACTTGTTTTCTCCTTTCCGCCGAGTAGCTCGTGATTACCCGCAACCATTTTTCTCGAGCCAATCATACAGGCGAATTTTCTTTTTTCTAGGCGAAATTTTCGCGAGTAGCTCACGATTATCCTTTACCCATTTACTCGATCTACTCGCACGGGTCTCCGCACGAGTAACCCGCAGAAAAATCTGCGGGTTGCCCGGAAAAAAATGCCGGGTAAAAGCAAAGGACTCGAAATCAACAGCCATGAACCAAACAAAAAAACTAATTCAAAAGAAAAAAAATCCTGCATTTCCCAAAATCCAGAATCGGCAGAATCCTGATTTGGCGATTTGAGAAATTCAGGATTTTGGGAAATCCAGGATTTGGGAAATCCAGGATTTTGGGAAATGCGGGAGCAGCCTTGCACGGAGGTTCATAACGTGTCCCTTCCTAGAGAAAATAAAGGCTATCTAATGACGATTTAATTTGTCACTTCGTGTTCAACGCTTTGACATGTTGTCTTTTCCTCTTTACGTTTTCGATTCACCGAGCAAAATTGATTCTTACTTGAACGATCGTTGTGGCAATTCGCAAAAGATACACTGATCTACTTAAATTCTAACTGCACTCTCTCAATGTTTAGAGGTTGTCAAACGGCTCTTTGTGGAAAGAATAAATCCCTAGTTGAAGCCTAAATCCGACAGAGTATAGCAGGAGTCATAATTTGGGACAATGCGGTTGATAATTTCCCCCTTTTGAAATACCGCACACCATTTTTGTCTACAAATCATGGTTGCTCATCGATTGCCTCGACGCGATTTTTAAAAACGACGAAGACGGATCATAAAAAACTGCTTCAATTACAAATTTTTTGGAACATGACATGATCTGAAGGCACGTTATCGATAAGGAAATCGCTCCACGCAATTTTCAAACTAGAAAACCACTTGAAAGAAGCCGGCTATGCTAGAATTCAAAAAGATCAGAAGGCACTGCCATTTCTGGAATCGCCGTTCATCAAACAGCGATTCCGTATTTCGAAAAAAGTGAATCTTTTGTAAATAAGAGTAGATCCGTTTCCTGAAAACAGAATTTACTCTGAACCTTATCATTCGAAGACACTAATATTATCATTCAAGTTTCTTCGTTTGCATTGATAAGAAGAGAATAACGTCTATTAAAATCCCTTCCATGCAAAAATTTAGAAAAAAAGAAGCCAGTGTAAATATCGTTAGAAGAAATAACTTCTTTGTAATATTGTGCTAAAAATGGGTAATCCTCTGGTCTACTTGCCATCTCAGGGGTGATGTTTCTCAGGTTAATACCGCGTAGAAACGACCGATTCCACAAACCGTTAGCGGTACTTATCTTTGTCACGGATAATCCTCACTTTTTTCAGGTGGCGCTGATCTTGGCCCAAAGTGAAAAGTCATGCTGTAAACAGATTTTAATGCATTCATTACAAAAATTGCCGACTTCGCGAATATTTCTGCGCAAAATAAAAAAAATAATTTCTGATAGGCGTCTTCAAACAGCGCCCCGAAAAACTGCCATCCAGTGTGAATCTTGCGTGTCATTTTGGGTACACTGTTGCTCACTTCAAATTGAATAACTCTCTGTTGATTTCAGTTTCTTTCGGTGTCCAGTACATCTATAAATCAATGAATTCGATAATCAAGCAGCATGAATTTTTGAGTTTGGTGGTAGTATCATAAATTCGAGCCATTATTGGTGGTCTCCAGGGATATTTCCGGGCGGATAAATATTTAATTAGGAACAAGCCTTTATCCAAAAGGGCGAAAATTAAATAGGCTTTGGCCGCTTTCTAAAGAACGATAAAACAAAGGGTGAGCGATAAACTTGAGCTGTCAAGGTCTCCTCTCCATTCTGTCCGCTTGGGCGAGGTGTCAGAATCAACAGATGTCTGTAGGATGGAGATTTATCCTCGGGCTCGGAAGGAACTGAGAATATGCGCGTGATTAATAGTCTATTTTCTTCTCTCTCTTCTTGTGAACTGCCTAATCTAATAAGATGGCTCGGGAAAGCCAGCTCAGGCGGGCGCTGGAGAGACAAACTCGTCCAGATCGAGCACTACATCGCGCTTTTTGTCGAAATACAGATAGCTGAAAATAGCTGCAGACGGAGAAACTACGTATAAAGAGCAAATGAAGAGAAATGACTCAACGCGCTTTCTAGGGGATGTTCTTGAATTCTTGTTTATTTTGGAAAATGTATAGCATTATGGAAATATAAAAAAGCTCCAATATTTGGACTGCTTGAAATCTCGTAAAACGCAAAAAAAATGACTGACCACTCGAACATCCATCTTGTAGAATTCTACTAAAGAGAAGTAGCACTAGCCGTGAGAAGAAGATCACCCAACATGTTCTTTACTACGCTTTGTCTTCTTTCGGCCTTGGTTTTGTCTGAACAGGCAAAATGGCCGATATCGCTTTCTCACGGAAATGGCGGCATGGTGCTGATGCCGAAATGGTTGAGTTGATCAAATACTACTCTTGAAAATTTCAAGTTGAAATTTCGCTGAATATATTTCAACTCGCAAAAGACCACATCAACCGGTGAAAAATATTTTTCATTTTGTCTCCCCGATGTAGTCAAAACAGGAAAGAAAAAAAAGAAGATCGGGAAATTTCTTTGCAAATTGGCTGGCTACAAAAGATATGGCAAGTTCATTGGCACAAGGGATGAGTATCATGAGTGGAGAAGAAATAAAGGCCTAGACGAAATAAAGAGCTATTTTACTGATAAAAGTTGTCTTCCGAAATTCGGTGTCATAGGTTGGTTCTTCTCGTTGTTCGCAAAAATAAAATGATATTTACAGGTCTGCGATGTCGAAGAAAAAATTTAGAGAAGTTGGAAGACTGCAAACCGAAGTATTCATGGACCCATCCGACGGAAACGGTCATTGAAATGTGAAATTTAAGATTCGAACGTCATTATTTATGATCTTCCGAAAAGGCTGCATAATTGGAAAAGACGAAATATTTCTGCATTGCCGGAAAAAAATCCAAGAAAATCCCAAGGGCGACCCTCTTTGGTCCGAGTGGAAAGCTACTGAATCATTTTGCAATGCGGAGAATGAATATCAGGAGCGGGTTAAACAGGATTAAGTACAGTTGTACGCGGTCTAGATATCTTAGGCTCAGATAGCTTACTTGTCAATCAAAGAGATGGCGAACGCGTTCCATTAAAGTTTAATTGATCAGAAGGCCTAATAAGCGAACCCAAAAGTACAGCAGTTAACTAGGCAGTGTATCCGAGGAACGTGCTCTGGCCCATGGTTCATGGTCAAAGGAATGTCTCAAAGTGACTGAAACTCTTAATTGATCGGTCAAATTTGATTTCTTTGCAAAGCGTGCGACTCGTGCGGGAAACCAATCGATGGTATCAAAGATTACAACGAAGACTACTACTCAGCGTCGTCCTACAGCTCTTCATACAATGACAATGACGAACAAGTCGACAATAATTATGGCGATGGGTTCTGAAAGCGAACGACATCTTGTCGCTAAAAGTAAAGAATTTCGAATTATATTAACCCAGCAAAGAGAATATAATATCACAGATTTGATGTCTAGCGATAACTACGAATATGGAAACTATGACTACCGTAAGAGATCGAAGCGTGAAATAAAGGAGTGCCAATGCCAGGTAAATACTTATTTGAATGATCACTAAGTTAACAGTCTGTTACAGTCTGACTAATAATTAGTCTTGTAGATTTATTCGGACACCGATAAGACGAATAAAGGGAAAAGTAAAAGCAAGAAAACAACAAAGAGGAAACTACCAAAAAAGAAATTGAAATGTCTTGTTGATTATTCGAACTGGAAAAGCAAGGATGGCTCTTCTTGTCAAGAGATCTACCAGGGACTGGTTTAGAATCTTTTAAGCTTCTAAGTTTGATTTTTTTCTTTTTTCTAATCCAAAAAAGGAACGCAGAAAAGACGCTCGAAAAATTGAAGGCTACGATCTCTGTCCACAGAGCAACAAATGCGCCTTTGAGAAAAAGTACACTCGTGGGAATTGCAGTGCTTTTCTTATTGATTACGAAGAGAGAGGTTCTTTTGCAAAAGCGAGAGAATTCAACGGAAGACTAGATGAATCTTCCTGGTGGAAAGGGAACTACACAAAGTTGCCGGATGTGGTCAAATTCGGCGACCACAGCGTCTACAAACTCGATAAAAAGATCACTTACGCGATCTATGTGAAGCAGTGCTGGGTGATAACTGGTCACTTGACCGATCATATACCGTTTTTCAAGAACGAAAACGCCAACCCAAAGTACGCATCAGTCTATGTTTAATTAGTTTGTTTATTTATGCGTTGAAAATTAATTATTTATGTGATTAATCCTCCCACCGGAGAAAAAAAACTGGAAACAGTTTTGTCTGATTAACTTCTTTGGGAGGGCGCCACTTTGCTGCATAATCAAAATAGTCTTCTCTTGTGCGATTAGTGATAGTAAAGTGGCGGTCCAAAAAACGAGTTGATTTGCGTTCTACTAAATTATAGCTGCCCAGCGTTATCGGATACCAACTCTTGGGAGTTCTGGGACGACCCGGCAGAAAATGATCCACGACTAAGATTTGAGCTACCGCAATGGAAGTATATTCATGAGCGAGTTCCAAATCCAAAATTCACCACCAAAACGCTTCAACACTCTGATTTTAGCAACTGCAATAAGACCGTCCAGGATGCCATTATCTTCATTCTTTTCAGGTTGAAAAATGATGAGAGATTTGTTACTAAGTTTTTTTTCATAGCAAACGATTTTTAGAAGACGAAAGAATATGGCTGATTATGTTTTTTATATTATGATATTTTATTTGATATTTTATTTGATATTTTAAAAGAGCAAGATCTGGACTAAAATGATCGTACTCAACCACAAGCAGTAAGACGGAAATTAAGTACAAGCCGAAATTTACTCGAATGAAAAATCGAGATATGAAGAAATTCAAAGAAACTCTAAGCAAGCTTGAATCCTGTCAAGACGATTCCGTTGAAAATGACGAGTTAAAGAAGCTCTGCGCTTACTTGAACAACCTAAGAAACGATGTATGTGGTGAAAACGGGGAAGAACTATCGAAAAGGATGAAAAAGTACTTCCACGACAGCCACGGGTCCCAAATGTTGGAGCGCATCAAAAAAAGCTTCGATTCTTTGATGGAAACCAAAAAAGACTCATAGCAAATTAAAGTTAAATAGATGAATGTGTCACTGTCTTTTCAAAAACTGTCTCGTTGTACCTCAATAAATCAGCATAAACTCAACATAAGATTTCATCAGGCTTATGCGAAAATTATTGAATGTCAGCAGTTGCAGAATCAACGAATATGGGTTATTCTTGTGATAAATTCAAATTGATGAGTTGAGTTTTCAATAATTTTCGAATAATGTCGAAAAAAATCACTATCGAGCCTGATAAATCATTTCTAAACAAAGGCGAGAAGGAATACCAGAGAAAATTCAAAGGGGCACGGGTCAAACAGCCAAACCCACAATCAGATACACCGTGTTATTCAGCGTTTAGTGAAGAGAGAAAAGAGAGTTTTTCAATGCCAATAGAATCACTTCATTGCGCCCACCTCGTTCCATGGCAAGACCCGCTCCCCAAGGGTTGTCGAAGAAAAGTCGACGGCAAGGACTGTGACATGTAAGAATATATTTCAAGCACTTTTAACTAAGACTTCTAGGTTCACAGAAATCATGTTCGGAGACGAAGACAGCGCATATTGCCATATCTGTGCCTCTGTTTACGAGCAAAGGATGCTTTTGGGCCCACGATATCGAACAACCGCGCTTTTTACATGCCCGGGAGGAAACTGTAACTCACAGCTTACATTTCAACAACTTGTCGCTGGGAAATGCTGTAAGATAGGAGGCAACAGCGTGCAAAAAGGCCATCAGGGGTGACAGAAGTCTATCGGTATTCTTGACGGCATAATTTATTGCTCACCCCATCAAAGTCCTTGAAGATAGCCGAAAAACATACTACGATAAGAAAATGAGCGAAGTTGGAAAGCAAGAACGATTCTTCAATCGCACCAAGACCCATCTCCAAAAGCTGAAAAAAGAGATGGAAAAGCTGGCGCAAATCCTTGAGATTCCTGAATGACTCTACTCAAAATACTTCTTTTCACTTTAGTACTTCAATTTTAATTCTACAAATCCTTTCAAATTTGTTCAACGGCGACAAAACGTACGACAGATATAGATACATATGCGTTTCATTGATTCACTAATTGATTCACTAGTTTTATTCCGATTGATAACATGCTCCCCCAAAATTTCAAAGATACATATCAATAAAACATCAACAAATACAAAGGTATTTCTCTTCATCGACTTACAGTATTTATTGGCAGTTCTTAATTATGATCTTATACACGAAATACAGTGCGTAATACTATAAAAACAGGCTGAAGGATAAATGCAGAACCCATGAGAGCGGTTTTTGAACTGTTATGACGGTAAAGCTCGGAAATAAAGGAGGAGGCTTTTGATGTCCTTAGCATTTCTACTGTTATTCTAATTTTCTTACGGAGCAGCAGCGCAGCGGACCAGAAGACTATCGGATTGCAGGATAAAAGCAAAAGAGCATCTGTACTTTTTCTGGCTTAGAAATAACTGCTCATAAGTCTCATAAAGCACAAGAATAACCTAGATATTTCAAGCCGTAACAGTGCCGATGAGATAAAGTGTGAAGAACTGTGCCGAAAAATATAAGCGCATGAGGAATAAATCGCCAAAATCGCTTCTCTGGTCTTCTGAAGGCATAGACGAGTTTGCTTTTTCGTTTAATAGTTGCCCGGAAGCTGCCCAGAAATATCTTCCCAACAGAGACGATAAGTGGACAAAGGACGAGAAATAATAAGTTTCTGTACACTTTGGACCACAGTGAATGACTAACGAAAGTGATAATAAGTACTTGCACTGAGAACTTACTGGTCAGTTATTGTCTCCGCTTTGCCAAATTGCGAGACGGTAAGGTACTGAATGGGCAGCTTGGCATACTCAGTCAGCTTCGCCGCTCGCCCGTTGAGACTTTTAAAGTTGTAGGTTGAATCGCCAACCATATTATCAGTTCTTCCAACTCTGTTGAGGAAGAAAAATATGACGGAAAAGGTGCCATATCCTATCAGCGCCATTCCTGACTGGAAAAGAATCCAGTAAACGTAGATTGTTGCCTTCGGCAGCGCGACGAACACGCGCGAAGACCAACTCCGTTTCCAAAAATCACTCCAAGTGCTTGTGATGAAATTGAGCACATTTTTCGCGAAGGAGAGAATCGCACACGTTCCGTGCATAAACGCACCGGGACAGATCGCCGAGATAGATATTAAAAAGGCACCAGCAAACTTGATTTGATGTTACTATGATGATTTCAAAAAACTTTTTGTGGGGCCGGAAATCGTAAAAAAACTGCAAGTGCAGTTTTCTTCAGCTCGTCGAGACGAGTCGAATGATGTGTCTAACTCCTGATAATTCTAAGCATTGACCGGTTTACCGTTTGGTTACCGGAAAATACGTTGTCACCGGCCGTTTTTGTTCTAGAAGTGATAGACTAATGTTTGACACCGGAAATTGTTCCTTATAGTCAATTCTCCTGCAGGCTAAAAGATGAAGGTTTTATCAATACTCTGAAGAGAGTTATCACTAAAATACTATTTTTGGCGAAAATGGGACTAGAAATTAGGAACGTGCAGCAACAACAAAATTTTAGTAAAAATTACTTTTTTTAGTGATAACTCTCTTCAGAGTATTGATAAAACCTTCATCTTTTAGCCTGCAGGAGAACTGACTATAAGGAACAATTTCCGGTGTCAAACATTAGTCTATCACTTCTAGAACAAAAACGGCCGGTGACAACGTATTTTCCGGTAACCAGCCGGTAAACCGGTCAATCCTCCGAATTATCAGGAGTTAGACACATCATTCGACTCGTCTCGACGAGTTTGACAAAACTGCACTCGCACTTTTTTTACGATTTCCGGCCCCACAAAAAGTTTTTTGAAATCATCTATCATTCTTATTGGGAGATGGAAATGACGAACCTGTGCACTTCCGCCTTCATACAAATAAAAGCCAAAAATGGCGAGAAACGAGGCCAGCGGAAAAGGACTCAGTGGATCAATGGTCCATAATGGAGTCGCGAGAAAAAACAGGACAGTCGATAAGTCTGCCACGACGACGGAATGAAGTGCCCGTCTACTCACACCGGCGAAGGCAGCAACAGCTCCAGCTTTTTTGAGTCTTATAGAATTCTACTCAACGATCAAACGAGTATTTTCTAAGACACTCTTCCTGTAAGAAGTAGATTGAGGAGAAACGACATAAATACGATGCGCTGTCCGTAATCGTACAAGTGAAGGACATGCCAAATCGGCCAGTTGTAGCTGTAATCCGTCGCGTACCGAATAAACCAGGGCCAGGCTATGTTTCTGCTGCCGTAAACGCTAAATAAGTTCAAGGAAATCAGTTTGGTTTTCAATCCCTCGCTCTTTGATTGCATGTATTGCGTAAATTAAGGTAGACAAGGTCAATAAGGTCTCCTTGCGGTCGCGTCCAATATATGTTTTTAGAATTTTGATTGATTACCTCTGGAGGACAAATTGTTGTCCCTCTCTTGTAGCAGAGTTAATGAGGTAAGAAGGTCTGATTTAGGGATCGATGGTCGTATATTCAGATTTCGACGGGAAAAAGGTCTGAACTCGAAATCACAAAATTAACAACAGCCGACAAGTGCGCGCCTCACAATTAATTTATCGACTTTTTCAAGATTCTAAAACAGCAAGAGATAATTTCACGATCCTGTGTTTTGCCGAAGACAGAACAGCACGTGTCAGAATAAACCCAACATAGCCGTTGTCCGCCACAGGTCGAACAGGAAGACTATCTCAACTTTGCTTAGACAAAGGTATTTAATAAACAAAATGATGATTTCCGACCACGAAGCAAAGGGCCCTGGCGCAATAATATCCACGAGAAGAGTGGCTAGAATCGCACAGAGATTGTAGCAGATCGACGTCAACGCGAGACTTCTCTTGCTCAGCATGCTTTTCTTAATTCTTTCTCCTTTCTCGATGGATTAAAAATTTCTCTGCATAGTTGACCACGGAAGGACTAGGGAGGAACAATGGTAGAGAATTTATTTTATTTTTGTTCTTTTCAAATTGCTGATCACGTATTTGATTAACTATGACGCACGCAAAGCGGTCATAGTAGAGTGCCTTCGGGCCCTCTTTCGCGATAGAATCGTAAAGTTCTCCCTAGAACGGGGCGCTAAATTTTGACTCAGAATTTTCCAATGCAGATCATGATTTATGGCAAATACTGGATCGGAATGGTATTTCGTTGGCATGGTTGAACCCATGAATTTTTAAATTGGATGAAAGTAGACAAATCTTGGCGGCTTCATGGAATCCGAATTAAGCAGAACAGCTCGTGGCTTTTCTGCTGCAAGTTTCGTTCCAAAGGGGGCTAATCCACGATGCCTTGGTTTCCTAAGTGGGTTCAGTGGCTTAAATTGTGAATAATTAAGGTAGGTATTCCGCCCTTTGATTTTTACGACTTGGTCTGCTCGAGCTTTACGACGAGTGTGAACGCCGTAGTGAATTTTCGTTATTCCACGCGTCAGCATTCAAAAGAGAAACATGCATTTCCCTTTTTACTAGCAGGTAAAGGAATTTCGAATTTCTAAAGAAGTAATTGCCAATCAATACTGATCAGATAATGTTTCGACAGTGTGCTAGGACGAGTCTCAATTAATGCTTGACAAGGTTTAATTTTAAAGGCCACATGTACATATAAAAATCGACCGAGCAGAGATTCAGTCGCTCTCTCGTGGACGCCAGGGTGGCCTTTCACTATTCATTCCGTGTTCAATGCATCGCTGAAATAATTGATAAGCGGTTTCATGCATGGCACTCGGCTTACGAGATTCACGCTTCGCGGCTGTTTACAAAAATCTTTTTGTTTAGAGAAACTCGCCCAGCGCACTGCACAGTCTATGTAACATAGAGAACTCAAAACCACTGAAAACAACAACGACAAAAGGCCGACTCTAAACAATGGTCCTGTCTGTAGTGTTCTTGATCGGAGCAGCAAATGCCATAAAAAATTACGACGAAAGCGAGTACATTCGCTGCAAATGCAACACTCGGGTGTCCACTGTTGCGGAAAATATGTCCGTCATGTTTGGCGGCGAGGATAGGTGCATTTATCCCTAGTAAGGTGTTGCTTTTTGGAGCTTCCTTTTCCACATTTCTAGCAAGCACGAAATTAAAAGTCCAACTGCCCCGTTCCGCGATTACGACGCCAAAACAGGGGAGACCTATTGTAAGGTAAAATTGGAAGCATGATTTGAACAATGTGTAACTTGTGTCGATTTCAGGTGCTCGCAGGGAGTTGCTTTCACGTGGAGTACTATCATCGACACATGGTGAACGATGAAGCGAGGCAGGATTGTGTTAAATCTAACAAAACCGCAGGCGCAAGTCTTGACGACAAAGCTAAGTGCGTTAAGTCAACGTTTTACTTTGCCGGATGCGCTGTTAATCACACGAGACGGATGGAGGAAGAACTTGGTATGCTGCGCGAGACGCTTAATTGGATTAATCTTTTTATAGAGCTACAGAAATCCGCCGTCAATGAAGCAGCACAAGACGAGCTAGACATGCAGCATATAACTGTTGAAGAATTCCCCTCAATGAAACGGATTTATCACCTTTTTTGTAGAGTGACTTCTAAGTGCAAGAAATAAATCCTCATCAGTGCAAAGGAAAAACGAAGAAACACAACGTAGACGACAGTAATTACGACATGAAGTCAATGGGCATGAAAGAAATCCATCACATTGACATCTCGAAGCAAACATTCAGCCGTGTTTACTGGTATGTTGTTTATGAATTTTATATGCCCGTTTTTGAAGTTGTGACGAAAACAATTGCAACCGAGACGATGTTGCGTACAAAGGAAAACTGCGGAAAGAATGGATGTACGAAATGGATCTGAAAATTCGCGAGTTCGATCAAAACAAGACGCGTGGCTTGCTCAACTCTTCTCCGTTGCCTAGCATATCTTTTTTATTACTATTACTTTCTTTATTAATTTCCTTTCTAAACGTGTGATGTGCTGGGCCGGCTTTTAAAATGCTAGTACTATTTAAATTTTTTTGTCGCTCAAGTAATTATCGTCTTCCAAGAAACCTTTGAAATGTTTCTTAACTGTGACAACATCTCAAAAGGTTATTTGCAAATGAAAGATAAATTTGCATCGAAATATCACTCGCGCCGACTGTTATTATTATTGCTCTTTAAATTGCCAAAGATAGAAAACGAACTCAATAAAAATGAATCAAAGAAGAATTCCTCATTTCTGCTGTTTTATTTCCTGCATAAGAACTTTACAAGATGTTGAGCATCGAAACGGAAAGGAGGGTGACAAGTGAGTGTGAATAAGTCATAATATTAACATAATTCTTTTGATATACGTATATAAATATATCCATTCTCGCTGAGGTTTCGTGTTGACGCTTATGTAAAGGATGACAGTCAGACGGTCCGCCAGACAGTGACTTTTTGTTCATGTTCGTTGGATTAATTTTTCGGTTGTTACTCACTGTAGATTAAGTATTGCTCAGTTATTGCTGCTGTAACGTGCGTTGCGCCCAGTATTTCTTCTGAGCAAGGAGAGTATTGAGCCGCAGCAGGAACTCGCAGATAATGAACGTTCGACTGGCTCCGCCGGTAGAACTTCTACAGTCTGCATTTGGCTTTGAGGATCAATGTTTACTGAACTAAGTTGATCCAAAGGAGCTACCTAGTTGCTCACCTAATAATTGTGCCCCTTCACTGGGTTCAAGTTCTTTTTCAATTTGATTTTCAATTTTTTCTAAGTCAGGATAAATTGTGTCTCCCGATGCGTCGACAACGGTCTGCTTCCACATGCGCAAGTTGACTTCCAGCTGTCGTCCAATTATTGAGTGCCTGTCGATAATGAAGTTGTTCAATGATAGCGCCTCGTAGCAGGGTTTGACCATGTTTGTGATAAATGCTCGTTGGTTACCGATCATGTCTGGATCGGATCGGTCCATGAAGCGTGTAATGGGCAGCTTATGAGCTCTGAATGGTTTTCGTTAGTGGCGATATGGTTACTATTATTACTTTTCCTCGTCTCCTTGTCTATAGAATTCTTTGGTGACGCGGTGGCTCCACTCGACGTGATTTTTGTACTCCTTGGAGGGGTTAGAAATATCCGAGAATTTAATGATCATCTTTAGCATGAGCAACTTCTTGTGCTTGTCTGTAAGATCGATCTTTGATGTGTGAGCAAAGAGCTCTTTCCACTGAGAAAGGTAGTAGGTATGCTGGGCCATGTCGGTCGAAAGAACGAGCTCTATAGTATTGTCGCGGATGGTTGAGGATAGGGTCGGGTCGAGGTTGGCGAGGAAATTGAGCTTCGGGTCGGAGATGAGCAGCTTCCAAGCGGCGGCCACGTGGTGGTTCTCCAACACCGAACGGTCATTGTAAAGAATAGCAAGCGAATGGCGGGTTTGAATGAGGAAATTGTTCGTATAGCCCGGGTGGTCGTAGTCGTGCACCGCGGCGGCAAGAAATATAGAGAGTACGTCCTTTTCGTCCAGTTGGTCTTTTAAACACCTAAAAAGTCATTTGATGTGAACGCTAGTATCAAGCTACCTTCCAGTTTCTTTGTTGGGAACGTTGATTATGTAAAACACGCTTTGAAGTACGTCGGCGGCATGGACTGAATTATGGTATGCACAGTTTCGGTATCCAGACTCAAGTGCTCTAGGAAAATAATATTTCACTTGCTCTAAATGCAATTCTCGCCGCCTTATATACAAGATTATACATCGGGCTAAAAATTGACAAGCGAGCGTGTCTAATAGCACTTACCTGAAATAAGCCAGAAATTTCTCGCGAGGAAGCTTATAGTGTGAAAATAGCTTTGCTAGATCGAAGAATCTATAGGCAAGACGTGACAGGACCTCATGGGTGAGTGCCCGCAGCTCGAAAATCGGGAAATTCCATTCAAAACAGTGAGCGAGTACCTCGTCCAGTGCTGTGTCGCACTCTGACGCGCCTTCGTCCGTTTCTCTAAGTGGCTCTATCATGAAAAGTTCTATGCTTCTTTGCAGCCATTGCCGCACCTAAGCTTGGCAGTTGGGCACGCTTTGACTCTCATTTCTTGGGAGGCGATATCGACGCCCTGGATATGATCGAGTGATAATCTAGGCGCACAGAGGAGCTGATGAAAACCTAGGACAGGCATTAAGGAAACGTTCCTGATTTTTCGGCGCTAGAATGCGAGGACGAAGTAGTCGACGTGCGTGTTTCTCTGGATTGTTCGAGCTGCTCAAAATGGCTGCGAGAGGCGGATCTGGCGAGACCAGTCACAGGAGGTGGCGATGAGGACATATCTTTGTATTGCGCATTACTGTGTGCTCAAGGTGCCAACTAGATTATAACAATGGAATCTCTTTTCTGAGACACTTTTTGATGAGAGCATGGCAGCCTCACTAATAAGAAAGCTTATTGGAAATCGGCACTTTGGGAGGAAAAATGATTACAGCCGAGCTACTATCGTGCTCAATAAATATTTATTGGCGAGTGATTCTCAAGGGGACTTATGACGAGCATTATTCGGGAAAATACAAGATGTGGCACTTGATTTCCTTTTTATTGAGTCGAAGTTGCCTTGGCTCGTGATGGGCCTGTTCTGTGTCTGCGAGTGGAGGAGATAAGAGGTCGACTTGCTTTGGGCTTGATTGTTGTTGCTTATGTAGTCGTGAAAATTGGCTTCAGCAGCTGTGGTGGTGTCAGTTTCATAGTCAGAAGTGCCAAGTGAGCCCCGTATCGAGAGCGGCAGTAGCTTACTGTGGAAAACACTGGTTGAATCTAAAAATGAACAACAAGTTAATGTCTCAAAAAGATTCTCTAGGCACAGGTCGATTCAACGAAAACTCGCCCGGCTACTTCAAAACGCCAAAACCAATCGCCCAGAATAATTACCGTCACGAGACCTCCTTTTACCTCTCAAACTTTCGATCAAGGGCAGCAAGGATTCAGGAATACCTTCTTTCAAAGTCAAGACTAACCTTTCTCAACAAGACGTTCCAGCGAGTTTCCAGCATTTGGACGACTGCGTTTGGGCAGTGTTCGGGAAGGCTCGTTGAAGTCCCTTAAATTCGCCGAAATACGGCTGTCTTGTCTCTTCGTCAGTGTCTTCCAACTACTCTCAAGCTCGACTTCACTGTTTTCACTGAGGTCAACGAGGTTAGCCTTGATCGTGGGCCACAATTTATCTCACCTGTCTGCTTGGCAGTCATTTGTCGCCATCTCAAGATTTCTCTCGTAAGGTCTCTAAATTCCGATCATCGCTAGCTCGCTCACTTTAACTGACCATGATTTTTTTGACTTTCTTTATACTGAGCAACACTGGTTGACTGAAAGTTGGCGCAAGTTTTAAAAGGTCGTCGATGATCTCGTTGATTTCCTTATTGAATACAAATCTGAGAAAAGAAAGAGCGCACTTCCGAACCTTGAAATGTCGCTGGCTCATCGTGATCAGACTGGGAGGCTGCAGAACAGCCGGCAAAGAGGTTCGCCGGTGGGTGAAACCGCGCGGACCTCGCGCTGCTTCAACCAGTTCCGCTGGTATATGCACAGAGGATTCCTGAAATTTTAAATTAATTTTCAAGAAAATCGCAAAATCTTTACGAGTATCATTAATAGCAAGAACTTATTCGTTGCATATCTAACAAGTTCTCTAAGACGTTGGAAATGAGAAAAGCGAAAAACTCAAAATAAATCCCCGGAGATCATCAAGCCAGATATCATACCTGAGGTGAGTCAACATCGTATTCCTTATAAATTGCGCCTAACGAAGCTCGACGCTGGCTATTATATCGCGCACGAGGCCGTGTCTTGAAAGGGTCTCTCTCAGTTATTTTTTTCTCTTTAGTTGAAGTATTATTAAAATCTCTTCTTGTGACCCCACCTTCATCTTTGCTCCGCTAAGGTCCAGAAGCAATCCCCGTGACTGGAATTGCATCGCAGTGCCAACATAAGTATCACAATCTTAAATTTCCAACAATTTATATTTATCCGACGAAAACATAAAAGAGTGCAGCTATCCTCTTTCTTCGAAAATTCTCTATTTCTCGCAATATTCGCCACTTCTTGTCAACCATTTGTAAGTCTCTTTTTGTGTGTCGTAAAGTTGACTTCAAGGAACCAGAAAAAGCCATTGTTTGGATCATTTAAAGGGGATGCTGCGAGTCACGATTTCTTTCAATACTGTGCTCGGCCCCTGTGCGCAGAGAGTTGGGCGCACTGTAGGGCACATTTGCGACGGGTACCTCATTAGCGAGTGGGTTCCATTCAACCGATCGCCTCGAGCGCTAAATTATATACACTCGGATATCATCGGGCTCACGCCAATTTCATAGACGCGCTCTGTTCCTGAAAAGGGAGATTTTCTCTAGCACTCTCCCTCGGTATAATTTGTGCCTCATCGTAAATGGTAAATGGCCGAGAGGGGGATCAGTTTTGCCCTGAGGGGGTCTCGAGGTGTTGAGAGTATCGATTTTGTCTCGGTTTGCACAGTTGAGCTCTTGCACTGAAATCAATAACGCCTGAGATCTCGAGCCGCCTTTGGGCACGCAGCTTAACCCATCCCCTAGATTATATGAAGACACCTGTAAACGGAGATGTTTGACGAGCTAATCTGCCTTTTGAATTACCAGAATGAGTTTACAAAGACGTGACACATGCGTTCTTCTTCTAACTTTATTTCTTTAACTACATATATGAAAAAATATATCAGGCCGGCTATAATTGGACCCGAAATCTTCTATGTCAATTTGAAGGAAAAACGAGCTTGATTTCATTCATCTTCGTCGGCCATTAAGCGAGATGGCGGGAACTAAATTTAACACGTTTGAGGATACTGTTACCGCACCGTCCGAACTCTCTTACCTGGGCTGTTGTGAAAGTTACATCCTTCATAAGCTTCTTGTACTTGTCATCATTCAGATTTGCCATTGGATCGGAATAGAGGTGCTTGAAGCTAGAGCGTAGGAAGTTTGGATTTTCGAATGTCTTTTACGAGTTCTTTCTGTTTGTCAATCAAATCCATCAATATGAACCTCAAAAACTCGATTTCCTTGTATTCTTTAGGCGCTAGTTTTTTCAGGGCTTCCGCGTCTTCTTCTGCAGTCGTCGTTTCGATTTGACCATGCGGACTTAAAATATCTGTTGCTATTGAATAACTTCATTGATTGGAGTAAATTATTGAGATTTTGAATAGAGCGGCTACTTGTAATTGAGCAGATCTTCGAGAGTGTCTAGCTTGAGCGGGAGTCGCTTCTTGAATTGATCCTCGTATAATCTTTGACCGAGTTACTTTTTGCGGCGTTATTTACGGTATTTTATTGGCATATCCCGGTTCCCAGAGGGCGATGATGCTTGGGCCAGCCATTTTGGGCTTCGCACATTAACATTCAATAGGTCTTCAATTTCTTCCTCGCCTTCTTTGCGCACCGCTCTGGCACGTCGAATCTTTTCTGTACGTCGATCGAGCACTGATGTCACAAGGGACTAAATAACGCATGAATACGATTCGCCGTTATTGCCTTCGCCCCGTCGAACAAACACACACGAACATATACATTTCACCACTCGATCGACCATTTACGCGATGGATATTCAATATTGCTCTTATTTTAATGACTCTAATTGCTTACCTTGTGTCGGTCGAATAGCTCATCGACAGAGGTGCCGATCTCGTGCTGCTTTCGCCGCGGCACATTTATCTTTGCGTTTAGAATTTCTACCGCGGGTTAACAGCTAAAACCCGAAAACCAATAGAGTTATAGATAGTTATACATATGCTGACCCTGCCCTTCTTCATCTTCATCTACTCCGTACTTTTCTGCTCGTATTTGTTTCGCAGTTTTGAATGGCTTGTGATGAAACAGCTCTTCTTCTTCTCTGGCTTCCATTTTGGCTTCTTGTGCCTTTTGTACCTCTAGGATCATGATCATTCCAGCCAAAAACTCACTTGAATTTGTCACCTAAGTAGTCATTTATCGAGTACAGACAGGCATCTTTCTCGGACGGGGCTCCCAGCTTTGCTTTCGGTGCGGTTCCGATCCACTCTCTTCGTAAGCGTTCGCTTTTTGCTGCTTTTATTGCCGCTTTTTCCTCTCTAAAAATTAAATTCAAACATCTGAAGAGCAAAAATTAGAATATAAATGATGGAGTAATACGGTATTACTATTACCTAACTAGTAATATTTATTACTAATACCTGATTTCTTTTAAAGAGTCTTCTACACTTCGACCTTTTGAAAATCCATATAATGATTTTGATGGCTTAGCTGGCTCGTAGTTAACCTCGAGAAGGGTTTCCATTGGAAAAGATAGAAATTGAGACTATTGCGAAACGAAATATTCTTATGAGAAACTGATTCCTGTAATTGGTCGTAGTCAACATGATGAATACGGGAGCGGCGGGGGGTCACTGAAAGACAGCGTATTTTAGTGTTCTCTGTGGTTCGAGACTTTACCGCGCGAGGCGTTCGGATCAGCTAAACTAGCTGGTTCCACCAAACAGAGGTCCGCGGTTGCCAGTGAATCACGGTACCACTTTCTAGACGACAGCGGAACATGTGCAGCAATCTCTTCATCTTCTTCCATCATTTTTGCACGTTCTTCATCAGTGCTAAAGTGACTTTCAGAATTTAACAATGGCAATATTTTTTGTGCTTCCGCGTTATTTCTGCGGTAAGGCTTTTGTTCAGTAAAACTAGTTATCGGAATGACTTATTCATGCAGGGTGTTCAAACTAACCGCATTTTGGGAATCGTATAGAGCCCAAGACCCGGAATTGTCTGCTCGCCGAATCTTTCTTCATCAGATTTCTTCTTTATTGGTTTCGGGACATAAGGCTCTATTTCTTCGTCAGAAAGCTCTGTCGTTATTCGGTATCTAGGCATTTTGGCTTCTGAAAATAGTTCGAGTAACTCCCTTTTTGGGCTTTTTTGTGCTCACTACGTTTGGGATTACTGCTGCACTTTTTAGGGCCACTGTCAACTGATTGTGATAAGTTAGGATAAGCTGCGTTTGAGTCAGCTGATGATCTGCTCGCAGTTGTAGAAGGCAATATAAACTGAATGCACGCATTTTATTAATAACGCCTGGCGCAATATCTCGAATAATAAATCGCCGCCGCGAATTTCCAAAAATTACGCCAGCAGTTTACAAATAACAGCGCAAAATGAGATCTTCAATTTAATGAATTCGAGCCTTAGACACGTTCCCACAATCAAGCAAAGATCGATTGTTTAGCAAAATGATGATTTCTGCAGTTCTCAGTTTGGCTTCAAGACTCTTGGAACTTGGCATTTTTTGTGGAAAGGACACGTTCAAATGTTCCAGATGACCTTTTCGCGATCGGAGATTATTGCTTTAGTTACGTTCTATAACAGATATTTACTAAACTTGGCGTCCGCTTGCTGCGGATGGAACTTTTAAGCTAATCGCGAAAAATGACAATTAAGAACGATCTTAACGTTATTTTGATGAAATTTGTGTGTCGCACTTTCCGTAACGCCGCGTGCGCTCCAGCGCCCCGACACATCCGAACCGTAAAACCTTTTTTTTTCTAGAGAAACCATTTTTTGCACCGAGAAGGTAACGTGATGAGAATTTCGCAGATTTTGTTTTTTATCAATAAGTCACTCGCGCAAGATGATTTTTTCGGAGGTACTTTTCAAAAAGAGAGAAACACCTTGCTATTAACGCTTTAGATTTTTCTTCGGTAGAGGAAACTCGAGGATCTCACTTGCGCAATCTTCTCGGAGAGGTACTGAATGCAGTCGGATCGGAACACGAGGCGGACTCCTTCTTCGAGTATGGGTGTTGGTGTTTCTCTTCGCCCAGAGCGAACAGACATGACTTCACAAAAGGAAGATCTCAGCCTGTCGACGAAATCGATAGGTACCAAAGCGAAGAAGATTTCAAAGTACTTAATTGATTAAGAGTGTGTCGAGATATTGCCTACTGCCACATGTGCCTCGCGATTGACTTTGACGAAAAGTGCGACTTCTATCAAGAATACAATTACACAATCACGAACGGCGGGTAAGTGAAAAGACCAGCAATCAAAAGCAGAATAAATCTTGAAGGATGGAATGTGTCGAAACAGAAAATTCATGCGCCTGGGCAGCTTGTCAATGCGATAAAAACTTCATTACTCAAATAACCGAGAAGGAGGGTTTGTGGGATGCCCGGAATAACGTGCGTGGGGGTTTCGTCACGGGCTTATTTTGATTCTTAATTACTAAAATACAAGTAAATGATTCTTCGACGAGTGAAATAAGCCCCGAAAGACTTCGAAAACGCTTGCATGATTCCTCGGAAGACGTCGCCCCCGTTTGACATGTGCTGCGGTCCCGCAGAAAAAAGGTGCGACCATTTAACATTCGATTCTGGAGCATTTTTAGATTCCCCTTCAAATCCGCCGACCACCAAAGAGCCTGCTGCGGTGATCAAGTTTACGAAAACACTTTTTTGCAGGTCAGTCTGCTTGCCACTCTGTGAAAACTCATCTGACGAGTTCGCGCGCTGAGACTATTTTGACAGTTTCGAAGTTACTTCAATAAATAAATTAAGTGCTGCGAACTCACTGGACTTGACCAAAATAATGAGACAACGACGATTACCAGGACGACGTTAGGGACGGTTCATTCATTTATACAATTCAACTTGTTTTCTAACTATTTGAAATTGTCTCTTAAATAGTCTATTTTGAAGTATCATTTTGAACGAAAACTCGCAGAACAAACATGAAACTTAATTGAGCAAATGATAAAAAATGAAACTTATGAAGCAAACAACGACTGCGGCATTCTAGCGCAAGAAATGGGACTGATAAATGGCTTCCAATTGCCGTGATAGTACTTGAACAAGCAGCTGATAATCTCCTTTTCTCTGTATAAATAATGTCAAATAAAAAATCTGTTTCTGAATTGGGTACCATCCAACGTCTTTATTGTGAGCAGGCAAAGATTAACAACTCTCGCAGAAAATATTAATTTTCACCTACAGGTTGCAAGAATTTAAAGAGAATCAAAATCATGAACGTATCAGAAGATGAGCAGTCCCCAAAGTTGCAAGGAAATTCGCCAAAACTATAAATACTCTTTATTTAGTACTTTTTGCGAATTTCGATAGAACAAATGCCTATCTGGATTTATTTTATGCTTCTGGGCTGTTTGTTTCTTCTTGTTTTCAGGTATTCTTCATGATTTATTTTTTGATTTTATTTTTCTTGTACTTCATAAATTATGAATCATAATTTGAAGTCATATCATGGAAATTTCACTTCTTCTATGAATTATTGGCAATAATTTATTGCTCAATTTTGATCAAGAAAATCGACTGTTTATTTTTATTTTCCCTTTTTAGCTGCTATAAAAGGCGACAAGTGAAGCGACAAGTGATCTGCGCACAAGAAATTACAGAAAAAGCCATTGTTTATAGGTGTCTAGGAAGAGGAGTAACAATTCACCAGTGCATAAATTATCAATCATAAAGTATTATCAATATATATGTTAAATTCGCTTTCTATCGATTTGTTCCTCTGCTGAGATTGCGAAAAATCCACGCTGACAATCCTATGCAAAGATTGTTTCGATACGTCTGAGCATCGCTTCCATGATTTTAAAGAGCTCAAAGGTGCCTTCAAAGATCTGCCATCGATGGCATGGGTTTATTTTTAGGGAAGTCAGGTTTCTGCCACTGTGGGATTAAGGAAAGCTGGAAAGAACACAGACTCTGCACTATGCATAAAAATGAGCTTCAGGCAGAGAATGTCAACATTAATCGAAACCTGATGTAAGATGAAAATGACCTCTCGCAGAACAGAGCACAATCGCGAATACAATATTACGAAGTGAATGGTCACAAAATTCCAATAAGAAAGGAACGCTTTAAAATGACTTTAATATGATTGTAAACGGAAATTTATTTGACTTTGTCGTTTTGAATAATTTTAAAAGCGTCCAAAGGGTCAGAATTTTCGAAAACAATTCCGAAAGAACAGACCACTTGATCCAAAAACAGTCCTGACGGTATTCCCATGCTGAATATGGCGAAACCGGTGGTAACGCCGACTCCAACCCCTGTTGCTCTTCACACTGGACCCCGCAACTCGGTGGGGCTCAGAAGCATCATCATGGGTGAAAGGGAAGACATCGCACTGGCCGGAAGTCGTATGGCGAACGACGATGGCTATGACGCGCTCAAAGACGCTGTCAACGAGATCTTACTACGACAGGCACAATTGATCAATAATTTTTTATCTTTATCAAGTGATGCATATATTTTTGATAAATTAGACAGAACGAACTCTGTCGCTTTGATTCGGGTGATGCGAACTTGGTCGAGCTTGACTTTTCGCGGCACTCGACGGACACGACCCGAGACGCGGCATTGCTTCCCACTTTCAGCAATGTAGCGGCCAGCTTTATCAAACGAGACGGCAACATGGAAAGCGTAAAGATGATTTTGCCGGCACAAAAAGGTAAATGTTAATTACTGCTTTTGATCGGCTGTTTTTCTTTTAATTTATCGAGTCACAGTGTGATATTTATTTGAGAAACGCGAGTGACAGTCCAGATAAAGGGAGACGAAATACACACAACAGTCTGGCTTCTTCTGTTCAAACATCAAAATAAAAAAAAAGAGAGAAAACAAATAAAGATGAATGTATACCTGATTTTGTCTTCAATAATGCCACAAAGTGTGTTTGCTTCGGTGATGACAAAAGAGGAAGCTTTTAATTTTCTAAAAAATCGAGTGCGAAGGGACAACTCATGGCTTCATGGAGAAGAGTTAGAATCTGGAGATTTAGGTAGAATATTGCAACGATCAAACTATCACAGATTCAGAGCGTGAATGCATAGAAGAACCTTGCGAGTACAAAGAGTTCTCTGAAATTTTCGAAAATGAGCAAATTTCGACTCATCTTTGGCTGTCCTACGGGAAATGTAAAGAATCATTTTTGATGGGATTCTTTATACATGAATAAGCTAAAATAATATCAAGAAATTCTGTGATCCCGAAGAAAGTATCCAAGGGCGATCATGACCTGCCTTTCGAATGACCTATGTTTGGGATTAGAATTGAATGATAACTGTTGAATAGACAAATAATTAAAGAAGATCAGGAATCTGATCCGAGAAAGCCATGGACGAGGACGCTGGATTTGGGCTGCGAAAGGATGCGTTTGTCATGAACCCCTCTATGTTGAAGGTTTACATCATAATGTAACATTTTATTTGTCAAATTTACATCTAGGAAAGTACTGCGAGAGAATCATTTACGATTACGAATGAAGTATTCTTCTTGAGAATTTAAGAGTAGTTCTTCACTTATTGACAAGCAAATACGTCGCCTTCTTCTCTTGAGTCAATTTTGTCTTCTGAAACTTCTCCGCTAATAAAACATTTATCCTCAAGTTTAACGATTCTAATAATTTTGAAGTTGGCTGTAAAATACAATTTGATTCTCACCTTTCGCTCTTATTAGCAGGCTTATTAATCACTCGTAATACGTAGACTATTGCAATGAGAATAAGAAGAAGGAAACCAATAGAGATCGTTCCTATAAGAAGAGTATTTTCCCCAAAAGAAAATCCAAGCATGAATCCTCCTTGCTCGAGCGATTCATCACTGATTGGAACTTCTGGATGGCGCAGCTGCACACTTATTTCCGACAGGTCATCTTCAACTAACGGCTTCATCGTCGCCGTTGTGCTCGTTGATTTGTTGATACGGGTAGTGGTACTTTTGGTTGACGATTCACACAAAAGTGATCTTTTGCTCCGCTTGAACAGATGTGTGTCGTAACAAAATGATTCTTTGTACTTTTTCTTTTCGACTTGTGGTCGCGGAGCTCTCGCGGAATAATAGTCCAAATAGGATGGATCGAAAACCTCTGTTTCTTTATCGGCATTGTCTAGTGCGACTTCCAAAGTTGAGCTGTCGATTGAACTGGAATCAGAAGATTCGTACGAGTAGTAGTCGAAGGAACTCTCAGTCGAGAGCACTTTGTCCTCTAAAAATAGAGCTCTTTTGAATTCTGTCAAATGATAATCGCTCGATTACCTATGCATCGGCAGCCTGGGCTCATTTCTAGCCAGTGTCCTTTGCAAATTGAACCCTTCTGGCATTCTCTGGAGCGGTGACGAAAGAACTGTTCAGTCGGATCGCACTGACTCCAGTCCGACCATTCTCCGTGTTTCTGTCTTTTCTTATTCTTTGGAACGTTGCATTTGATCATAAGTTCGGATCGACCTTGATGCACGATCCTTGGCCATATTGTGATGAATATTTGAAACTACACTGAAGAAAGCTCATGTTTATGGAAACATTAATATGCTACTCACTGAAGACGGCTTATCGTGCTTTTCTTTCGAGCATTTCCCACCAACAATAAGAAACGAATCAAGACACTTTTCGCAGGCATTTTCCCACTTCTCACATACATACTCATCACTTTCGTCTTTTTCTTCTTTGCTACCGACGAAAAGGACCTCCCCGAAGCCCAATTCACGACAAATACTGCTCGCTAACCGCTGTTGATGACTCCTTTTGAACATTGCCCCACATACTGGATAGAATCGGCCGCTCCTTTCAACTAGGAGTGTTCCTTCAGACCCACCGAGTAGACGAAAATTTTCCATGTTTTATTTTCTCTTCGCAAAATTATAAATTACAATCTGAATCTCTGCTTTAGAATCTGAATCTTCTCGTACGCGTATCCTTCTTTATTTTAGCTTGACGTGCACTGAGGGCATCATGGAGCTACTGTGATGAATGAATAACTACTCAAACAATTTTTATGTGGAATGGAGTCAATAATTGCTTCGGAAAATGTTACAACCATGAGTCAACATGAAACTTTAGTTTATTAAATATTAGTCAAAGAATCATTTCTTTACATATGTACAAGCACGTAGAACAGTGGCTGAAAAAAACTTCGCAAAGCTTATGCCGAGCTTGATATGTTCTCTTTCTCGCAAAAGAGGCGGGCTTTTCTAGCAGCATTTCGAAATCGGTACTCCAAAATTAAACGCCGTGTGCGCTCAACAGATTCAAGATAATTTTCGTAATGATGACTTTCAGTTGGGATCATCTTCAGTGGTTTGTTTTTCGGATTTCGAAGGAGGACTTTTGGTATTGGGTGCATGTAGCGCATCATGGGAACATTTGGTGGAACCTGAACGGTTAGTTTCTAAAACGATCAGTGATCTTTTCACACCTTGGGAATAGGATCGTATGGGAGCACAAGACGATGCGAATTCGGCACTTTTTTACGAAAAACTGAGCAAAATTTTGAATCTCCTGGTTTAGGCGCTCCAAACGTGACGCATCGTATCTTTTTGGACTGATCGGAATCGAGGCTCTGGGAAAAGTCCACGGCGCATAAACTTGCAAGTGCTCCACCAAGTGAGTGACCCGTTATTAGTATTTTTGCCGGATTGTATTTGCTGATAAAGGCGGACGTTTTTGAAAAGAGCTCATCTTTTATTGCAAGATACTGACTGAGGAACCCGCTGTGGACGTTTCCTCCTGCGTAGGGAACCATGTTCACCTTCAAATCTTTCAAAAACAATAAATATATCTACCCGAACGTGATTCCGTACCTTGTTTTACATCTGTAAAGCTAAAACCATCAGAAAACGTAAAAGAAGTGCCACGAAATGCGATCACAAGATACTTATCGCTGCAGAAAATGTAACAATCTGTGTCTTCTTTCTCGTCTGTGATGTATTTAAATGTTCTCTTCTTGAACTGATTTAACACTGGCTGGATCTGAAAAAAAACAAGTTAAAAATGTGGCAATAATTGAAACTTCTATGTTAGAATAATTATGCACCTGTTTTTTCTTTTTCAAAGATTTCTTGCAAAGAGTACTATCGCGCTTTTCCGCAGTTTCTGGAAGAGAAACAATCTCATTTTTATTTATTTCATTTTGAGTTGTGATTTCGCACTCCTCCAAGATAGCGAGGAACTCTTCGTTGGGGATGTAAGCGAGACGGGAAGAGCGAGCGGCGAGAACCCATTCCAAAAGCACATTGATCGGAGTCCTATCAAAGCCGAGTCAGCACTGTTCCAAAGTCTGTTGTTACCTCAAGACGGCGCGTTCTTGCCATCGAAGAGTCCACTTGTCAATCCACGAACGGATACTACTGCTACTCAGAACAAGAGCCGAACTTAAGACTGCAAGTTAGGCTGCTCATAAAAATCTTCAAAGGAAAAATCGTATGTTTCACCTGTAGAGTTTGAATTTCATTCTCAAAGAATCCATGCTCTCTTTCCACGCAAAAAAATGGACAAAATTAATGGCGCATAACCGGGATACTTGTCCGGCCAATGAAATTTTAATATTTTCTTAGTTCTCGAAATCAACTGTGACGAGTTTTAGAACGATGATTGCCAAAAAAAAAAGAAAAGACCAGGAAGGATCTTTGTGTTCCTTTTTCGGAATGTCAATCGGCAGTTAAAATTATGTTCGATATAGGTACGATTTTTGTCGTTATCCGAGTAAATTTTCCTTTGAAAAAAATGAGTGTTTACATTTCTCCTCTCTTTTCAAATAAACTGGCGGCTGACAATTGCGTGACCACTCCATTACTCTGCACATAATGTTATAAAGCCCCTTATTGTCAGGGAGCTTTAATTTTTTAATAAAATTACTACGAGCCACCTCTCCTATCAAAAATACCGCCAGCAGGAGCATTCACATTTAGTTTTTTCTCTCTTTGTTTATCCCAGGTGACAAGCTCCCCTCTATGCCAAGTTTAACGAGTTACCTTTCCGATCAATAATTTAATGTAAAAGACTCACTTTCTTGCAATCCGCAGTTTTTGAATACTCGCTTTACACCGATTATCACAAAAAAATATGGACATATCGTTTTATCTATCGTTGACAGAAACGATCGTAAATAAATTGTGCACTTTGTACTATTAACTAGCCCAAACTATCTCGTTTAGAATCTCGCTATGAATATCTTTGTGGCCTTTTTTCTGGTTTTGGCAAACAATCAACGATAAAATAGGTGGTGGTCTAAACTTTGAAGTTCTTATGTGCGATAAGAACTTCTGATGGCCTAAACTTTGATTGTTCCCATGTGTGATTCTTTGAGAAAGTGGCCTAAACTTTGAATTTCCCCGGAGGCGGTTCTGCCATCGGTGACTAGAGCACCGCCCGCTAAGGCCACTACGCTTTATGCAGACCAATAAGGTTTACGTTTTTCATTCAAGGTGAAAACTAGTCAGAGCGCCTCAGGGGAAATTCAAAGTTTAGACCACTTTCACACATAGGAAGAATCAAAGTTTAGGCCACTTTCTCAAAGAATCGCACATGGGAACGATCAAAGTTTAGGCCACACGAAGTTCTTATCGCACGTAAGAACTTCAAAGTTTAGACCACCACCTATTTTACTCTTTGCGACAGAAAAATTGCTTACCCCAAAATATCAATCTCTTTTGCGCTCAAAAACATTTTTTTGCATTTATTTTTTAAGTTTTTATCTTCTTAGTAAAGTCCATAACTATTTCTAATTTGATCATTTCCGCACAAGTATCCTCGCGAGTTGTTTTTTTTTTCTTAACAAAAATGAAAGACACTTCTGACAGAACTGCGCACCAAAGAAGACGGTAATCATAAATTAATCAACAATCTCCCACAGACTTCTCTTTGTAAGACGGCTGTCTTGGAGTATCAATTTGATACTTTCAAAAGTTATGTAAAAGAAAATGTATTTATTAGAAATCTGACAGTGCTGAAAATATTCGATTACCTTAGAAAGCGCATCACCTTTTTACATTTTCATCATTCTAATTTGTCCTGCTTCTAAATTGAATCCCTTTAATCAGCTTTTCGAGCTGCTGAAGATCTCACATCGTATATTTGTGTTTAGTGAATGCTACAGAAGAAACAGAAATATAATTTGGCAAAACTTAAACACAGCTAAAGTAGCTTTACAGTAGACACGCGGCACTTTTTGATTGATTAACATTTGACTAGTGGAACAGAAAGTTTTTTTTTCTAAAAGTTTGACGGGCTACTCCATTCCCTAGATCGGAATCGATCAACATTACGATTGATTATAAATTAACGGCAAAGGGTGGTATTTAGAGTTTTGCATTGTCAGATTGAAAGACTAACGCCTAAAGAGGGTCTGGAGAAGGCCCACTGTCAGGCTCATTCTCGAGCATCTCCCGTTGGAAAGATCCTTCGCGGTTCTTCCACGCTTTCCAGGCATAGAAAGCCGAGCCAAGAAACAGAAAAATGTTGAAAAAGTAGATCGCAAGTGGAAATCCAAGCACACTGATGAACTCTTTTACGTCCTCGGCTTCTAGTAAACTGCTTGGCTTGGCTGAAGTAGATTCTGTTCCTGGTGCAACAGTTGTGTTAGCAGCGACTTCGTGAATTTGAGGAGCAGCTGTTGGGTTGTCCAAGCTGACTTGACTGAAAGAAACAGACTTTATCGAAGCACAACCTGAAGCCTCTTACCTATGCATTTTCTTGTACTGGACAAAAGAGTCAATGAAAATGGCGAAGGAGCAGAGAGACAGGAAGAGAGCAAAGATAAAATGAAGGAAGTAACACCAGCGCGTTCGAGTTCGTCCTCCATGAACACCAACTGCACCAGTCAGAATTCCTAGGCTTAATAATTTGTTATGATTGATAACTGAACGACTGTCCTACAAAGCAAAGCCGGCGATCACGGAAGCAACTGTTGCATCGTCGAATCTGTCTCCTGCTGAGCCAACGTTCGTTCTTATTGTATCCACAGCCTTGTTATACAGATTCTGCAGCTTTTCTTTGGTTCATTATTTTTTGTAAAAGGAAAATCCTTGCAGATCTTATGACGTTTTTATGATGAATTTCTCTCGGGTAGTAATTTTACTAAACCAGCCTTGACAGCTTTAGCAGCGATCAAAAAGGCCAAAGAAGAAGTTCCAATTTCTATGGCCGAGGTGATGAGACAGCCTTTGTGGGGATCCGAGCACATCTTTTCACGAATTCAATTTCTCTGAATCAAAGATTCGATTTTGAAAAATATAACAAAAAACAAGGAGAGGCAGGGCAAGAGGCAAGACAAGGCGAAAATCTTAAGAGAACTCTTGAGCTTGTTAGCGTTATTGTTAAATGAACCCGTTCCCGGCAGTTACCGCGCTCCACTTTCCCCCCTCAAGCCACATCACGGTGCGTAGCGTTCACCCCTTTTTCGCTGTCTGTATAACGGATGCTTCATGCGGTCTAATTATCATTGTCTTCTTTTGTAGCATATGCAACATTTGATATAAAGTGGGTATTTCATTATTTGACTATCGATTCTTCTTGTCCAGTTGAAACATTTTTTTTACATATTTAGTTTTTTATATAAGTTTAGACAAGATGTTAACCACAGAAATTAGTTTTTTTATGAAAAGATTTCTTTTCTGTTGGCGTCCGGTAATTTATTTTTAATGAGTCTCGGAGACCAGTGCTGTATTCCGTCACAGGAGACAGTAGTATTGATTCGTAACTAGAGTTATATCAAAATCAGAGAAAGAGACTTCGAAAGATGCAGACAAAGGGCGACAGAATGAGGAGTGGGAACAGGCCGAGGCACATTAATCGCCGCATCTAACAATCTATCAAGCGGTTTAAGGACTGATGGGCGAGTTTAATTGTAATTGTGCTCTATGAGTGATTTTAGTTAGTCTCGTTAAAGCCCATGAAAACTGTCTTTTTGAGGGAATTTATATTTTTCTACCTCTGCGGCGAGCAAGTGACGCGTTCGTTAGAGATTGCAGACGTGGCGAATTGTGAAGGCGAGTTCTGTTACAGGAAGATTTTCCAACAACTATTTATTAGTAGCTTCAAATTGTTAAGGAAAGTAAGAAAGTACGTAGCTCCTGAAAATGCTACCACGGGGATAAAACTTTCGATCAGCAGTCTCAGAGGAGTGAGCGAAAGCCAAATGGGTCAGTTGTGGGAAAATTTCGCGAATTTAATTGCACCAAATTTAGAGCTTGATTTATCAGTCTTTATGACTCTAACATGGACGGACGAGCGTCTGCGAAATTTGACTGTCGAGACAGCCAACGCACAGAGTAGGAATTAAAAATAATGAAAGATCGAGCGAAATTTCTTTTAAAACCTAAAACGGGCCGTGACCGACTTGATCTGGATGCCACAGATATCTATTTTAAACATGGTCGGCAATCCATCAATCGAGCGAATCGAGGCGCTTCATATCGATAAATCTGGCGAAATTCAATTGCTGAAACGAGTCGACCTTTTGCTTATGTGCTTTATGGACTTGACTTTCTATGTAAGACTTTTGTTCGATAGCTGTAACAAATCAAATAAGCCTTTCGACAGTCAGGAATGCCCAGTTTCGTTCTACTCCGACGAGAGCAAACTGGACGTCGTTGCGGTCTCCTCTTCCTTAATTCACGAGTCTCCAGCTGGATTCAGAATCGCCACGATTTCCAACCGAAAAACGAGCAACCTGACTAGTGCGCCTTGCCATACGCGCCGTTTCATGCAGGAAGTCGACTGCTCTGAACTATTCATGCTTCTTGAGAGGCGATACAGTATAAATATCATCTTCCAGGAAAATATTTCGCAAAGAATATTTTTAAAAAGTCATTATATTTGCAAATATTCAAAAAGTTTTTGCCAAGCTTTCTTTGCGTGATTGTTAGCTTCTTCGCGTTCTGGATAAAAGTCGATCACGTTCCTGCTCGTGTCACACTCGGCGTCACCACCTTTCTTGCGATTCTTGGACAGTCGCAGTCTATCAACTCGAGCATGCCAAAAGTATCATATCTCAAAGGTAACTCGATAAATTATTTAAGCTATTAGTTCCTTCCATAGCTCTTGACGTCTGGCTCATCGTCTGTAATATTTTTGTCTTTGGCACCATGATCGAAAACACTGTTGCTCAAGGATAGTATTTATTATATAAAATTTTGGGAATCGGGAACTTGTCAATTCAGTTTGCCAAATATTTTTAAAAGTCTTGCTCAGAAAGAAACAGCGGCAGTCGTCAGGAATAATCGAAAACTTACGTCCGTCATTATTGATGGCCGCGAATGCACTAGCTGGTAGTTACTTTCTTACATATCACAGTATTGAACACTACCATATTGTAGCTATTCCGACAGGGAACATGGACTGCGATAAAAATGGCTCCGAAAGCTCTAGGTCCTCAGAGGTATTAAATCCGAATCAATTGGATAATAGCATTATTAGCACGCCCGGTTGATGAAAAAAATAAATCGCGCTGGGCAAAGTCGGCGCCGTGCGAGTCTTGTTGGAAACATAGAAGAGCTTGACCAACAGAGGAACGTTGTCATTTCCGGATTAGCGGCGATGTGGCTCGACTCACTCGCTAGAAAAGTATTTCCGGCTCTCTTCCTTGTCTTCAACAGTGCCTTCTGGACGATTGTTGCTGCTAACATATTTATAAAAAGAAACATTGCTGCTGAAATTGTTAACGACTGAATGTAAAAGTCAAATTAAAAGAGCACTATTTTTATAAGAATATGAATATTTTTGGAATCCATGAGTTGATATTTCAGCGAAGAGGACTGAATGTGTGAAAAGCGCTCCACTGGCAATTTGTTTTATGACTAGAGAAAAGAGATGATTAGGCCAAGTTTGAAAAAAAGAAAGGAGCCCCCAACCTCGCAACCAGAAACAGGGAAAACACGTTGAGAATTATACTTTGATTTATGATGGTGAAAAACAATTCGCTCGCTTCCGAAATGAAAAAGAGAAGACAGATATTAGTTTGATACTGCTATCCATACTCTGCAAAAGGTAACGAACAAAATCTAAATTTATATGCTAGGGAAACTCAAATTTATATCGCCTGTAAGATTCAACAGCTATTTTGTCAGTTCGAAGCCAACCCTAACGTTTTAGCTTTTTATGTTTAAACTTTAAAGATAAGCTAATCCCCATTTTGTCTTTAGTCTGACTGCAGTGATATTAATAATTACGAGCAACGAATTTGGCAATCAGATCGTTTATGCACTCCTCGCCATACTTGGGTAAGTACAACTTTAGCAAACCACTGCCAACAATGCGAATTTTTCTCGCTAATCCTTGTAAATCTATGCTTGACAACAACGTTCACCCGTTGATTTATGATTATTGATCGTGGATCGAGAATCTTCAAACGAGAAAGATTCTCATATTCTTAATAGACTTTACTATCTATATCAGAGTTGGTAAAATAGCGCACTTTCCTTGTCTTTGTATTAATTTGTAACTTATTTTTCTTGTTTTAAAAGCAATGAGTGAGCATTTTTGTTTCAGATTCATTTACGTCAGCGTCCGACTGTTTTTAAGTTTGTTCTCTAAGAAGACAAAGGGAAGGGCTTGTTATTTGCCGCTTTGATGAATTTCAAAAAGTCTGAATGCCTATTCAAATTAACTTCTCAATACACGGGCGCGCAACTAAGCGCTCAAAACACGGGGTCGGGTGAGGGGACCACAATGCATTATTCAGCCCCGCGCGGCGCGCAAAATTCGGAGTGTGATTAAGAGCGCTCAAGATTTTTAGCTCTAACTTGCGTTTCCGGCAAGCAAAAATTTACAAAACATATCGCTGGAAACTTGAACACTTACCTATCAAGATTTACAATTACTTTTGAAAAAAACTTTTTGGATTTTCAGCTGCAGAATGAAAGATAAATGCGGTGCAAAACGCCACCACTTTTGAGAAAACATCCAAAATTTGACAAAGTGGTTCGTTTTAGTCATCTCAGCTCACATTACAAAAATCAGGTCGAATGGATTATCACATGAGAAATTACGGCGGCTCAAAGTCGCCGTGGTCGGTTGAACCGACCACGTGTATTGAGAAGTTAAAGAGCTTCATTGAAAACATGAGGACTCCCACGCTGTTAGTTTTTGATCCAATTGAGCTGATCAAGTCCTTTTCAAAGTCTTCAAAATCACGAAAAATTACAGTATCTATTGACTTATTCATTGGACTACTGTTTTTCTTGAGTGGCGTTGGATCGATCTGGAGTTGCCAGACGAATCACTGTAATAAGACAGTTGCCATGACCTTTGCCGGAGCGTTTCTTGTTGTTGCTGGTGTCTTCAAGTGGATATTCGTCTATATCTCCACGCATTCCAGGGAGGTTATCAACGCTTTATAAATTATAATTAAATAAAAAAAACCCTTGTTATTTGCTTAAATTCTGACTAAATGCGATTACCTATAAAAGAAAACGGCTGGCCTCGATAGGTCCTGGAACGGAAGAAAGATCAATGTACGTTCAAGGAATATGAGAATAGAGGTCGTTTCTTTTCGATGTAAATAGTGAATGTGTTTCGTACTGTTCCCTGCTATAAATCTGCCTGTGTTCCAGCTTTGCCTAAAATACATTTTCCACGAAATATATTATACAAAGCTAAGTCACTGACCTTTTCGGAGCGTTTTGCAGGCTTCACAACCGCATTAGTCAATCTAATTTTTCGTCGCCATGAAGGAGAGATTTCAGATAAGAACATAATTTATGAACAAAAGTGTCTTATCGAAATTATTAACAGCTGCTTGCAGGTTTTCTTGGACTTGGTGCAGGTTCTTTCTACGAACAACCTCGATATTGGAATGCTCTCGTGCAGTCAGAACAACGAACTAGCTGGGGGCGCCCTGTCAATCTGAAAAAGAGAAAAACGTTTAGAGGTCATGAAGATTGCCCGGCTTTGGTTCCGGATGAGAATATGCAGCCTTTCAGATGCAGTGGAGCCACTTGTATGCTTGTCTGCAAATCAGGAATGATAAAAGACTAGTGTACAGTATCCTTGACTTGTTTAAAATAATCTGATATAAATTATAACAACTAATGCGAATTTTAAAAAACATTATCGTTTGAAAGGCTTTGTACCCGCTGGAAGAAAACGAGTAGCCTGTAGAAATCGAGGGGGAACCTTTATCTGGACAAAAAGTCCTGGCAAATGCGTAACTTGTGACCCACTCGTACCCCAACGTTAGTCGACAAAATAGAAAGCATGGAGGGAAATTGTTTTTAGCTAATGACGCAGCGGTGAGGACTCGTTGCAGAGTCACTGGAAAGGGAAAACGACTCTGCAGCTTGCGCTGCGAAAATGGATTTACTCACAACAATCGACCTAGTAATTTTGACTTTCTGATTCACTGCATTAATCTTCGTTTGTTGCAGGCACGAGACTGACTTGTTCTTGTCCCCGTGGAAACTGCCAATGGAAAGAGGCAAGAAGAATCGCTCTTTGGGAGGATTTCAAGTGCAATGCACCGGGTAGGGAATCCAGCATATTTACGATTTTCAACTTGAGATCAGTAGCTCCAACTCCGCAGCCGACACAGCCACCAACCTCGCCAGAATCTGAGCTTCAGCTTCAACCAGAAGACGAACCTGAATTCAAAACCGGTCCGAAAAGACTCTCGTAAGTAAACTTCGATAGTTATGGTGACATTTTGCGTTCGGAAATGGAACATTCTTATTCAGTGATATTTCTATTGCGTGAGGTTTTCTGGATAACTTCTAATTAAGAGCCTCGGACACATGTTCAGTGGAACAAAGTGTGTTTCCAGTTTCTCGTCAAATGGGAGACTCAAACAGAATCATTAATGGAGTAGATGCTAACAAAGCTAAGTGGCCATTTGCAGTCAATTTGAGAATGATTAGGACCGGTTCATTGCGGCGTTAACAAAAAGCCTAGATTCGAGGCAAAGAAAAACAAATATGCAATGAACGCGACAAAGCCAGTTCGGAGGAGCCGGACTTTGTGGTGGCTCGATTCTCAATGATAACTGGATAATCACAGCCGCACATTGTTGCAAGGAAATGGTTTAACACTCCTTACAGCATTTTTATCACGTTTAAGGAGGTAGTCCCTGCTTTTTGCAATTTCGGCACTTTTTGAACAGCGATCAGACGAATTTGGGCTGTAGTTAAAGCATGAAAACTATATTGGTAGAAAGGTCGAACCCTGTTCTAGAGTTGCCAGTTCGCAAAAGATATCTTTCTTGGCCGCTTGAGGAGCTAAAATGCCGAATTCTAACTCCGCCCGAGAAAAATCGCCATTTTGGCCTATTTTCAAACAAGCGTAAAGCCGTAAAAATACTGAAATATATTTTATCAAAATATATATTTAGGAAGCTTATTCCCTCGTCTAGAGTTGCCATCCAACGAAATTTAGAAACTCAAAAAAGTCATCAGTAAAACCTTCGATCAAAATTTTGGACTGAAGAAATTGAAAAATCATAGTTTTTGAAGTAAGATAAACCTATTATAACCTTAATATAAGTAATAAATATTAATTTTGGAATAATCAATAGATCAAAAGACATCATAAATGCACGTTTTTGTTTGATAAAATAATCAAAAAATATCAAATTATCAATTTTTTTTATAAGAATCTCAACTTTCAAGTGAAATTTTAAGGACTTTCCTCTGATATTTACAAAAAATGATCAATACAAATTTTGACGCTCTTTTATTGAGCTTTCAGAATATGCATAGAAAATTCTAATATTTTGACTTTCGTCAAACCGGGGACTACCTCCTTAAGAACCCCCTGCAAGAAAGAGAACTAAGACAGGAGCTAAAAAACTTGAAGCCTTCAAGTTGAAGTGCCTTATCTTCTTTAGCTCTATTTTTTTTGTTTAAAAAGTGATAATTTTTATTTCTCTTTAACAAGAAAGGAAGTACAGAAGAGTAAGCTTAAGCTCCACAGATGATCAGACTTTCATCCCTTGAGATGGTCAGCGAATTCTTCATTCTTTTGTAGAATGTATTTCTTAGCAACAGTCGCTTCTTGCGGACTGATGCTTCTCGAGAATCCTTTTAGGATCGCTTTGAATCCTCAATAACATTTTCTAAAAGCATTGAATTTTAACGGAATTGACAAATAAATACCTTTTTATTCTTCGCGCCGGACTTGAAAACTCAATTTCAAGAGTGAGTATATTTTTGATTTTTCCTTTTAGAACAACAGATCCTTAACGGGGTTCTAGAGACGTTCTGAAATTCGGACGCTCTCTTTTGCTGCTAAAGCTTAAGTATAATCAAAACACGTGTTTTCAAGCCAGAATAAGGGAAGCGTAAAAGTGCGAGCAAGCGTTGGAGACATTAGTCGAAGCACAAACGATCCGGGCGAGTTCGTGATCGAAACTCAACGCGCAAAAGACTTGCACATTCATCCTCTTTACCAAACGGGCAACGGAATGGACTGGGATGCGTGCCTTGTCAAAGTTCCGTCCATCAAAGCTGCTGCTCCTGCGTCGTGCAATAACTGCTTCTCAGCAGCATGTCTTCCAGATAAAGCTCCGACTCACGGAGATTTCTGCTGGGTCGCCGGCTGGGGAAACAAGAACGAGGGCTTCAACCTAGCAGATTCGCTCCAAGAAGTCGGAGTCAATCTTTACGACTGGGAGTACTGTACTTCTAAATCCGTCTACGGATCTGTAAGATTACTATTTCTCAAAGAAAAAAAATGTTCTATAAAATGATCAAAATTCAGGTAATCAACAAAGTGAGCGAGCTCTGCGCTGGAACAACCGATACTGATGGAGACGGCCTTATTGACGGAGGTAAGCGCTATGGAAAAAACTTTTCTATTAAAAAAAAAAAAATAAAAGGCAAAGATGCTTGCCAAGGCGACTCAGGAGGGCCTCTCGTGTGCAATGAAGAAGGAAAAGCAACCCTCTATGGCGTCGTTTCTTGGGGTCAAGGATGCGCTCGAAAAGGATCTCCAGGTGTTTATGTCGATGTTTGGGGTGTTCGCGACTGGATCAAGAAAACAATCGATGAAAACTAGAAACACACTTGTCCCGAAAAACACTAATAAAAGTCGCCATCCAGGCTGCATCTTACGCGTATTGACTTTTTCCGAAGCGATAAGTAACTTGTTCAAACTTTGATGTTTACCGCGAGTCCTCGTTTGATCAAACTTGCTTGCACTGGACTTTGAGAAAGCAGCGGCAGAATTCACATCCGCTAACTACTTATCCTTTCTCGAGTTCACTTCTTGCCAGCGAGCAATCTGATCATATAACCTGACAAACATGAGGAATGCAGCCAATTAGAAATATTTAAGAATAACATAATATCTTCGGGTATTTTATTAAATCTGAGTGCAACTCAAATGTCTAGTAAGGGAAAATATTTATCAACATTGAATATTTCGTCGAATTTTCAGTTCAAATTTAGCGGATGTAAACTTGTGTTCTTACAAAGTTCTCTGATTGACAAGGACAAGTTAGAACAGATGGCGATTGTCGCAAGACGAAATTAATTCATGGGATCGGAATCTGACTGCAAGAGTTGCAATAAATTGTAAAAAATCTCTTGTCGTTTTTAGAGGACATCTCTGAGGCTTCGCAAATAGAGCGATGTTTGTGAGAGGAATTATTAACCAAAAGATCAAGCGCATACTTTTTTTATAGTCTTACTCTATCTCTCTCACCTTGCTTTTATCGTCGACAATTTTGCTGATTGCTGAATAAACTACCGAGAGAAACGCAGCGAGAAGAGGGAGTAGAGTTATCATGCGGAATGGCTCTTCAGGCGCCATCAATGCCTGCTTTTTCTTGATATTGCTAGGAAGAACAAGTGGTTACTGGCTGGAGAAGTACAAGAATGATCATGCTACAACAATTGAGGTTGAACCCTTCAGTGGCGCAGGAATCGTTTCAAAATTGAATCGAATTTATTAATTAAAAATGTTTTCAATTGTTAGTGAATCCCGAAATTAGGTATAGTAAAAAAGGTTGCTTTAATTTTAACTGTAAGAATAATGATAGGAACTCAGATAAGCAGAAGACTCATTGATTTCCTTTAACGGTTCTTTAGGAAATCTGTACAACATCGAGGAGTAGCTTCCTAACTGACTGTTGACGTAAGACGTCGCAAACAAAGTCGTAATAGATCAATAGAATGTGCGATCTCGCATTAATCTACGGGAAAATTGTTACTACAGCTAATTTAGAAATAGGAATTTAATCATTAAAAACGATTAAAAACGAATTAAAGGTGACCTCGGAAAGTTCAAGCTGACTGCTGGTGCTCAAACATTAGAATCTGGATTTATTTCTGCATCGCTCAGTGAATACAGTCCGTATGATGATGAGAGTACTCCCGCAATCAATATTATTAACTGTTACACGAACTGTATTGGAGAAAACTTTGACGACAACGACGAAATTTGCGAGAAAAACTTTGATGGATTGTATGAAGACAGGCCGGAGATGAATCCAACTGTGGAAAAGAACATGTTTGACACAGAAGTTGATATTTTGGGTGGATTCGGTTACTACGTTCCTATAAAAGATCAGTGCGAAGAATTAGAAGACGAAGAATACAAAATGTTCAGTTTCAAAGAGTACAGTTGGAAGCATTACGGCGCAAGATCAAACGACAAGCTCGGCCAAATGATCATCCGACATTTTGATCAACTGGGTGTTTACTTCTTTAGCGACCGATTTTCATTTGACGATTTTCGACAATTTTCATCCGAGACAAAAAAGAACTCAGATGTCAGAGGACGAGTTGGAGACCTTCTTTTTGGCTTTCCAAGTTTTAAAGTGCCGGAAACGTCGGACAGCTTTTTTTGGTGGTTGAAAGGGGATTATTTCGGTGCAGAACACACTGTCAATGGCGAATGGAAGGTTTCCGCATTAAAAGATATCGCCCGAGATGGCGAAGGGCTAGACGGCGGGCCATTTATGCTCGTACATAAGAACAAAAAAGACGTTATTATTATTTCTCCAGCAAGTATGGCTTCATTCTACACATATTTGGATGATTGGATATATACAAAAGACAATGCCTATAGTATGCTTATGGAAGCAGCAGCTCGCCTCAAGTTCAAGGACCCGAAGGAGGATGAAACCTGTTTTGTTGAGCAGTTGGATCTCGAGTTCGGATCATCAAGGGGCGCCCGATCTCATATTGGTGGAGCTTATGAAGAATTCATCAAAAAGCGAGAAGACGGAACTGGCTTTGTCCCGTTTGAGTCGATGACCATCCTTGTGACTTCTAACGAAGGTCCTCGAGCTGCTATCTCTAAGTGGGGAGAAATGATCAAGGTTTTCGGAGCTATGGGACTCTCCGAAGACTGCCCCTGCTCAACCTTCAAAAGTGATATTGTAAAAAGCGATTTTCCCCAACAAGCAAAAGCTATGTTTACCACAGCTGCAGGAAGTTACTACGACGGACTAGTGACAAAAGATGGAAAGAGTCAAATTGATTTGTCTGGGGAATTAATGGAACTCGGAAAGGAATTAGTCGGTGGAGATGCCCCTGTTCTTGTAAATTATTTTCATTTGGCTGACTGGTGGGCCGATACCGACGAGTTCGGCCTGAAAAAGTATATGAACAACAGAAACAACATTTGGGGCCCTCCCTCACTTGAACCTCCACAGACGGAGCCTCCATCATGCGACCGATGGGGAACCGCTGCGATATACTTTGAACTGAGCCGAAATTATAATCTCAACTTTGGGATGGACTGTGAGTATGGCTTTCCAACTGCAAAGCTTGAAAGTGTCCCACAACTGCAAGATCAGTATCTTTGTGAAAGAGTTGACGCCAACGTAAGGTGAGTTAAAAGTAATTTTTTGTAGAATATTCAATTCAATCAAGACCGGAAAAGATTCACTCTGAACCATATTCTCGGAACAAAGTTTGTTGGAACGCAGAAATTAAAGGAGAGGATGCAGATGCACATATTCCTTGTCCGTACAGAGAAGAATGCTGGTATGGTGGAATCACGATTGTCAATGATAGGCAGTACTGGAAAGCTCTCCCTGAAATTAAAAACTATAACACACGTAGTGATATATTCTTTAACGATCGCTGGTCAGGCTGTTCTCAAATGACAATGAGATATACCAAAGAAATTCTAAACCAGCACTGTCGTGCAAACTTGGAGGTTGGCGGTGGAGAAGAGTGGCTTTTTACGTAAATTTACGAAACTCGTCAGTTTTACTGAAAACATTTAGGATGCATGAGGGTCTCTCAAACGCTGCAGTTCCTGCTGGAACGAAGCCAAAGAAAGGTATCGGAATGACTTTCGCCAACGCAAGTCCGAGAATTGGAATCTACGCAGCATTACTGACTCATGTTCACTCTTTGGAGGTCACTTCTCCATTCAATTTTGATTATGGCTTGACAGGTCTTTTCACAAATGCTCTTGGACTTCGACCGATGACTGGTCCGATCTTGAGTGGCAAATATGATGGGCTAAACAACTACCAATACCAAGAAATCGACGCTGAATTCCAAATTGCTGCCGTCACCCTTAGGTAAAAAGCAATAGAAAAAAATTCTAGCCGAGTTTAGCACTGGCCCAGTCCGCTTCGGCGACAAAAGAGGGAAGTTTGACTGGGATCTATTATCAAAGTGCTGTCGAAACGATGGAGTCATTCTAAAGCCAGACGTGCCAGCAGCACCAATGGACACAGATTTAGCCGGAATAGGAAGCAAGGAAAATGGACTTGGCAAAGGAACTCAAATTCGATGGCAAACTTACGTGGAAGTCGAGGAACGTTGATCGCTTTTGATATTTTTTATTGCGCTTCTTAATTTAAAATTAATAATTTTGCTTTCCTTAATTTTACCATAGATCAAAATGATCGACATCTTAGCTCGAGTTTTTTAATGGCATTGATCCCGATAAAGCAAAACTCACAAACAATTACATACTCTTGCACAAAACAACTACACAATTCTCTCTTCCAATAGCCTAGGGTCGACTCTATTTCAAGAAAAAGAAATGATATGAATACACATTAGTCTATAGATAACGAGTTATGTTGAATTATGCCGACCCTTGACTAGCTTCGCTGCAAGGGGCCGATAATGATGACACCGAATTCTACTACATTCAATCACAGCCAACTCCTGGAAACCAATGCTACTCGAAGAAAAGCACCGAAACGGTTTGAAACGTTGAAAACATAATCTTACAAAATTAAGTTTTCCTTCGCTCCACAAAGTGGATATTCCCTCACGACATTCGCAGAAATCACCTCATTGAAAGACAAGAAATTCGCTTTCCTCGGAGATTTCTCCAAAATTGTAGGAATATCAAAACAGCGATTCAAGAAGTTTGTTAGCAATAATAGCGGAGGAAAATTCACGTTTTCAACTCTTCCGACGTCTGCAAATCTAAAGGATGAAAAATCGCTCGACGATGATATGCTTGAACTTTCGGCATGTTATGATGGAGAACTCATTCAGGGAAGGTTCTTCGATTTCACTTGATATAAAACAATAATGAATTTATGTCTAGTGCTATAAATCGAAACCTTTCGAAAGGAATATTATTTCGTTAAATATGCTCGTGATGCAAACTTCTCTTTCGATGCGACTTCAAAATCGTTCAAATGTGAAAGCTCCGAAACTTGCTACAAAGCTTCCTGTTCCTGTCCAAATGGCTGCCAAGACTGTTACGACATCCCAAAAGATGATTGTGCCACTAAATGGGCATCTTGTGAAAATAGTATTCCAAAAAATGGCAACTGCGAAGAAGGGACGTTTATCGAAACGCCAGGAACTGAAGATGGTTATCAATGCGCAGCCAAGCCAAAGTGTGTCGTAAAGGATGAGTGTATTCCAGAAACAACGACCACGACATCGACTACTACAAGCACAACGACAACAACAACGACTACTACTACAACTAGCACAACAACAACGAATACGACCTGGAGTTCGACTACTACAACGTCGACTACGACTTCAGCAACGACAAGTTCTGGTGAAGCGACGACTACTTCTTCAACAACGTCAACTTCAACAACGACAACCTCAACAACTTCAACGACGACAACATCAACAACATCAACAACTCCGACTAATACGACCCCGACAGAAACTTCTACAACAAGCACAACATCAACTGTAGCTACAACCACGACCTCAACAACAACTACTTCAACAACAACCACTTCAGCGACAACTTCTTCAGCGTCAACTCCTTCTGCGACAAAATATATTATTAAAGATGCCGTTGGAGTAAGTGAAAATGCGAAGAATGATGATGTATTAACAGATCTAAACCGACTTATTTGTGAAGACGTAAGTTTTTATTTGATATTTCAACACTTCATATCTATATTCTTAGACTTTCAATGAGTGCTCTGTCAGTCAATCAATGGGGAAGTCTTTCTCTTTTCTATCTGAAATAACATCGGAAAAGTCAAAAGACCACGTCGTTGCTATTTACAATAACGCATTTGAATATGCGAACGGCAATAATTATCCAGCCCTTGTTCTAACGGATCACAACAAAGATCTGATCATTTGTGAGACTGACTTGAGCGATTGTGAAGAAGTGGAATATCCGAAAGATCCCATGGACCCCGGAACTGCTATTGGGATCTTATTCGGGGCAGTCACAGGCACGCTTTTGGCAGTTTATCTTATCGTCGCGTTTCTCTGGCCCAAATGGGGTTGGAAGTGGCTTTTACCAAGAGGAAAGTCGAAGCCCACGACGTATTATTCACAACCACCTAAGCCGGCTCCGAAACCGACAGAGCCGACTCCCCGACCACCTTCTCAAACTCAGGTTCAACCTGAGTATCCTACTTCTACTGTTAACGTGAACATAAGCCAGCGTAATCCCCACAGGTAAGCCTGATTTTTATCAAAAAAATCTATTCTTGTGAACGTTATTGTTTAGCTTTACCTACGCACACACTTCTGCTTTGCAAAATAGTAATCTGTACAATCAAAGCAGTCAAGGAGCGTTAGAAAGTCAGCCAGCAATCGTTTATCATGGAACTAGCCATGAACGAAGCTTAGGTAAAATTTATCATCCATAAACATGATTGGAAACGTTGTGAATCAACACGTTAACTAATTAATCTCAGATCCAGGCTCAGTGAGTCTCCAGCTTGAGCCTGCTGCATCAACGAGTACAAAATCTATGAAATTCCCGCCGCCATCGAGATCGAAATCGAAAAAACGAGCTGCCCCTCCTCCATCAAATCCGATCGGAGATGTGAACGAAGCTTTCTCGGATTCTTAATTCTACCTAGAGAAAAGCGGCGACCCACACACAGAAGTCCTTATCAATTAAACGAATACATCCAAGAGCACACACTGTAATTGAAACGAAGATAGCCTATACTGTTTATTCTGTAATTGTAAATTCCATTTTGTGAAAGATAAACAAGAATTCTTGAGAAAAAGAAAGCAAATAGAGCGACAGCTAATGACACTTTTTGGCGTTTGAAGTGTGCTCTTTTTTCGTGTTTGCGTTTTTCTTGCAAAGACATGCAACTCGCGACAATTCTTTATGAAACAAAAAGCAAACGTCACGACTCGAACAAACTAAGTTTATGCTCTATATTAACTATCATTTATTTCAGATAGGTGCAGTAAGTGTTTGTACATGATGACTTAATTAGTCAATTTGTAGTTCCGGATGTCTTTTCTTTCAACTTTCATTCGATTGCAAATACACTATCATCTGGATTGAATGGCGATTTGTGTTGCGTCTCTCCGTTCTCCTCCTTGTTTTGAAAAAATTGTTAGTGGTACAGTGTTCTCAAAGTTCAAATTTCATCAACAAATTTTTCGGTGTCTCGAAGAGACTTTGAAAGAGGAAAAGTAACTAGCGTATCACAGGTTTTTAAAGGTCACCAACTTATTTTTCACCGAGTAGTTTAACGAAACTATTGTTAACGTGCTAACTTTAAGGTGTGTTGAACAATCATTTGCATTCAGATAGGACTGCAGCTTTTTTAAATTTGATTTGTAAGACCGATCGAACTGCAATTGATATTTGAGTGTTAAATGCGAGCGCTGTACTCTAAGGGTTAATGACACCTAATAGTTAGGTTCTCTTTGTTAGTTAGAAGCTCACCTCTGCTGAAAGCGTTAAACTCCCGACGTTGATGGAGTCATCGTCTGAGGTGTTAATTGAACTATCCTGATCTGCTACCTTTAAATTACCATAAATTGTATGATAGTTAATCAGTCTCTTAGTTTATGGGTTTTAACATTATAAATGCAGCTTTGATCACTTATCATCGATATCTACCTTGTTCCAAAGAGTGTTTTGCAGTTTGTCGAATCGTCGCTTCCATGCAACCCTGTGCTTTTGTCTGCACTTTTTGTGCGTCGCGAAAATCAGGTCAAGCATGTACGGAAAGAAACCTATTGCTGTATTTGTTGTCTTTATTCCATTCTGAATTTCCAGTGGCACGACATTTCCTTCCAAGTGATAGCAGTTCTTTTTGGTCGCTGTGATCATACGGTCCATAGTTTTAGTAACCTGCGATGATGATTACATTGAGTAGGGTGCTGGTAATTTTACCTGTTTGATCTTTTCTTCCTTCTCTTCTTTCGAGTTCATTGGATTGTTTTCGATATCATCTAGGATCCGCTGCCGAACGTAATCGACAGCATCCTCCGCACCCGTCACTAAACGATGCTTTACTACGTAGGCCAGTGCTTGGAAATGACTAGGTCGGGGATACATACAGTATGATAATTTAGTGTACTTATGAATATTTGATTTTTTACTGTACCATTGACGTTCTGCATTTTAGGAAGGACTCGCCACTCCAATTCAAAGCCGGTGTGTTGAGTGTCGCCATCGGTTACGAAAATAATTCCTTGATGCATTTTTCAAAAGCAAATATGTCTCTTTGTTTTTGCTCAAGATCAAATTTTCAAAAATGTTTCCTGCGTTGTTGTTCCGTAAGTCTGTCCACTGTCCATTGAAGAATGTTCGATTGAGCGTGTCATCTCCGCTGTCCGAAGTTGGCACCAGCGTGCTTTTGTCGTTCCAGTCATCGTCGCCTACGTTTTGAGGGTCTTTGATGCTTCCGCAGAAAACCCCTTATAATTTTATCAATAGCTTCGAAAACTAGCTATCAAACCTTCTGCTTTAACTGTGTCGTTATGCTCTTTGTTGTTGAGGTATTCCATCTTGCCGGAGTAGATCATCGCATAGTCGAACCCGCAGACGTCTTCTCGCTCAACAGCAAATCGATTAAACCGCATAAGAATGGTGTAATCTTTCGGCGCGTGTAATTTCCAGATACAATTCGTATTCGGCGCATAGAACTTTGTCCCGTTGTTTGATTTGAAGGCACCTTCCACGCCGAAAGGAGCATAATCGACGTCGATCTTTTCCGAGCATGGGCAGTTTCCTTGTTTGGCGCACTGCGTCAGACGAAATCTCCAGCGCGATTCAACCCCGAGGATTTTGCTCCCACGAGCGAGGTATTTTTCTCGAAGAATAGCTTTTTCCTTCTTTGTATTCTGAAAACCTCTTTAATTAATTTACCCAAGCGATTCTTTTGAACGAGGCTTAAAAGCTTACTCGGCTTATAAGCACAGAACCTTTTAAGCGCTCTTATACTAATCAACAAAATTCTCTTCCTTTGGATAAGCATTATTGATACATCTGTAGCTTTTATAGCAAGAAACACAATTGATAGTTTCTACTAAATGATTCAATTTCGACTAGTTTTCGAGAACTATTCGAAAGTTAACCTTTGGCGAGATTGAAGGGGGACTTTGTAGGCGGATACCATTTGCTCGAAGGTTGCCTTTCCATCTGGCGAATTAGCCAAAGCGTCGTTAATCATTTCATATGGAAGCGAAATCTCCTTTTTCTGGAGCAAACCCAGCTCCGCTTGTCGGCTCACTTTCATTGTCCTCTGTGCCATGCTAAAATTAACAGATTCAGATCTATCTCTCGCGAAAAAGGGTTTACCTCAAGGCAATCGGTAGAAATGAGCTGATCCTCATTTTCTATCGCTTTTCGATTTTATGATTTCAACATGCTCGTGTAGATCTTTATAGCCGCAGAGGATAGCAGCCAGCGTTTTGGGTTTCTAAACCTATTCTTCGCGAAAGCGTGAACGCAGGATTACGAATTCAAAACTCTGGATTAAGGCGAACGAGCAGGGCGCGAACGTGCTGCTGATTAGGCATTTCATTCGGTGATTAGGCAAATATCCGGTCAATCCAATCACAATTACAGTAATGACTCTACCGAGAGAATAATTTTTGCTAAGAGTATATGTAGATTTTACTTGGCTATCCGAGTTCGCAATAAGAACATCTGGCCTTCGAACCCTCAGCATTTCTCCGACGAAGAATCAAGAGCCAGGCGTACCGACTTCATGATAAGCATTCTGTTGATATTAGTTGTTGTGTCGAGACAAAATTGTTTTGTTTTGAAGCAGATAACTCAGTTCCCAGAGATGTCAGAACGCAATCGAAGGTGATCATCGTTCAACTCGTCATCGCGAAATTCCGACGTCTTTCTGACGTATCTCCTGAACTGTTTTGTCCGAGAGAAAAACTCAAATTTGTGCCCTTCGCCGGAAAAAATCGCAGATTTAAAGGGCCACGATTTAATATCTTTAACTCAGGAAACTTGTACTATCGGTCGATTCAGAATGTCTCATTGACAGAGGATTAAGCATGTCTAACTTTGAGCCCTTCAGTTTTCGATGATTTAGATGTTATCCATTTTTAAGACTACGCAAATATAAATTCTTCTTTAGAAATTCCTCATTAAATATATTTTACTTAATTTTAGTGAAATTTTTTCAAGAAGAATGTTATAAAATTAACTATTGAATTATGAACAATTATTTGCCACAAATAGCTTTTGTTTGAATGTTTTTATGTGTGTTTGAAGACGTGGTATGGGCTAATTCTTCGGCAAGACCGAAGAATTGATGCTTTCAATAACACTGATTCTTCGGCAAATTAAGAATTGCCTTGAACCGAAGGATTATTGATATTATTGACAGTGATTCTTCGGCAAATTTTCTAGAATTCATTATCAAAACTCTTTGATTGTAACTTATGACTCATAACTTAAGAAAAAGACATTTTCTAGAGAATAAACTCAATTTGGCAATAAGTATTTTCTATAATTTGAGGCTAGTGTTAGGGGGCACTGGGCAAAATGACAGAAAAAACTCACCCGAGGGGGATAGGCTAGGGTTAGTTAGGGTTACTGAAGGTAACCCTAAGTAACCCTAGACTAGACCCCGGCATTTTAGGACCTAAGGGGCGAAGCCCCGTGGTAAGGGGCACAGGAATCTGTGAATAAATTCACCTTAGCCGAAGAATCAGTGCATCTTCTATCACTTATTCTTCGGTTTTTTGCCGAAGAATCAGTGTTCTTACACGCATCAATCATTCGGCCTCCTATCCGAAGAATTAGGCCGTATCACCTTTGAAGAATGCATTTCTTTTTTACTGTGGCAAAACATATGTGCTTTCATGTAATATGCATATTGGGTAATAGGTGGCTGCAGAAATTGCACGTGCACCCTTTAATAATCTCCCATCCATCGGCCTACTTCCACTATTTCTATTACATTTTTCAGAACGAAAGAAAAAGAAAAAAAAACGAAAATCGAAGAAATATTAAAAAGAAACGAGAAGGAGCAATATTGAGTTACTGTGCAAGAGAGAGCGAGAGAAGGAGGCCGCAGAAGAAGGAGAAGAAGAATAATTATTTGCGCGTGAAAATAAAAGAATAATTAGCTGATAGCCTACTAATCAATCCTTGGTGGTATTTTGGAGGAGAACGGGCCTTTTGGTATTGATCATTGATCAAGAAGAGGAAAGTTCATTTCGAATACGATTGTGAGCGAGAGGCGGTTTTTACTTTTTGATGCGCAAGTTTCTTAAAACAGCGAGTGAACTTTGAAAAGATAATAACTAGAGCATTCTTTGTTATTTAATATGTTTGAATAGAAGAGAATAAAAAAGAACCCATAGCAACAAGAAATCTAAATTTCAAAAATGGACGACGAAAAACAAGAGAATCAAAAAGCAAATTCACGAAGGAGTAATCCCTCGACGATAAGGCTCACCGCCGAAGACATTCAGGTGCCTAAACAGTTTTATTTCAATCATCGAGAATGGACGTTTTCGCTAAAGCACCAAAAATTAAAGAAAACAGTGCTCTACGAAACGGTTAAATAAATGACGAGGGCGGGGAATGAAATTGAATATCAATAATCCGATAACAGGACAGCCAGTTCTACTGGGTCGAGCAGACATTGGCAAAAATTATTGAATTCACATATGATATGTTCAGTACCTATGCGAGCCCGAATATTACGACTGGATGGTCGCGACGGGACGCATTCCAGAATTGCAGAGTTCCAAGTCCGAAGATGGTATAGGTTCGTCTTTTGTCTTTCTTTATGATTTGAAGAGCTTGTAGAGAATTCGCGGACAGGCTCTTCTCCCGATTCCGGCAGTGATCACTTGGTCCAAGAAAAGCCACAAAAAAGAAGACGCTCGACAGCGGTTGTTGAAAACATCAGAGATGTCTTTAGACAAGGCTCCGGTTGGCAGATCTATTGATCTAAGCAATTCTTACCCAGAAGAACACTCGCCAACCTAAAATCAGAGTCTGTCGACGGCGAACAAGTGCGCGTGCGAGATAAATTAAAAAAGCTATTCTCTGCATAAAAATTCGTTTCAGTCTTCAAACCTTTTGCGAGCTTATAAAACATTCGAAAATGTAAATAAAGAATCGTAAACCCGTTGCTTTCAAAAAAGTGATCCTTGATGATTTCACAATTTCAGAATTAAGAAAATAGACTGACTGAAATTGCATTGAGAAAGTGATGAAATACTTGGGAATTTTAGACTTTGCCGTGTTGTAAATAATCTTTCATCCTCCATCATGCGCGAGATGCATGCGTTGAGTTCCAACGCTTCAAATTTTCGGAGCAATCAAAAGTTCAAGAGCGTTGCTCTCTATTCTCGAAGCGATGGAATGAGTTACGCAATGAATCGAATCTGAGCAGATTATCATTTTCATTTAGCTTAAATTTATTATCTATCAAGGTCATTTGCTTTATCTTCTTTTTTTTTTGTACTCAGCTTAAAAATGAAGGCACCAAAAACTATAATTAGAAGCCGTTTAATGTGACAAATATTGGAAAACGAAGAACTAATCGTTTCTAAATTCATATTTTGTTTCGAAGCATACAAATATAATCACTCTTCTGGTTGTTCTTCAATGCAAAAATTAGATATCTAAGTTATGACAAATCATGGCGAAGCATCGACTTTCACAGAAGTATTTTAACTTCGAAATAGATCATTTAAAAGTCGAGAAATTTGCGTCAGTAGCCCAGATTTATAAATTATGGACTATAATGTTGCACAAAGATGACATCTAAATCTGCCTCATTCCATTTCTCGTTTATTTATGCCGAAGGCTGTTTATATAAACTATTTTTCAACTTCTTTATATACCGGCTTTTTCTCGTCGATTTGCCGGTAGTTTCAATCCAAATCCAAATTGAAAGGAAAAAATGAAAATCGCACTAGTATTTTTTGTTAGTTTTTCGGAAGCGTTTCCCTATATTTCCAGTTTGAAATCAGCAACGAGAAGTATGAGCTCCGGTCTAGATTCTTGGGCTGATATGTACAAACGACCAGATAGAGCAGAAGACGGTGTGCAGCCGCCGCGATTCCAGGACCCGTTCGGCTTCAATCAGTGGACCAAGCCATTAGATGTTGACGACAACGCAGAACAATTTCCTATCTTTGGATAAATCTTCTTCCACAATCCTTTTTAATTTGATCTCATTCAGTTCAAAACTGTTTAATCTGTTATTCATGTAAAAAGATTAAACATTCAACTTTTATAATAAAATTATTCGTGAAAAAATATCTCCTCGCCTAGGAAGCTGAGAGCTTGTCAAACATAAAATATCTTTTATGGACAATCCAATATCCGTCGAGCATTGTATTTTCGAAAATTGGTATATAAAATGATCAAGGTGGTGATGTATCTCCGTCAAGCGTCAAGATGTGTAATCTCTAGAATACTTTTTCGTATAGATTAAAAAAGGTGATATTACTCAGTTCTTCGAGAGAATGAGTTCCCTGAACGCTGTATTAGGAACTATAATTGTGCTGCTTCTTGTCCTTATAGGAAAAGTTTTCATAATGAAAAGAAAGTTCCTTCAAAGATAAATTTTGAATTCTCAAAAAAGGGCTGGTTAGCTACCTAATAGCCACGCAAGCAATCGACATTGGCATATTTGGCGAAAGCGCTACCAGCACTGAGCCTGGCGGGACTACTACTTTACCTCCTGTTGTACCCATTGAAACCGGTTTAATTTGCGCCGATCCATTTAACCCGCCGTCGATCTACTCATCACGAATTGTTGGAGGTCAAGATGCTGTTCAAGGAAGTTGGCCATGGATAGCGCATCTTGGAGTTTGTGGTGCTACAATATTGACTAAGAAGACTGATGGTAGTAACGATATAATAATGACAGGAAATGCTATAAAACATATACATAAAACCTATTGTATACAATGATTGAGCATTATTAAAGCCGCTCACTGTTGTGGTTATTTCAGCGAAGCTTACATTGGCAAACACGACGAAAACGGAAACGATTATTTCACAGTGCCAATTTTGCATTATGAAATGCATCCTCAATACAATGAAAACACGGTGTCGCACGACTACTGCATTCTCTTTGTACCAAATCTGATACAAAGTGCAAGTCCTGGGGCCGTCTTCGAACCTGCTTGTCTACCAGATGGTTATTTTGGACACGAGAAACAATGCAACGTAGCCGGCTGGGGTACCCTTTCTTCTGGCGGATCTACGCCTGATATTCTCCAAGAAGTCGATATCACGCTTATGTCAAAAGACTACTGCATCCAAAATAGTGTTTTGACCGGAAACGACTTAGATGAATCTATGTTCTGCGCAGGACGGCTTGACGGTGACGAGGACGGACAAACAGATGGAGGAAAAGACTCTTGCCAGGCTGGGCTCACAAATACCAACTGAATTTTAGATCTACTTTTTTTGTGATCCAATTGCTATAGGGAGATTCCGGCGGGCCAGTTATTTGTTCTCAAAATGGAGTACCATTCTTGTCGGGCGTGGTTTCATGGGGCTTCGGCTGTGCTGATGAAGGAGCGCCAGGCGTATATGCAGATGTTTCGTTTGGGATAAAATTTTTCTTCATAAATAATTGATCACTTTTTCGTCAAGCGAAATTTTAGTTTGTTAAAACTTGGGCAATGAGTTTTTTCTCTGCAACTCCGCCGTGCTTCGCCGCCATCAATTATAATCCAGGTGCATTCACAATAAAGACTATATTTAATATAGACTATTATGTAGTATACTCGTAGCATTTTTCCATAGATAACGAGTCCAACTTCTGCGACATAACTTCTGCTGGGATTCATGAGGGACAGCAATATGGAATCACGTAAGTTTTTAAACTCGGACGATTATATATTTATTATTCAGGATTCCTCAAGATTACGGAGAGGACAATAACTGCACGCTGACTATAAACAGGATTTCTTCGACAAAAGCGATAAATCTGTACATAGGAATCGGGATTTAAAATGCCTTGATGCGGAAAATTTCTGGTTGACTGTCATATGCACCAGACGTAAATAGATCCCAATTAAGAATTTCTTGATTTGGAGCCTGGATACGATTTCCTTTACATCGATTCAAACGCACAGTCATCCTTGTACAGCAAACTGATCAGCATCGACCAAGATAGTGTCCAGCTAAGATTTACATCTGATTATGCGATTTCTAATTACAATGGACTGAAAATGTCTGTCATATTAGGAGACTATGGTAAGTTTAGCATTTGACGGCTTTATTGTTCATTTTTAGACAACAACTGTGACATCGTTTCATCAAGATCCCTGAAAGATGCCCGTAAGCCAAAATCGCTTACGAAAAAATCGCAAGCTCAAGAAAACTAATCTACGAATAATGAAATCATAACACAAAATATGATATTCTTTCCGAGTGGTTATTTAAAACGCTCTTGTCGATTTGTAAATCGTCCTTCAACGTTTTTGCTAAAAATAAAGGTACTACGAGAATATTTCTATTTCAGACGTCGTGTCATCCGGATTCTATATTTGTAGTTTGGCTATTAAGTACATCAGTTCTAGTGACATTATTTTTTTCGCAGATCTTCGCTGTTTACCGGCTTGAAGCCTACTAAGCTGCGCGCATTTGAAAAAACATACTCAAGAAAAAACGTGGCGCAGGACACTCAAGGACTCACTCAATTTTGAGAGGATTTTTCGGACTATCCAAAAATGCGTCTTTTCTAAATCAATGCTTCTCAATCGAGATAATTGCTTGCCAGACGAATTTTCAGCTTATCAGAACTCCATTTGTATCGTTCGAAAAAGGTAACTTTTCGAAAAAAAAAAATCTTCTCATTTCCAGTTGCATAGAATACGGAAAGGAAAACAAAATGAATTTTAACATTCATATCCACGTGTGTTTATTTTAACAAGGCTGTGGTTGCTTTGTTCGCAGTTTATAAAAATCACCGATTAGTTTTTTTCAACACCAAGATTAACTACATTTGTTCAAAAGTGGGGACAGTTGGGAGTAAAGAGCGATGGTGGTATTTTTGTTGTTGCGTGTCCGACCAAATCGTTATTTTTCGCAAGCTGCGTCTATCGAGACGACTCATTGGTTGCAGGATCTGGTGGCGCTGCCAGTCGTGTGCCCAGATCCGGACACCTCAGAGCAAAACCAACAGAGCCACCAGAGCCAGACGGCGCCAACGCGCTCGTTTTATATGTTCATTTGTGCAGTGCGCGGGCGTCGGGGAGGAGCAAAATATCAAAAATAGAAACATCACCAAAGGTTAATCAATAAACGATCATAAAATGCTTGATGAACGTTAATTGATTAATACAAGGTTATATTAATATAGAGTTGATGGACACGCAATTTGGTTTGAGGGGCAGTACAAGGAAGGTCGAGCGCTGGGCGCGAGAAGATCAAGCAGAAAATGAGACAAGGCAAGGAGAGCCTTATTAACATATTTAAGTTATATTATTTAATAATATATTAGCAGTCAGAAAAGCGTTAAATTGTAATATATTATCAAGTAATATGATGTACAGTTATTTAACAAGAACTCAGATGCCAGGTCCGACGATCTGTCCAATCGTCGACGCCTCTTCGGGCACACAAACCTACACGTGTTTTTCTATTGAGGAATATACAGTTGTGGAAGCATTACCACATTATTTGACATTGGGGGTCGAATGGGGTAAAACAACGTGAAGCCAGGCTGGTGGTAAGTCACTTTTTGCGTAGAAGGGTCGAGTTGTTGGAAGTTAACATGACTTGAAGGCTCCGACGTTTTCGGACTTTTGGTTGACGGCTGAAATTATTTATTTAGTGCTTTTCTCGCCATCGAGCAATCTACCTTGAACTCGCTTGCGTTCACGTTAAACATAGTAGGCGTTCTGCTCGGCTCGGGCGTGGTGTTGCTTGGTCGATCGGAATCATTTTCGGAGCTCGACGAAGTTGACGATGTCGAGGGAGAGTTGTTCTGCTCCTGGCGAAGCTGCTGCTCGTACTCCTCTGCATTCTTCACGCGCTCCAACTCAATCAAGTTGAAAAGGTCGTCTGAGTCGTCGTTGATTTCTTCCGTCAATTCCTTCAAGTGCTGCGAGCGGCGTACTTCGCGTTCCAACGAAAGAGCTGCTTTTCGCAGTGTTTCCGCTTGTTCCGACGAAACTGCTCTTGTCTTTTCTAGCGACTCAAGTTCCTGAAGAATAATTTCAAGGGCCGAAGAAAATGACCGTCCTTGAGTCTTCCTTGATTTCATTAAGAAAATCTTACCAGTTTGGGTCGATCTTCGTGAAGCATACTGTCCAGTTTGTGAATAGCGCCATCTATCTCCCTGAGATTTCTTTGCGTTTCCGCGAGTCGCTGCTGTAGAGTTTCTAGCTACAAGAGTCGTTGAAAAGCGATTTCAATAAAATAAGCTCCTACATGATTAAACGAAGGCTGAACGTTGAGGAGGTTTAAGCCAGATGAGACGGAGTTTTGCTCGGGGCTCACTCGTCTACTCGTTGGACTGAGGCGCGAAACGGGCACAGCATTTGCCGATAAGAGCTGCGCTACATCTGCGTGCTGCGTACTGCTCGGCGCCGTGCTCGCAGTGCTCGAGTTCTCTCCTCTAATAGCATTTGCGAAGGACTTCTGACGCCAGAGGGACTGTACGGGCACTGTCGTCGATGGATTCTTAGGTTTCTGCCAACTAGCCATCTGCTTGTAAACGAGCGAAATTCTTCAATTTTTTTACGAAACGCACCGATTTCTAAAAGGCGAAAAGGTTATTTTTTAATCAAAGTACTCGCATGCAAAAGCATCATGTCATAAAATTGAAGAAAAATAGAGAGATAGATCGTTGCCAAGTCAGACAAGGGAGGAAAAACATTATGCTCCACGTGTTTTTGCGAGTGATTTTCGATTATTTTAATAGAAGATAATGTAGTTAGTGATTTTTCACGTTATCGCCATTCAATAACAGCAAAAAGGTTCTGCCGTTTGAAGAAGCAAAAGTCGCTTTCTCTTTTTTTTCGGTTAGGCAAAAATGAGAAGGACTTTGTATTATCTACGAAAAAAGTCTAGCTAAACAGTTCTCGGCTTAGTCCACAATTGAAAGGAGCTCAAATTGACTTGAGCTCCATATCATCAATTATTCTAAAGCCCAGTTTAATTTATAATGTTCTGGGGTAGACGGCCCGCTTTTTTTGTTATCTTCTAATCGAACATCGAGAAACACAATATGCCTTTGAAAAGTAGACTTGTAGAACGGAGTTAGTATTTCATAAATTTAAAATGAGGAACAGAATGATGAAATCGACTGACAAAAAAATAACATCACAGGCCCGATTTTCCAATTAACTGTTCTCTTGTCGAAACTGTAGAGGTCCTCTTACTGTTTCAGCGTTATCTAAAAGTTCAACGCTTTGATGAAAATTTTTGTTAAAAATTTCTTGTGTAAATTGAGGTTTTGTGGTGAAAATAAACTAAGAAGTTGGGTGCAAAGAAATATCAACCCATTTTAACCGTAAATTCCCAAAGATAGTTCTTAGTTTATTTTGTCATTAGCTGCCGATACTATGAACATGAAGAAAAATTATTGAAACGTAAGCTGTTTAGATTTTCTCTTGCGAGCCTCTTTTTTATTTTTAGTCGCTTCTATTATCTACAATAATCTTTCGTGAAATTCTCTTACGTTTCGATGTGTGTATTTATGGAAGGGCAATTTTAATCTCTAGCGATGCGCATCTCCCCTTTTCTCTCTCCCTCTTTTCTTTGAGTGAGTTGATATAGATTTTCGCGAAATCAAATCGCGTGTGGCGAGATTTGAGGAGGATATGAAATATCGATCGTCTTTATCGAGCGGCTTCGGCGTCTCATTCGGTTAAAAAAATCGAGCAAGCTAATAAGCCCGAAAAGGCCATCAGTCGGTTCGGTCCCGCCTTTAATGCCATATTGGCCGAAAAATAAAAGACAAAATAAGTCTTCTTTTAATTTAAAACTGCGAGGCCCTATTAATCAAGCCGAAAATGCAGTCAGGGAACTGAGGTGACCGAACAAAAAGACAGCAAAACTTGCAGTACTACAGTAGTGGAGTCGACGCTTCTGATCATTTTCAAGGCCCCTCTCTCTCTCTCTCTTTATCGTGATTTTATAACCACTAGCCAAGACGTTCATAAGAATGCGTGTCAGTTAAGGGTGTTGCGATTTTTTTTTCTTCGATGAAGGAAGGGTGAAATTCGGATGTTCACTGGAGGCTAGCTGCGAATTTCGCAGTGGCGGCGATTTCACACCGAATTACCTCTCTTTCTGCTTCATCCTTTTAACCCGCTGTCGCCTCCTCGAAAAGAAAAAATATCTTAAAATTAAACTCATCTTTTAAGGCAATAATTAAGGAAATTGACACTCGTATTTTTGCCCTTAGGTGAAAATATTGTTAAGTTGGTAATGGGCTGTGATTTGTTTTCTAGCGATAAAAATGAATGGAGCTGGAAAGGTGAGTCCTGTCTGTAGCAGAATCACGTGAGGGGGAAATGTGCTTCTCTAGTAGCTGGTGGTGGGAGGAAGGGTCACTCTCTGTCTGTTGGAGTAGTCCGTTTTTTCTGTGTTTTCGGGTGGTAGCTCGTTGGAGCAAATCGCTCCCGAGCTGAGACACCGTTCAGGGATTGGGCCCCGGGCGGTATCATTTCAAAGAGGACTCAAGTGTTCCCCGAAACGCAGCGAAATCCCAAAACGGAGGAGCTCTCAACCGCCAGCCGTCGCCAGCGAGCGTATTTCGCTGCTGCCCAAAGTCCGCCAAAAGAGGATGAACAGACAAGCTCCTGAAAAGGTCACCTCTAAATTTCAAATTACTAAAGGTCCAACTGTTAATTTTCTCCATTCTTACTTCCGAATGCGCTTTCCGTAATCAAGCCGGCTAAATTTTGGACTGTAAAAAGGGATGAAAAAAGAGGGAAACTCAACAAGCCAGTAAAGGCATAGATTGACTCTATTATTCAACAATTACAGGCCAATCTAAGCGCTCACTTCGACCTGGACTTTTCTACAAGCCACTAAATGAATGCTTGAAATCGAGCGTTTCTTGAATATTGATAAGTGAAAACAGGCACCCGGAACTGAAAATCGGATTTGTCAACGGGGAGCCTCTTTCCCAAATCGTTACTGTAGCTCTGGGAAAAAAACATGCGTCCTCTCTCAGCAAGTACGGGATCGATTTTTTTTCATAAGGAAGCCTTTTGATGAAATAATCAAAGCTCGCTTCAAATGTTGGAGAGCTGTAAATGTCAAAAACGTTCTGACGTGCGCCCCGAGAGCGATATTTTCAAGCGTCAAGATTTGGGTTTTATCATCAATTGAACAGCGATAATAATTTGTTGAGGCGCTAATAATTCTAGTTCCAAATTCCTGAATGAAAATTGCACCGTTCGAAAGTGTTCAAATGAGATCAATAATTAACATCTTGAGCTTGAGCTAAGTTGGCTTTAGAAATAACGCGGGGTTGAATAATTAATGCTGAAATATCAATGAGCCATCAACTGAGCAAAAACAATAAATCCCTAGTCTCAAGGTCTAAAAACTCATTCTCAGAAGGTGATTTAATCTGAATACTCTCAATCTAAAATTTCTCTTTTTTTTTGGTCCAAAATAAGAAAATATGACGGCAATGTCGGTCTGCAAAGCGCTGCTCCCCTGAGAGGAAAATTAAAACCACTCAATCGACGGGACGTTAGTAAACTATTTTACATCCTCCACTCCTTAGAAGTTATAACTAACTGGACTGAATTAACAACGGCATTGCATGACAAGAGCAGAAAGGTGATTTTGGAAAGGCTTTTTGTCATATGAATAGATCCAGTTAGTTGGTGGTTTCTGTTTGATGTGTCTTTCGGGCGCAAAATCGACATTTGCCACTCAGTTGACTTCACATACTCGCTGTTTACGCTGTTTTAAACGAAAGAAATCATAATTTTCCCAATGCAAAAAGAGTCAAAGCGCCTTTATGATAGAAAAAAGGGATGCTTTCATTGACGAGTTCGAACATGCCACATTAAATGGATTGATAAATGAAATTGCGCCAATTCCTATTCTCCTCTTTCCAATAAACGGACTCTTAACTTGCTATAGCTCATAAATTTCCGAGTTAAACTACTCTTTAATACTTTTTTCATTCAACTTTACCTTACATTCCGAATGAGAGCTCCAAAAAAGCCGTCATCTCTTCACTCGAACCCCTTCTTTCTCTTCTCGCATTTAATCTCTGACACGTTAAAAAAAGTTTTAGTTAATCGATCACGAAAAGGAAGACAGGCTTCCTACCTTCCAGCTGACTCCGGGTGACATTCGACATTGCCCTTTTCCGCGCAAATGTCAACATCTAATGGGCCATTTCCGAGGCGAATTCGCAAAAATTGCCTCTTCGGTCAACTTTCAGACCTCTAACTGTCGTCTTTAGCGGCTTTTCAGCTTTCTATTTTATTTTCTAATTGCGCGGATTACGTCAAAAAGACAACTTGAATTTTTTTTTTATCTTCGAAATTGAGCTTTTCTTCCTTTCTTGTTTTTCTCGAAAAAGACAGTTGTTTTTGACGAGTTCGCGAAATTGCCCAATTTTTTTATAATTCTGTCTGTCAGATCAAGAGAGATTTAATAAACGTCCGAGATGAGAGAAAAACAAATCTCAAAAAGTGTTAAACGAAATTTAAAAAGAATCTTTGTTGATTTCAGAGCTCTTTCTCTAAATATTTCTTTACTTCTCTACTTTCTTTACGCTTTGGTGCGACTAGGTTGATGAGTTGACTGTGCAGTGGAGACGAAGATGATGAGTCAAACTGGCCTCGTAAATACGTTCTGTGAATAGTCTTTGCTTCATAATTACAAACGGGAATGAACGTCATCATCTAATTAGCGCTTGGCTGATCAAGCCTCAGCGCGAAAAAAAAAGATAATTGTCTCCGTCAAACCAACTTCTTTCACTTTTCAATTAGCAACAGTTGATTGCCTTCTTTTTCACCAAAAATATACAATACTCTTTTAAATACTGAACGGGCTGTTCAAAATTGACTATTAATAAAAATATTTCCTGCTGAGGAAGAGCTAATAAAATATTATTACTTTGATCACACGCACGAGACTTGCGGATTAATTTCTAATAAAAAGGGTTTTGGGAAATACTTAGTTTTCCTTTTCTCTGAGGAGATTTCTCGCTTCTCTAATTTGAAACTATGAAAAAACATTTCGAGAATATTAATTTCGACGATCTCTTAATTTCTCGTGAGTATCTTATGGCGGACGGGAAAGTCATAAGATCGAAACACTCGGATCACCTGACGCGCAGTTTTAAACTTGACCTTGACCCACCTTATCTTTTCGTAAAAACACACGCTTTTCCGTATTTATGAATATGCTCATTTTGTTTGTCGAATGAATCAGTAGATAATTGAATTAATGACTGAGGGTAGTATTTAAAGACAACAATTAATAATTCCCTTTTCACTCATAAAAAAGTTTTTCTTCATCATTTCAAAACAGATCTCTTTTTATATTATCGAAAAATTGTTAACTTTGTTCAGCTGTTTTTTTTTTCCAAGAGAAAAGTCACAAGACAAAAGTCGCAAGGGTGTTGAGAAATAGTCCTCATAATAAAATTGTCACCTTGCGATAAGGACTGGACCACAAAAAGGCACTTTTAACAAGATTGATAAACACTCAAGAACGAAATAGCAAAAGATTGAATCGCCAATGGAGAATCCATTTTATTGTTAAATTTAGTCACAATTTAAATCATTGAGCTCCGTAAACAGAAGTTTTCCAAAGATTGTGACGAGCAATGAGCATCGGATCGTTGCCAGATCGTAGCCTGTCGCCTAGAACAAGCATATTTTAAATCAAGCAAGCGAATATATAATTGTACCTTCTTTATTAAGAACATTGCAGAGTTTCTTCGATTTGTCGTATTTGTTCCAGCCGGGAGTTCCTGTCATCGCAAAATTACTCCAAATCTTCATGATTCTCCTAGCGAACTCTTTCTCTTGCTCAGTGAAGGAAGCTCCCTCTGCGAGCAGATAGAATTCAGGGAGAAACGCGAATCCATACACATAGCAAATGTCGTCGAAGTGATCCGTTCTCACGAAATCAGGTCGAAAGTTGGGCGAGTTTCCATGAAATTCGTTGTCGTGGAACATCTCGGTTCGCGAGTCCATCTCGTACAAGTACATGTCCTGCAACTCGCTGTTGTTTTCCATCCGATCGACAACTCCGTAGAAAAACTGGTCAGCCATTGAAGACAGTAAGATTCTAGTGTATGTGATTGGGTCGTTTGTATCCTCCAGGTAAATTTTAAGCCAGGACTGCAAAGTTTTCTCTGCGATTTCAGCTGCTTTTGCTTCGTCTGGTACCAGTTTCGCGACTCCATGATGAATGACACCCTTGGTTCTTTTTGAAATTAAAAGCAACAAGTTTAATACCTTCAAGGCTGCTTTTGAGATGCCTTTTGATAGCCCGGGAATCATGTCTTCGAAGAAGATGAGAAGCATAGCGCCCATCTCAGCTTGATTTTTGCCCGCTAAGACGGGGACCTTGTTGACGAACTCTTTCATTTCCCACGGGGCGTTTGGAAAGAAACCGTCATCAGCAGATAAGGTTCTGAACATTTCATCCATGCCTTTTGGGACCTTTAAATTGACATTTCCAAAATAGATGCTAGTATTTGAAGAAATACGAAACAACAATTTCCTTGGCATAAAACTCGACAAGCTCCTTGACGGACGCTTTCTTCACTTTTGCTTTGAGGCAGTCGAAGTCGTTAACTCCAAAGTGATCTTGCGCGAATTTCATGGCGGCCCGTACTTCTGGCTTCGGCTTCAGAATTTGAATACTTCCGGACTGGCAGATAGCTCGATGAAAGAGACCCGTAGATTTTTCCGACATAAGATGACACTCGACTGTTATTGAGTTTCATTAAGAATTGTCACTGCCGCTACTTGATCAGTAGAATCTTCTAGCAATAATTAAATATTTGATCTCAACTGTTTGCCACCAACAAGTAGCGATACAAGGGCCGATTGTCGGGGATTGATTCCCGCTATTTCAGCAAACAAATGCAATCTCTAAGGTCTCGTAGACTCGATTCATGAAACCCAGTCCTGACCAAGAACCAGCAGACTCACCAAAAATAGTGACATTATCACGATCTCCTCCATAGTCGCCAATATTCGCCCTAAAAAGAACTACTTCCAATTCGAAAATAGAAAATCACGTACTTGACCCATTTCAGCGATTCCAGCTGATCCCATAGACCCCAGTTCCCCCCAAGGAAGCCTAGCATGTTAAGTCGGTAGCTTAATTTAACAAAATTATTGGAGGCGAGTGCCTTATTTTTACCTGACAACCACAACGACACAGTCTCCGACCGCAACAAGTGGTGCTGCATTGTAACTAGTTTTAACTTTAGTTTTTAGTAGTGTTTCAATAGTTACAGGTATGCTCCTCCGCAAAGAAAACCACCACCGTAGAAAAATACCATAACTGGTTTCTTCTAGACTCTAGTTTAAATCAAAGACGTTCAAAGTCAACAATCGAAGAACCTTTGTAGATGATTGAAAGTTTGAAGGAGTATAGACACTGAGATGTAATACTTCGTCATTGGTTTCCGTTTCAGCCACCTTTTCTGTGTTTTTATCATATTTTTTATAAAATCTTAGTCATATTAATTGTCAGTTATGAAAACAATCCAATTTGTCGAACATTGGGCGATTAATAAAAGTCTGTCCTTCCATTCGATCAATTTTGTCGATGAATCCGTCATACTGAGGGCACATTGGAGTGTTTCCAGTCCCATCTATCGTCTCGTCCCATTTACCGTAAGATACCGGCTTTGCTAAGCGTGGGCTCTTGGCAAAGGGGATTTTATTGAAATTGGCGACTTCCAAATGCAATTCTCCATCTAAGTAACAGAGAGTTTCTCTATGTTCATGATAATAATGATAAACTTGTAATTCTACGGTTGAAAAATATCTTCCAAGTGACTAAATTACCCTTTGATTTGATCTCTTCGCTAACATTCCACAGTCGTCCCCTGATTTTGCCTAGCTTTGTTTGCAGCTCCATTTTCTCGACTTTTCCTTTTGTCGTCTTTATTCGCTTCTCAGTGCTGCTCTTCGCTGCCTGAGCTTATTCAATTGTCGCTGGCGACAATTTTTTCTACAGAAAAGATCTTTTCATGATCTCTTAGGGGGCGGCCATCGTCCCGTGTCAATATTGGACGCAGAGAATCGCTGATAAACTGATCGTAATAGATTAAGCAAACTGATAGTTTACTTAAGTTTATTATGGAAGTGTGTGTTGCACAATCAAAGGCCAAAATCCCCCGAAATTAACGTTTTCAAATTAGTTTGTTTTCTTATAAAAAAAGTAAAAAGAGTCGATTTTATTATGGTTTATTTATAATCGCCTTAAAAAATTGAAATATTCAGTGGAATCAACTTGGGCGAGAGCAAGGAACTTTTGGATATCTTCGGACGGGTTTCTTCTTTTTGCTGGATCGAAGTTCTTGGCGGAGATATCTTGTCAACGGTTATTTATCTTGATTCCAATAAATCATTTCTAAGGATTATCTTTGAGTGAAAACCGAACACTTGACAAAGTGCATCAATAGGCACATGCTCTGGACTTCCTTCGGCGTTTATGTCAAAATTCATCCTGTTCGTTTCTCGCAAAAAGAGAAGTCTTTCAGTTATCACGGCCTTCTCAGTTGTTAGTAAAAGCGGGTTGTATCTGATCTGCTTGGTGGTGAAGCCCGCCTCGTGGAGCAGAAAGAAAAGTTGTTTATCTAGATCAGTGTATCGGTTCGAAGTTACATCAATCGAAAAAAGCTTTGACGTCAAACAACTAGGATTCTGAGTTGAGATGGCTTTTGCGGACTTTGGAAACTGCCTGGAAACCCTGTAACAAAGGGGAAAAGAATCGTCAGCCTCGTTCCTTTAGATTCCACTAGTGTAAAGTCGTGCATGAAGAAGATTCGGGCAGTGGCCTTTATATGCTCAGAATTTTCTAACAGGATGTCTAAAAAAACATAAATAATCGATTTGAATGAAGATCTCAGACCAGGATCGAGAAGAACCATCTTTCGCAAGTCATCGTCGGAAAAGTAAAGGGATACATTTTCTACTAGATCACCAAGATTCTTAAAAGTGTCGATTGCTTTTTGCATTCTTTTCGGAGTTTTTTAGCGCCACTTTATCATAAAGGGGACAAAAAATGTCCATTGCCAATAAACTATTAGACATTTCTGATAGAACTCTTCCTTGTTATCGGATATGTAAGGAGACCTGGACAGCGCACCAAGGTTGTCGAAATTTCATCCTTTGTCAGGCCGATTTCTTTATTCAAAAGCGCCAAGTTTTTCTTCCAGTTTTCTTCGATATACCCTCCTCCGAATGATCTCTCGGACAACTTTGGATCCAGCAACAGCGGGGCTCTAGTAATCATTTTTCCGACAAGTATGTTCGTATCCACATGATTACGCTTCGCTATCTTCAATATATTTCGAATTATGAAATTTGTCCGCGCTAAATATTCTTCCGGCTCAATCAATTGAACATATTTGGCGCCGTAGCGATGATCTTTATAAAAAAGATGACAGTTCTTCTTCATCTGCTGAATGTCGACTGTAATCTGCTCAATATAAAATTGGCAAAAGTCATAAGTATCAAGTTTAGACTTCTGGAAATATTTAAGCATTATCCTTGGAATCTGTCATGTAAATCAACAAGAATCGGGTTCCGGTTTACGTTTGTCTCCACCCTGTTAGAGTTGATTCCTATTCTGATTGATTGCGAGGAGCCTTGAACGTCAGACACATGGATAAAATTATCAAGCTTATCTTTATTTTGTCTAGACTCAGCCAGTGGGGCCATCGCTGCAGCAGATAGCTTTCCTATAGTTTGAGCATGAGAAATAGAAACTATTCCGTCATTGGAAACTCAAAAGCAAGAGAAAGACCCAATTCAACACGATGGAAAACTAACTAGTCAGCTTCGAAATCAGGAATTGTGCCACTGTTATTATGATTATTTTCACATACTGCTCAGACGATTTCCTTATTTGCAGGCACGCCGTGTTGAATGGCCAAGCCATCTTCGAATTGTAGATCGCCAAAGTTAAACATATCAACATCAGTAGACTTTCCACGGAGAGTGCTTACTCGGGGAACCCGAAATTTACGAAGCATTCTAGGAGCATGTATTTTCATTTCATTTATTGGCATCAGGGGCAGTTTTGTTCTGGATTGTTGAATTCTCGCAGATTGGTCACACAAATGGAGACATAGAAGAGTGTCAGCTGTTTTCGTGAAATTTGTCGATGTATTCCTCTTGGGCAAATGCAGTGCTACCCATAAACTCAAAATCAGCATCTCGGTTTGCCGCAAGAAGAAGATCCTCATCTCCGATTTTCATTCCGATCGCGGAATTCGCCTATTTTTTAAACTTGAAATCAAATTTTAAAGTTATCAACTAACGTGGGAGAGCACAACTTGAAGTAGCTTCTCATCTGTAACCACCAAGGGATGGAATCTGACCAGTCCATACGAGGTGGCAACTTCTGCCAATTGAGCGGAGACCCTTTCACGAATCCGTCGACGTCGAGTTTTCCTTCGCACAGGAACTTTTTGTTCTAATTTTAACTGTTTAGAAGAGCTTCAAATGAGGTAGGGATTATCGCCGCTAAAAAGGAAGCGGTCGGCTTGGGATTTACCTTTATCGGTTTCGTCGTCTGATGCATCGAGGAAAAATCTTTCTTCAAAGGAGATTTTCAGCTTGTTTTTTACGTTAAAATTTGAATATGATAAGGAACCTTTGTAGTTGGCTTGATGTGACTCGATGTTAGTTGGGGTCATCGGTCATAGGATGGGAATGTGCTTACTAGATTATTTGTGGCATTTGATTCGCCGAGATCGAGTCAAATTTTGCAAGGCGCTCTTTTAGGTCTGGCCGAGGCCGGCTCAGTCACTCATTTTTCATAAAGTCATTTCGTGAAAAAGACAAGAGATGATTAATTACTTGTGAGATGAAAAAGCATCAGAGATTTTTTGAAAATTTTGAGGGCGCTAAGAGCTGCGTTCGATCTGTATCAAAGGCCGCGCGCACTCCAGGACATTGCACCCTAGTTTTCTGCCATTCTATTTTTATCTTCGGGCGCCCTCTTTTGGCAGACCTCTATTTTAATATTCCAGAGGTTGAAATTTCCACATTCAACCCTTATTTTACAGAGCTGTCAGTTCGAGCCAGAGAATCTGTGAGAGAAAATGAATTCCGACGAAGGGGCATCTTTCACGCCCCCTGATTTCTGGGGATTACGCAGAGCGGAAGAGATGAGAAAACAAAAGGCAGAGAAGGCCAAAGGTAATATTGATAATAAAATTAACATACTAACAATATTTTTAGAAGATGCAGCCAAGCTCGATGAGCTGAAAACCAAGATGGGTGTGGACCAGGGCTGTGGTCATTTTGCAAACGCCAGGGAAGAGGGACCTGCTAGTGGAATGGATAACTCCGAAGCGGTTGGGGTGCTCAAACTTCTTAATCTGGGATGCAAGGAAGTAAACTTTCGGGTAAGAAAACTTATGTTCCATTCTCTAATAAAAATATCTTTTAGCTAGCGATGCGAGGTGAGCGCGAGGCAGTCCGCGTCTCCAACGGAGACTTCCGCCTATCGATGACCGTTTATCCTAATGAGTCTCCGTACTACCCTGAGACCGATATGATCGATTTTATGCTGAAAAAGAAAGGTAAAATTTTTCATGTTTCGAATGAAAGATCATTAATCGGAAATTTAAGGCGATCCCGACTTCAAGTTCAAGGCCGAAGTGCAGCTAATAGATGAGAACGGCGAAATGGAAATGGTCTTCCCGGATGAGGATGGTAACGATCGAATGTTCACTAGCAAAGAATCGACCAAAGGGTTCCAGCACATCTCCGACTTTGTTAATCTGCGCGAATACGGAGTGCGCCGAGGCTATCAAGATTCTTACTTGATCCGAATCAATGTTTCTGTTCTGTAAAAATCCCAGTTATTAGATTCTTGATTAGTACTGCCGGACGATAATTGAAAACCGAAAACTTAGACACAGAAAATGACGAGCCTCTTTCTTTACATTCAAGTCTTGAATATCAATAGCTTTAAATTTCTACATTCAACCCTTCTTAAATTCAGATTTCTTCTGTACGAACTTCAGAAAATGAATCCCGACAAAGCAAACAAAAAACGCAAACTTGAAGACCCGGAAATGAAAAAGGCCAAAAAGGCGAAAGGTAATTGTCTTAATGGGATTCGGTGAATAACAATTTTTCTTTTAAGCGAACAAAGCCAAGCTCGATCAGCTGAAGAGCAAGATGGGTGTCGATCAAGGTTACGGCCATTATGCTGACGCAAACGTAGTGGGTCCTGGTGGAATGGGCAAGACTGAGGCGAAAGAGGTGCTGAAACTCCTAACTTTGGGTTGCAAGGAGGTCAATTTTCGGGTAAGAAAACTCATAATAACTTCTTTCGAGAAAAAATATTTAGCTGGACATGAGCGGCGAGCGCGAAACAGTCCGGGTTACTTATGGCGACTTCAGCCTGTGGATGAAGGTTTATCCAGATGACTCCCAATACTACCGTGACATGGACTCGATGAATTTCATGTTGAAAAAGAAGGGTAATTAACTCTTGAAAATATGTAAAATAATGATCAAACTTAGGCGATCCCGACTTCAAATTCAAGGCCGAGATTCAGATAGTGGGCGCGAACGATAAGGAACTGCGGGCTACATTCCCAGATCAAGATGATTTCGATCGAGAACACTTCAGCGGAGATTGGGACAACGGGTTCCAGCACATATCCGACGAATTTCATCTCCGGGATTACGGATGGCGCCGAGGATGGTCCGATTACTATTACTTACTCCGAATTAACGTTACTGTTTTGTAAACAACTGTTCTCATTATATTTCTGACTAGAATACTGCCTAATGATACCATTTAAAAATAAAGGGCTCAACATGAAAAAATCCTTTCCTAAATCAACAGGCTCAGTAAAAACTTCTAGTCTTGCAGCGAGTCTAGGCGCCACGTCGAGTTTCGATAATACATTAACAGCTGGCAAGGCAAGGCGCAGCATTGAAGAGAGTGTCGCCAAAAGCGCTGCTGTAAATAGATGAGCGTCTGCTGCGTGGCGAGCTTCGGTGAAGTAGACCGCACATAGTCGGATGTGATTTTTCTAGGAAACAAACGGTCCTGTGAAGAAGACCAGAGAGAGGGACTACCTGCAATTGAAAGACCAGCTTTTCGACGCAATCGTGAACAGAATACAGCTCTGCCTGTCCCGGAAAGTCAAAAACTAAATAAGTCGATTTCGGAATCTTCTCGATTTCCGTCAACAGCCAGTCGATATTCTCAAGGAGGAGTTCCATGCAGTAGACGAGTGCCCCATTCGGGCCGAGGCTGAGTTCTTCCATCACATCCGCGTGCTCCACCAAAGTGCAAATGTCAACCCTGGCCTCGGCGAAAGAAACAGCCGGGTCCAAGTTGACTACAACAAACACAGTCGAGACATTTTTCTCAATAAAAGGTGCTTACTAATGGCAACGTCCTTGTTCTGTCCGATCAGATGGTTGAAGACGGCCTTAGCATAAGTAGATTTGCCGGCACCGGGTGCGCCCACTACTGCTTGTCCGAATCGGACCATTCTGAACAGCTTCTTTTTCAAATCGCTTCTTCTGTCTGCCAATTTATCCTTTCTCTATCTTTCGAGCCTCCACGAATCAGGGCGCTGCTGTTTCTGAAATGACTCACGAAATTGAACGCTTTTTCGAACCGACTAAAGTCCGAAAAGAGAACTTTTTCAGCTTCGGCGTAGCTGCTACGCCAAATTTCCGGAATAATAGCGAGAGAAATTTATCGAAGAAGATCGACTTTTAAACTATTAGATTATATGATATATTTATTTGTTTATTCTTTCAGAATGTACAAGCAGGTCGGACCTCGGATGTATGTGCCTTGGGGAGATGGTGGTGGTGGGGCGCAAGATTTCTCGCCCAAGGCTTTTCTTGTCGACATGCTTGAGAAAGCGATCCTAGGGAACCGAGTGATTTGCACAAACTCGGAGAATGGTAATGGACCATTTCAACAAATCTGCTTTCAAGAACTCTTTCAGAAAAGTCGTTTTTGATAACGAAAGTTACGACCGAGATGTTTCTACGCGGCCGGCTAGATGGCAAAATCGCCATTATCGTTTCTACAGCTGTGGACGAGTTAGATTCGTACAGACAGACCTTCACTGTTTCGACTTCAATAAGCGGAGTTGATATTGTATTAGGCAAGTCGTCGACCCGGTTAACTCACGGTAGCGTAACATGCTCTTCTTCAGACACACAAGAATTTGCCATGATAGACTTCTCGACGACGAAAGTTATCCTCACACTGCCCAAAACCGTCAAAAAACTCTTCGATTTCATTCGCAGCTCACAAAGTAAGTCCCTCGTATTAAGTTAAGCTTTCAATGTATCCTGTAGTATGCCCAGAACAGACGAATCTCACACTGCCACAATGCGGGCTTCTCATTCTCGACAATTTCGAATCCCGATCACATCACGGTCTTCTTGATCAAGTAGACGCTTTTTGCGATAATCTCAATATAGACAAGGTAGTTTCAACAATCAGTCACTCAAAGGATAATTGTGCTCAAGCCTCATACACTTGGGCTTACTTCCCATATCTTGAAAAACACTCGCTCAGCTGACCAACTAAAGAAGCAGATTTACGAACTGGAAACTAGCTCTGGCTGCAAAGTCGAGACTTCTGGCGAGTTCAGCGTTTCTGGCGTTTTTGACGAAAAAGTGATCGTTTGCGACCACTTCAACTCTGATTTGAAAATGGAGCTCGAAAGTGCAATACAGGGGCCTCTAATGTTTCTACTCTCCTGCTCCAACTTTAACAGCATGGTAGTGACAGACTATACTGGCGACGATGAAGAAGAATGCCTTTATGACATGGGGGGCGTAGACGACCAAAGTGGCAATGACAGTAGCGACAGCGACGAATATCCTCCAGAGCATCATGTCAATGATATCAGTCAAAGTACTTTGAGCGTCGATGAATTTTACGCTAAGCGTGAGGCTGACACGAGCAGTGCTACTAGTAACGAAGCTGATACTCTTGTTGAGTCAGATACTGGTGTCTCAGATTCTCTTGCAAGTAGTTACCGTTCAATCAGCACCACCGAGCGCGAAGGGGACATTACTAGTCCGGATCCGCCTGAAACAGAACCTGAATATATTGATGACTCTTCATCTCAAGAAGCGACTGTTCCTACCACAGAGATGGAGGGGTTGTCACTAGCAGGACCAAGTCCCTTAATTGCAAACGAAAATCACGTTATTCCAATGTTCCCTATCCCTGGTCTAGAATCAGATTCTGAATCGATCCCGCAAGCTCAGCTTCATCAAAATATGTCGGCAGTCCAAGATTCCGAAAGCAGCGTTGAAGAGCGCATGACTGACGAAGAAGCATACTATAGAAGGAAACATCAAGAGATAATCGAAAGAGTTAAACTTTCCGCGGCTCAGCGGCGGCAAAATGCGATGGAGACGAAATTCGATGAAGACGCTGAAGCCTCTACTTCATCCTTGACGACCTATGTAACTCCCGACTACGGCGATAGGGAGACCGTTGAACGCGAATTCGAAGGAACTGAATACACCGAAAGTGAGCTGGAAGCAATCGAAACTGCCGAGCGAGAGTACGTAGAAGAACAGGCCAGACAGTATAATCTCCAACTGGACGAAGTATCTTCGAAGGAGTACACAACACTCAATATGCAACTAACTCATGAAGTGATTGAGTATCCTGAATCAGTTTCTGATTCTTCAAGTGATTCTTCGGAGGACAGTGATTGCTCAACTTACGTCGCCGAAGAGGACGAACGCGATTATGACAATGATCCGATGGCCATACCGATCGCATTTCTCACAGAAGCGAAGCTTTTGCTTGAACAGTTAGGCCCATGGGCGCTTTATCGTTTCTATCAGACAAACATCCGTTACCTACAGCGGCGCACAAAGCAAGAAACTCGTTACAATCACATCATCGGTCTCGAGCTTCTCATGACTGCGCTGCGCAAAGTCTACGTCCTCTGCGACGAAACCATGCGCGTTTCTGGCTTCTCCCGAGATTTCGTCACTACAAAGGTCGCTCGCCTGATGGATGTTCTCCGTGAATACAAGCCAGAGGTCAAGCAGCGAAACCCGGACAGGTAATGATCTTAATTTGGTAATCTGGAAAAAAACTCAAGCTTCAAGCCAATACAACGATCGCGACGACGCCAACTATGTTAGTTGGCACAATGATCAGTGTAACGATCAAGATGATGCCGGTTCAGATGATAGCCCTGGTCCCACACCTTTCACTAACCGTCTTTGGGGATGTGTTCTCGTTAACGAAAGACCTGTCGCGAAGTACTTAGGCAAGATCATGAAAGACGCTGCGAGGGCTGACCCTGACTTATGCCACGTTTCCTGTCAGGTACTTGCCGAAATGATCTTGATTTTCTTCAATTGAAATTAAGGCTCTATGCCAATTGGCAAAGATCGACAATCCAAACGTTCAAAACGACGATGAAGATCTCGCAGAAGAGAAAAAAAAGCAAGAAGAAGCGCTCCATAAATTTCGAACACGGGAGGCAAACATTCTTATCGCGCAAGCAGAGACAGAGAACGAAAAACATCGCCATTTCGATATTCCAAAGTGCAATCTTGTCCTTCGATTTGACCCACCTGGCTCATATCTGCGCTATGACGGTGGGAAGCGACTATTATCGCAGCAAAATGACGCGCTCTATGGGATTTTGATTAACAAAGACGAAAAACTGCGATTCTGCAAACTGCTCGAAGAGTTCAAGACACTTGAAGAATACCTGAAGCACAGATCTTCATTGGCTGAAGAAGCTGGCCCCGCAGAGCTCTGTTTGGACCTTGATGTGAGTCATATATTTGAGGATATGCCGAAGGATTATCGGAAAGAAGAAATCGGTGCTGTCGAGCCCGACTACTTGGAACCAGAGGATGAACCTGAGAATCTGATCCATCCAGAAGGATGGCGCCGAAAAACTCGTCCTCAAATCAAAATCACCATGCAAAATTCACTGAGTCTACTAAACAAATACTGCAACAGGAAAGAGGTCAATTTGTTTATGTTCGAGTAAATGCTCTATGTCGAGCATTTTTTGATCATTGTTATTCGAAACTTAGAAGTATTATTAGAAAATAAATATCGGATCTCTCCTAAAGACTGCCTTGTGACAGTTTCACTCAGTTGTCAGTATTACGCAAGACGCTTCAACTGGCCGACGGAAAATTCCAAACTTCTCTCGTTCTTCCTAACAATTCCCACCTCAGAGGTATCGTCATCGGACATCCTCAAGAAACTGCTGAGTTGTCTAAGCGTTCGGCGGCCTTTGTAGCGTGTACGAAGCTCCGTATTGTTGGCGAACTCGATGATTTTCTTTTCCACACCGGCAAAGAAATTGAAAAGTACAAGTTTGAGATCGATCCCTTCCCAAATCCTCTCAATCGAAAAAGAAAGCCTCCACCTGGCCAAGAAGGCGGCCCAAAGAGGCGACAGAAGTACCCACGACATATTCCAAGATGCTTGCGGGCGAAACCGAAAGTTGGCCAAGGTGACAGTGCCCTTCCTGTTCCGGAAGGAGAGTGCTATGTCTACCGCATTTCGATGTTTTACCGCCAGGGACTTGCAGACAAGTATAACTATCGTGGACGCAAACTTCATCGTCCTGAAGATAGTTCTCAGTCCTTCGCGATCATCACTTCTAAGCCTATTCCACACACGATTCCGGGCTTTTCAATATTTGACCGGTCCGGAGAAGAAGGAGTCTATTTAGAACCAATCTATCAACAAGTTTGCTTCTCTGCTATCCAGCTGGAGGTAATAAAGTCTTTCCATCAATACATCATCCAAGGCAGAGTTCAACCCTCCTTTATTACGTAGTTTCTAAATAATTCTAATACATACATTTAAAAACTCGACAAAGACGTTATCAGAATCGAGCGACCCGGTGGAGTCGTGCAATTCAACCCAGACAAATCTCCCTGTCCTTATTTGATTGCTCCGATGGATTGCACAAGCGGACTCGACTGGCAAATCGACTGGGACTACTTGACTGAGTCTATCGCCGGCCGCGTTCTCGCATCAGAAGCCGCTGATGCAGAAAGGCGTGTGAACATTTACTCCGAAGATGATCCCTTTATCTTCTCTAAGAATGAATATCAAGATTCTGTGGTTATTTGCAGTTACCGAAGACACGACGCGCCAACTCAAAATCGATTCTACGTGGCTGAGATTCAATACGACATGGATCCTGATTCAGCATTTCCTGCTGATGATTACGAAAGCTTCCGTCAGTACTACATGCAACGCTGGTCTCTGGTTCTGACGAACGAGCGTCAACCACTTCTCGACGTGGACCACACTGATTGTCGATTAAATCTTCTGACGCCCCGTTTCGTTACTCAGAAAGGACGCGCGTTACCCGCGTCAGCTCTCGAAAAGAAGCGTCAGAAGTACGAAGATAAGGCGAATCGTCAATACCTTATACCTGAGATTCTCGATGTTCACCCAGTGCCGGCATCACTCTGGCGGAAAGCAGTCTGTCTTCCATCCATTCTTCATCGCGTCTCGTGTCTACTCGCAGCTGAAGACTTGCGAAGGCGAATCTCCCGACAAACTAAAGTTGGTCTAATCATTCCTCCTATTGGTATGTCCTTCCCTCATCTACAACTCGACTGGGAGGACCCCAAAGATATTCCTAACTCAGAGCCGTTCTGTAAACAACCTACATTGCCTAAAAACTACCCGTATTACGATCAGAAGCAATGGGAAGAAGATGAGATCGAGGTGGAAACAACGCATCTCGAATTTCCCTTTACTGCAATCGAAAGAAACACTGAACTGTCGACATACTTGCTCCAGAACGGCTGTAATCAGAAAATCGGAGCTCGCACGCCTGTTTTCACCGAGTTAGAAGGCACCCTTGAATTGCCTGATGAAGTCGGTGATTCCATAGCAAATACCACGGAAAACCCGACAGAAAATCCCACGGAAAACCCGGCAGAGAATCCCACCGAAAATAAGGAAGTTGAAGAAAGTGGTTTCGTTGAAGACGGAGACTATGTGTTTTTGCAAGCGCCGGTAATCAAAAGAGAGCTTTCAGATGAAAAGTTTGGTCCACCCTTGCCGCCAAACTTTGACACCAAAGTTCTTAGCGATACTCAGCTCGAGCAGAAGCAGAAGGAAATCGATTCAAGGGAGATCAACACCCTTGACGAAATTGAAGAAATTGTGCATGACGAGCAAGCAGAAACTACAATTGAAAACCAGATCTTGCAATTGCTCGAGCAACCTACAGTTATCGAGGAGACGGACGACGATATTCCTCTTCTTGAAGTTCCAAAAACAATTGGTCTGCACAATGTGGAAGATGTAGGCCCCACCCCGGATCAAATTCTCCAAACGCTGACTCTATCCAAATCTTCCGACGGTTTTAATCTTGAGCGGTTAGAAATGCTTGGTGATTGCTTCCTCAAGTACGCTGTCACCTGCTATCTTTATTGTAAATATGAACATCAACACGAAGGTCAGCTTTCATTCCTTCGATCGAAAAAGTTTCCAACCGCAATCTCTTTCGCTTGGGTGTCTACAACGACATCCCTGGCCGCATGGTAGCCGAGCAGTTCATGCAAAACGACACAGGCGGAAATTGGTTACCGCCAGGCTATTTCAATAAAGATCAAGCCGCGTTGGAAGAAAGCGATGAGTCTGACGATGAGAACGATTTCGAGTTCGAAAAATGCGAAGGTGAACGTCCGCGAGACTTAGAAGAAGAGCAGAGCAGTACTGAATCAGCCGACGATTTTGACGGCGAAGACATCACTATGGTCGATGAGATGTTGCGCGGCTCATCAAATCAACTTATGAGCTTCCTTGACCGCAAAAAACAGATTCCAGGCGATGAATTCGACATTTCTGTCTGGAAACCACTTGATACCAAAGGAAGACCTATCAACACCGAAGAACCTCTTATTTACAATCACTACTCCGAGCAATATCTAACTGATAAATCCATAGCAGATTGCATGGAGGCTCTTATTGGCGCGTACTTGAAAGCGACTGGAATACCAGCAACACAACAATTCCTATGTCATATGGGACTCATCGTACTTCCCTCATCGGTAAAATTATTTTTTATATACATAGTTTAACAAAGTTAGTGCTGCGAACCCGAAACAGGAAAACCACTACCTCCTTTTCTCACCCTTGCGCCGCCGATTGAACCTTTTCATCTGAAAACTTGCACACAATTGGAAAAAATGCAGAGGCTGCAGGCTCTCGAAAAGCTAACAAAGAATTACCACCTTTTCGAGAAGAAAATCGGCTACACTTTCAAAAATAAGGGATACCTTCTCCAATCCCTCACGCATGCCAGTTATCAATACAACCAGGTATATTCTCTTTTCTAGAGTCTAGACAGCTTTTAAACATACTGAAGGTGACTAACTGCTACCAACGACTTGAATTTCTTGGTGACGCAGTTCTCGACTTCTTGATCACCAGACATCTTTTCGATCATCCAACAAGGAGGTTTAGTCCTGGAGAACTCACGGATCTTCGAGCTGCTTTAGTCAACAATAATATTTTCGCTGCCCTTGCCGTCAAGGTAAAAATCGCTAAATCCTCTGTTTAATATATCCTCAGTTTACGTACCACAAATTCTTGTATGCACTGACTCCGGATCTACACAACGTTATCCGTGACTATGTCCTCTACTGCGAGTCACGAGAAGATGTAGAAGGAATGGAAGCACATCTTAAAAAAATAAGATTAGAGGAAGAAGCCGATGAAGGAGAAGAGTCGGAAGATTCAGAAGACATCGAGGTTCCAAAAGTGTTGGGTGACATTTACGAGTCTGTTGCCGGCGCAATTTACCTCGACTCTGGAATGAGTCTTGACGCCGTCTGGGGGGTAAGCGAAGAAAATAAAAGAACGCATTTTTATTGAATTCCATCAAGGTATACCGGCCGATGTTGCAAAAGTACATCGACAAGTACTCCATCAACCCGCCACGATCACCGATCCGTGAATTGCTCGAACTCGAACCGGAAACGGCCAAGTTCTCGGCACCTGAAAAACGTGCTGATGGAAAGTATCGAGTGACTGTACATATCGCAAACAATAAGGGAAGGTTTGCCGGGGCCGGTAGAAATCATAAAGCTGCAAAGGCTTCCGCTGCTAGAGCTGCGCTGAATTATCTGAAAAAGAGAGATGCCGAATTAGAGGTAAACTAGCCAAAATAATTAGTGACCTGAACACTTTTTAGGATGGAATTGATGACTAGATGCAATGACAAATAACTGCCTGCTAACTTTTACCAGACAAGGAAGAAGTTTTACCTCCTTTCGATTATATTCACTTATTTTTAACTATTTTCCCTCATTTATCTTCACCTTTTAAAAGTTCAAACTGACATAAGGATATTTTGAATACACAATAAATTACAAAACTGAGTTTCACTGTGTTAGATGATTGGCATTTATTAAGCAATATCTTTGATGAACATTATCGCTATTATTTGATTGTTTCATACATTTTTTGCAGGGTAGATGAATTAGTTCTTCTTTTTGTTTTTCTTGTTCTTATTTTTGTTGCCCACGTACTTGGTGGTGGTAGTGGTGGTTGTTGTCGGGTAGTAGCTTGTAGTGGTTGGGTAGCCATCAGTATAGAGAGCAGTGGTTGTCTCCATGGCATATGGATCCTCAGTGGTTGGTGGCTGAGTAGGGTAGCTTCCACCGCCAGTTGCGGCACTCTCTTGTTTCACACAAACAGCCTCCATTCTGTCCAAATCAAGGAGCAAGTGAGCCATTCGTTTCTGCCAGGCTCCGAGTTTAGGGCAATCAGCGAGAGAATCGTCAGCCAAAGAAGCGTTAGCGAACTACAATATTTCATAAGATTTCCGTTATCGAACAAAACGCATTAGATCATGATACTATTCACTAATCAATCGGCCCTACCTTTTCGCAGACACCCTTGAGTCTCTCGAGTTGATCTGGGTTGGCCATGGATCCGTATTTTCCCTTTCCGCCGAATTGTTCAATCTCTTGCTCGAGAGCAGTGAACTCTTCATCCGCGGAGAAAAGGTCGTCTCCGGCCTGTCGTCGTTTTCGTGAATAAGGGCCTGGTACTGGTGCATTCTTGTCGCATTTTCCACTCTCAAGGTGGAACTTGGCATCGAGGAGGACCTTCTCGATTCGATGATTGTACTTGGAGATCTTCGAGCTTGGTGGGTTGCAAACGAGAGCCTTCTCCATGTAGTAGTTACACTTGACTTTAGCGTTGCTGATCTTCTTATCGAGAGACATAGCTCGGGATCCATCGCCCGGAGCACCTTCCTGGGCAAGAGCAACGGTAAACAAAGCAAAAAGTTTCATAGTGATCGAAGGTTGATGTTCTCTGCTATCTCGTCTCTTAATTCGAGTCGAGAAGAAGTGTCTATGGTATTTGCAGCTATGCTTCAGCTTTTTATTCGCACGGGAGAGATTGAAATTTGCATGGCTCTCTGGCGGCGCCGGATAGTGGTGGTGGCGGACAAAAACTGCAAGGAAAGTTAGAAATTCATCATCCCGTCACGTCTGCATTAGATTCGACTAAACCATTTGTTACATTTTTCTCTGTATTGTGCTGATTTCACTTTAATTATAATAAACTAGGATATCTATCAAACAGTTAGAAACGCTGAATTATTTTTATGACCTTTATCACGCTCGAACCCTTAAAAAATACTAAGCTTCAGTATTGTCTCAATTTAATTTCTTCATCTGATACTGGTTTATCGTTAAACTTGCATTGTTAATAAAAATTGATTGAATAATATGATCTTTACTACAAATTATGGACACAAAACAGTTCTTCAAATTATAGAACGAGCATAGGAATAAAGAAGCAATTCGATGATGTCAGAGGTTGCATTGGAATGTCACCGATTCCCGAGCCTCGATTAGAAACTAACAAGGTAAAGGTCATTGACAGCGGGTTGTCCAGTTGCATAGCCCAAACCGCTTGGTGATTTTGACGACGAATCAATTCGCAACTTGCGACGTGTGTCTCTTTTCAGAAGAAGCGTGATTTTTAGAAGTAATACAAAATTAGGTAGGATAAAATATCGAGCACATTCTGAAATCGCGATAATTTTTGTTATATAAATATAAATTATAATGGCTTTCAACAAGTTCGATTCACTCAAATCGCAACGATGAACAAACGGATCAAATCGATTCCCTCCTGGTTGGTGCCTTGATAAATGTCGATGGCACTAATTCGCAGAAGCTCGTCTTACTCAGATATCTGGCATTCTCGCTGAAAGATCAAGTGGAAGAACTGATTCATGAACTTTTCAGGAGCTTCTTTACTCGCCAAAATGTCGATTATAGAAAAGTCGCGTCCACACTCCGAACGTTCCTAATCGATTCTCCAGACAACCTCAAACAGGCCCATGATGACGCCACCACCATGTTAAATTTTAACAAGCTAAGCGAGATAAAATTTTGACCAATTTTCAAGCCTTTTATTAAAAATGACACAGACTTTCAATTTGAATTTGAAATGGTGCTATATGATCCTTATTAATCATTTTTGAAAGGTTCTCCCGATTATTTTCTGCTAAGTGTCAGTTGCCTTTTTCGGAAATATCGTTTGAAGTGATAAGTTATTCTAGGCTGACGCTGTGCCGCTATTAGGCATGTTGAAACAGATGACCTTATATGGTGATGCCAAAGAGTTCACACCTTGATTGTATTTAAATGCATCTTCTAGGAAAAACGATCATCCAGCTTCGATTTGCTGAATATAAACTTTAAACTTTCAAGTTTTTTCAAAAAAATTTGCAAAAATGATGATGCACGATTCCGAGGAAGAAGAGGAGCAGACCGCGCTCGTTTGCGATAACGGTAAGCAACTAGAGACCTACTTCTGAGATATACTCAAAAATATAGATGAAAACTAGACTAAAATTGATCTTAAGGATCTGGTCTCGTCAAGGCTGGTTTCGCTGGTGACGATGCTCCCCGAGCTGTCTATCCATCCATCGTCGGTCGACCCCGACATCAGGGTGTTATGGTCGGTATGGGCTCCAAGGACTCTTACGTCGGTGACGAGGCTCAGTCCAAGCGAGGTATCCTTACCCTCAAATACCCCATCGAGCACGGTATCATCACCAACTGGGACGATATGGAGAAGATCTGGCACCACACCTTCTACAACGAACTGCGAGTTGCCCCAGAGGAGCACCCCACCCTCCTCACGGAAGCACCCTTGAACCCCAAGGCTAATCGAGAAAAGATGACCCAGATCATGTTCGAGACCTTTAACGTCCCTGCAATGTACGTCTGCATCCAGGCCGTCCTCTCCCTCTACGCTTCTGGTCGAACCACCGGTATTGTCCTCGACGCTGGTGATGGTGTTTCCCATAATGTCCCCGTCTACGAAGGTTACGCCCTTCCTCATGCTATCATGCGACTCGATCTTGCCGGGCGAGATCTTACTGACTACCTTATGAAGATCCTTACTGAGCGAGGTTACTCCTTCGTCACCACCGCCGAGCGAGAAATCGTTCGAGACATCAAGGAGAAACTTTGCTATGTCGCCCTCGACTTCGAACAGGAAATGGCCACCGCTGCTTCCTCCTCCTCCCTCGAGAAGTCCTACGAGCTTCCCGATGGTCAGGTCATCACTATTGGTAACGAACGATTCCGATGTCCAGAGACCCTTTTCCAGCCATCTTTCATTGGTATGGAATCTGCTGGTGTCCACGAGACTACCTACAACTCTATCATGAAGTGCGACATTGATATCCGAAAGGATCTCTACGCCAACAACGTCCTATCTGGCGGCACCACTATGTACCCCGGTATTGCTGATCGAATGCAGAAGGAAATCACCGCCCTCGCTCCATCCACTATGAAGATCAAGATCATCGCTCCTCCAGAGCGAAAGTACTCCGTATGGATTGGTGGTTCCATCCTTGCCTCCCTCTCTACCTTCCAGGCCATGTGGATCACCAAGGCCGAATACGACGAAGCAGGTCCTTCCATTGTCCACCGAAAGTGCTTCTAAGGAAAGTGCACGTCTCTAATTCCACTTTTACACATTCTGTTTCTCTTATATACTTTCTCTTTCTATCTCTTATGTCTTTTCCTCACAAAGCTTTTGTATATCTTTTAAACCTCTATCATATTCTTCTCTCTACTACTATTTTCTTTTCTATCTATCTTTTCCTTTCTTACTTTCTTCCGACTTTATAAGTCGACTTGACTGTCTAGTAATATTATCAAAATTAAATAAATCTAGATTTAAAAAACCCATAAAGAGTACAATTGTTTATTAATTGGAATAAAAAATGGAATTCATCTAGGAGATCAAAAAGGAAAGTGAGGCAGAAACATTGTCTCTTCTTCAGTTCTTCGCTCCGAGTTGTTTGAGCATCGTCATGGCTGATTTGATCTGCTCCCTGACTTTCAACTAAAAATGCAGATTTAAAAATAATACTGATTATAACTTGCCTTACCTTTCTTCGTTGGTGATCCTCTCTCTTCTTGATCCATGCTTCTCGCATCTGCTCAAGAATCAGATTTTTGCCAGCGACAGAAATCCTCAGCGAAACTTGGCTCTGACGAACGGTCATAGCGCTGGGCAGTTGCTTTCGAAGATGATCGAAATTTTCATTCTCATTTTCCCACCGCTGTTCAAGTTTTCGGACTGATGCTTTCGCCTTATTCTGAAAAGGTTCGAGCCCGGCGACTTTAGCCACTGTCTCTCCTTCTTAAGGATATCCCTTTTATCTTTATTTTTGTTTATAAAACAAAAGCGAAGAGATATCCTTTCCTTGAGTTTTTCCCAAGTTGATCATCGTTTTTCGAACTTCTGTTTTTTTAGAAGTGTTTGCAACCATCTTTTTTGTGTCAAGTCTTGATGCTTTAGAATGGAAATTTTCAATCATTCCTTTCAAGGCTTTTTTTCGGAGACAAGAATTATATAGTAGATTGGGATGTTATGAATGCATCTGAAAAAGCCATGCCTTGTTGAACTCGTCGATGGCGCAAAACATCAAGGTTGCTTTGCGATCGCGGCTTGTCTAAATATTATAGTTAGAGCTTAAAAACATTTCCGACATACTCAGAAACTCCTTAATTTCCTTGACGAATGGCTCATCCTCCTCGTCTACGAGTCTTCGATCATATTTCTTCTTGCTGCCCACGGACTTTCGGGACTCGATCCGCGACACTTTTTCAATCGGGGTTGCGAACTCCACACTTTTCCGTGTCTTATTTTCTGCTTTTCCTTTCTTGAGGTTTGACTTTCGTGGTCTCATCATTCTAAAAATACCTTAAATTAGAGTATTTCTTCCGTAGAAATCTTACGTTTCTTGGGATGAGTCGGTGCTCTCTGGATCACGCAATGGAAGAAGATCGATGCCAGATTTCTTTCTTCGAGATTGAGCAAGGAGTAACTCCTCATTCTTTTTGATTAACTCCTTGTCGAGTTCGTCCGAGTCTTCCGGAAATTTTCCACTCGATGCACAATTATTCTCTCCGTCTCCCTCGCCTCCGTTCTCATCGTTGTCGTACTCTTGAGGGGTCATGGATTCATCGCTCGCATCTTCGCTCTCGAAATTTTCTTCATCATGAATTTCTTCATCCTCCTCTTGGGAAGCGCCTTCCTGCGAAACATCCTCTTCTTCAAATCCTGTTTCACCCTCAGACCAGGGCTGGTAAATTAGCGCACTATTTTCTCTCGAAGAAAAAAAAATTAGCGCACTAATTTTTTTTTGGAGACATTTTCGCGTCTTTCGCGCCTTTAGTGCACTAAAATGACACTAATTTTTCCTCTTGGGGAAATTAGTGACTTTTCGAGAGCTGATTAGCACTAAAGACGCGAAAAAAGAGGCTCTTTTTCATCATCCAATAGGCTCTTCCCGGATGATAGTTTCATGGAAGACGATTTTGATCAGGGAAGAATTTCTTCAAACTGAAACTGCTAGATATATAAAAATCAATGCATCGTAAATATGACACAATTTAATTTTAAAGAAATTACTTATTTAGTAACAAATAAGTTGAAAAGAATAAAAGTCAACTTTTGTTGGAAATTCTTTTTGTCGAGTTAAATGATGAGGTAAGATAAGCTTTGCTAGGGTCCCTAGCCTAGGGAGGTCCTCTCCCTAATTTTTTTATCGCAGGGCCATCAGCAGCTGGATCTTCCTGCTTTTCTTCATTTTTTGCCCTTCTTCTTGTCGTTGTCCGACAACTTCTCCTCAACAGTCTCTGAAGCTAGAGCAGCCTTGACTGATACGTTCTATTTTCGTGGTCTTAAGAGCTCTTCTCAGTATCTCTATTCAGTATCTTTATTCATAGAATCATATTTATTTGATAATTTAGAAGGGAGGTCTCCTCCTAAATTCACGCTTACTTCCTTGATTTTTTAATTTAATGGGCTTGACAGCCCTTCGGGCCGTCTCAGCCCAGTTCCTTGATTTTTTTAATTTAAGGGGCTTGACAAAGGCTTGGAACACCGAGTTTCTATCATATAGCAATGTAAGTTTTTTGAGTAAAATGTATTGGGAGGAAATCTGCTTTCTGAATTACAAGGTAAGCATGAACTTGGGAGAAGATCTCCCTTCTGAATTATAGAATAAATTTGATTTTTTAAATATAGAATTATATCAACAATTCGCACAAGGCTCCTCCAGCTGCAGACTTTTGAGGACACTGAAATTAGTCAAACAATGACAAGAAGAAGATTGACAAGAAAGGGAAAAAGCAGGAATAACAAGCTGCGGATGGCCCTTCAATAAAAAAAATTAGGGAGAAGACCTCCCTAAGAAAGCTTATCTTAGGCTAAAAGTCTAAGCTTATCATTCAAATCCAGCACAAAAAGAGTTGCAAACAAAAGTTGAATTGTATTTTTCCCTATATAATATAGGCTATATTTGTTACTTTATATTTATAAAGAAAATTAACAAATGAATTGACAAAGTCTTTTTTGACTTCATATTAAAATTCACGCCCTTAATTACCCAATCCACTTGATTGAAACCAAACTTTTTGAATTTCTAATATAAGCGAAGTTTGATATTCTCAAACTTACGTATTCTTTAGAATTAAAGAGCCCGCGCTCATTGGCGGGCCAATCAGCAGCCCTTATTTTCGACACTTTTCGAGACACACGCGAAAGAGACGCGAAAGTCACTAAAGTCTCGACAAAATAAATTCGCGCACTAATTTTAGTGCACTAAAAATTTTCGACAGATTTTAGGACGCGAATTTACCAGCCCTGCCTCAGACTCTTATACGCATTATTTTTATGGGCAGTTTTTGGACTTACCATCTGAATTCATGTCCTCGAAATTCTGAAGATCAGCGGTCATGTCGCCTCCTTCGAAGTCTTCCAAGTTGAAACTGTCGTTGAACGAAGGCATCTCTGGAAAGTCGTCCATATTGAAGTCCATATTCATATCGAAACTCTCCATGTTGAAGTTCTGAAAAGAACTAACTACCCGTAGCCCGCTCTGTAATCTGTATCTTACCTCCATGTCGGGCATCGACGGCATATCTCCCAAGAAATCATCATTTCCTTCCATTTTGATCGTCGAGCTTTATTCCAAAAAAGGCGATTTCTCTTTGATTCAGAATGAAGTTTTCTGAAAAAGTGACCTGCGCCCGGCCATGTGAGGATTTATAAAGCCCTCTCGGCTCGAAATATTTTTTTCGGAACGCAAGTAGCTGCGCTGCCTTGAAAGGGGTATTTTCACCTTGGAGTTTATTAATTTTTGTTAAGAAAATGGGTTTCAATATTTTTGAAAATGTCGTTTCGAGTTAGCGACCTTTCATCTTCGGACGACTCTGCGATGCTCGTGACTAGAAACATACTTTAATCATTCATTCTTCGGAATATCGCAAAAGTCCTATTCAATCTGCTAACCTTCAGAGAAGCTAGTTGCGCTTTAATAGAGTTCTTAAAGCTTTCAGCAAGCGTTGTCTTGGAAGCGTCTCGCTTTTTCTTGTTACTTTCGCCAGTGACTAGACAGCAAAAGATTAACTTAATGTAACGCCGACTTCCAAGATGGAATGGAAATCGAGTATGAGTATAATCTGACAATTTCTTATCTTGACGTAAATGAGAGTATTTGATGCGCGAGTCGTTCGTCACGTGATGGAAACGCGTCGAACATCTGCAGCTCGATCATTTACGGAGGGTGGAGTATTATGAACGGAAAACTACGACTCTATTTTTTTTCATCGAATCACCTTTTGGGGAAGAAACTTTCTTCGTAAGCTCTGTCTCCTTCTCATGCGAACTCGCTTGCTTCGCATCTAAAAAAAACATTAAAATCTCAAACAAAATCCGTGGCCCTACCATTATAGAGTTTGGCACTAGAAATTCGCCGCTCGCGACTTTTTGATCTGCATCTCGGAGTTACGACTTCGCGTTCAACGGTAGCTCTTGTATTCTTCGGTGTGAGGACGTCTTCGATGTCAAAAATATCTCCTTCATTTGATTGTCGAGTTATGACAAATGTTTTCTGCAAACAGTTATTGCTTTCTCCTCTGAAACGAAAGCAGTTACCTGGCAGCCTCTACGAGTTCTATTACGTCGGACTTCTCGTCGCTCAGGCGGAGAGATATTACCTTCGTTTTCCGAATTCCAGGAGTCATGAGCACTGTTCCTCAGCGTTTGACTGATGGGACTCATTTTCGTTGATCTTAATCGGAGTTAACTTCGTCTTACAACTTCAGATAATTGCCTCAGATTATCCAACTTGGGAATGACCATTTGAGTCCTTGTACCATGAGTAAAGTGGGTAGAATTTGTTGCGCGTTGTCCAAAGTCCGTCGATAGCGCTCTAGAAGAGTTTATTACACACGTGACTACATAGTACATAAATGACTCGTTGTGATAAGCTTCTAACAGGTGGTAAACGTATTTCTAACGTGTACATTATTAAGCTGCTAACTTTTTAAAAATTCTCCGAAAAAAGAATTTCGCTTTGAAGACAAGTGGTGAATAAAGAATTCCATTTTCTGGTGGATTAGAAAACATGGAAGAACTTAGCAAAGTCAATCATACTCGCGCGGTCCTTTTCGATCCACAGCTAAGTGATAAAAGGAGCATTTGTGCTGCTTCCGCTCATTTTAAACATTCCATACACAATTACCTGGCCGCATTTTTACGTTCTCTATTGGGTGTGACTGCAAGTTCCCTGCGCCGCTGCTCCTCGATTGTCTGTTTGAAGAATCCAAGTTTCTCGTCGAGACTTTTGCTTACTGGTTTCACTTTGAATTTTCTATCTTGTCGGGTTTCGCCCGGATTTTGAAACATTCGATACTGTTGTGAGGATGAACGGAATCTTGTTAAAAAACTGAACTTTGCGACAAAAGGTCAAGTTCAAAAGGGTGCTTGAATTTGATCATCCCAACAAGCCAATTTTGTGGCTGTGTCATAACTAGCTTCTCTTGACTCTCTTTAGAAAATTTACTTGCTGATGATGCTAATTAAAATGCTATGACTGGCCTGAAGGGAGTGAGTAGGCCATTCGCTTCTTTTAAAGGTAGTAGTTCATCCCCTCGTCAATCAGCTGGAGGCAGCTGCCCCTGGCCGCAGGGGCAACTTGAAAGTAAAATTGCGAAGTTTTACAACTCGGTGACACGGCACGTGGCAACTGCTCACCCATTTTCGAAGTAACCTGTAATGTGAACTTAATTCTACCCAATAACTTCCTCAGCAAATGCAGGCTTCGTATCTGTTAAATATCTGACTCTGGAATGTCTAGAAAGTAACTCCTTCGACTTCATCTTCTAATTTCTTGTAGTAAACCTTAGAAAGCATACGAAATTGTTTAAATTTTAAAAACTAAAAGAATTCTTTTTACTATTTTTCATAATGTTTATATCTGATCATTTCATCTTCGCAATTAAAAATGTTCATCTTGAAAGAAAGTGACATTTGAGGTCTCGTCGCCCCTTTCCAAAAGTAGCTAAGTAACGGAACGTAATAAGGCTAAATATACGAACTGACGAAAAGCGCTACCTCTGGCTCATCTGAATATCATTTATCAATAGTTCCACGCGTGTGATTTCAGCACCTACCCATCTCTTTTCGGGACGTTAATATACTTGATATATAACGTCCTGTTAGTAACAATCTTTTAATGACAATAAGCGGTTAAGTTGCAGAGTACCGCCTGTTTTTTTTTGCATTTCGGTCAGCTGCGGGCATATGCGCGTGTGCGTGTAAGTTGATTTCTCATTTCTACCGGGAATGAAATATCGATGATCAATTGGTGGCGCTGAAGAGTCCTCCTTTCCGAAGACGAGGGAGTGTGTCTTTGGGCACTCTCCCCGCGCTGCCGAGCACTGTATCTTGTATCAGAAAGAGAGAGAGAGAGAGGCAAACATAGAGAGAGATAAGTAACCTCAATTGCAACGACTTTGACTCATCTGGCCTTCTTCTTCCCACGAAAAAAATATGTCGGATCAACCTCTCTCCCAAGGCGAGGAGAACCAACCGTGGGTTTGTCTTTGCGTTATGCAACTAAAGTCTCCTTCAGCTCATATGGCACCAATGCAAATCAAGCGCCGAGTTCAAGTAGAAAAATGCAGGCAACCAAAGCACAAGTCGACGAGGTAAGCACTTTGATGTTCTAACAAGATCAACATAGAAAAGATATAAAATTAAGAAAATGTAATCCGATCTTATATTGAGTAGAATAGAACAAGAAAATGAACGAAGGAAATATTATTACTCCCAGAATCTCGTTTTTATTGCTTCGAAGAAATCTTTCTCGTCTTACAAAATTATTTGCAGAGTTTATAAACATTTGTTATCGTAAAATTGAAGGTGTAACCGAGCTAAGAGCAGTACGTGCTTAAAGACAGAGTGAGCAAGGAAAGAGCAGGAGAGTGCACTCTTCTCAGAAGAGTAAGCGCAAAAGAGAAAGAGAAGGAGAGACTGCATAAAGCGCGATGCAATCGATCGCTGGTCGATACAGCGCCATAAGGCTAATGAAGGAAACATCTTTATAGCTTGCTAGCTACTAGCTTCTACCGATTCGTCAAGGTGTTATGTCGCCAATCAAGCAATCATTTCCTCATTGATAACATAAAAATCTCATTATTTTCCAAGAAAACGTAGTAAATATCATAAGTCATTAAGGATTAACTCCTAATTAATGAAAAGCTTTTTATGGAATATCTTTTAGGTGGTGGATATAATGAGGACAAACGTGGAAGCAGTACTCGAGCGGGACGCCAAAATTTCAATGATGGACGATCGTGCGGACGCGTTACACCAGGGAGCAAGTCAATTCGAGACGCAGGCGGCGAAGCTAAAGAATAAATTCTGGCTTGAGAATATGAAATACATGATCGCTCTAGGAATCGTAGCATTGATCGTCATTGGGGTTGCAGTGTGTAAGTACACTCTTTCTTTTCCATTGTCAGATAGTTGCCTGATTATCGATTATTTATTAATCAAATCAATTATTCCGACATTTCAATTCAATAAGCTATTCATGAGTTCGCAGATGATCAAAGTGTCGTGCTTTTCGCTTAACAGAATTATTCAGATAATTACCAGGATAACAAAGAAGCAATCCAAGGTGCGATGAATGGCCAAGGTTTCGGACCAGCTCCAACTCAGTCGGCGGGAATAGTGCCTACTCTGGCTCCATCTGACGTAGGAGCTATGGGTGCCGGCGGCGGCGTGCCCCAAGGACCAAGTTCCATGTCTGCACCGGAAGCTCTCGGCCAGCCTGGTCAGCCCTCAGAAAGCGATTCTCTTGCCTCTGGAGCAGGTAGGAATAATGTGTTGACTCAGTGAACAATACTGATCAAGGAAAAAGAACAGTTCCGCAATTAATATTTAGAAAACGATGACGCTGTCGTCCCTAATGCTTCCCCTACTCTTTGAGGAGAGATCCACTGGCTTTTTTCATTTATCCAAACCAGTAAAGATAATCGGCCCCTGTCATAGTCACATTATTCCGTGTGCTCAATTAATTAACATCAATATTTAAATTCTCTGCTTCACACATGTTTTGACTGTGATTACTGTACAAATTTTACTAAGAATTTATTTCTGTCATCATAATTATCAAACACTCACATTATCGATAAACTATTATATTAGGTGTCCTATAATTTTATAGCAAAAAAAATAAAATCACAACCAAAAATATGCTTTCTCTTCCTTGATTCCAATTGCTCCGTTCTCCAATACTATTTTCAATTCTCATAACGAATAGAAACAATAGAAACCGTTCTCAGGTGTAAAAACGACCTTTTGAAAGAATATTCGAATAGGGCATTTTATTCCAAAATTTAGCAAAAGCTTGTACTCAATTTGAGGGACGATTCATTTATCAGTCTAGTTCGATTAGCATTAGCAGAGTATCGTCCCAAGGAATGTGATGACGACTAGCTATCAAAGGCATCCAGATTGGACGTCTGTCACTGTTGCAGACAAAAATGTAAGAGAGAACTGCTTCCGGATAAGTAAAAGGTTTTAGTCTTCTCGTATGTTGATTTTATGGTTGCTCGTGAATTGATAGTCAAGCGAGAATGCAGTCGCATGATCATGGCATTGAGCACACATTTAATTTTGACGTAGGTCTCGGCAATTATTATTTTGTGTTCTCAGTTTCAAATTCTGGCGTTGCGCTTGTTTTGTGGCCCGTGTGCCTAAACTTGCCTTGCTGGCTGAGTACCATATCAAATAAAAGGGTCTAGGCAGCGTGTGCCCAAGCAGGTTCGTAATTTTTTACGAAAAGTCAAGTGTGGTGTAGTGTGGTGGGCCGCCTTTCGTAGGTAACGCAAAACCTGCAAATATTAACCCTGTGCCACCTAGGCCAGGAGCGACCGCACTCGCCCAGGGCGATTCAGGCTTTAGTTTAGTCAATGTCAACCGAGACCATTATTACGAAAAACTAGAACCGGCCAAGTCAAAGAGACGTCCAATTCACACGCTCGAGGCAAAAACACGGCCGAGAACGCTTAAAACGTCTTTTTTTAAGGAATATTTCTGCCAGGAACAAAACTAAGAGATTAACCTTCTCCATTGTAAGTTGCTTAACATTTTCGGCCATTTTTAACTTCAAGTCGAATTCCAAAATTTACTAAAAAAGAAGATCTACTAGGTGTTTGAATAAGTGATTAAACGTTTTGTCAAATAAATTTTCCCTTTTTATGAAACGTCAGTCAGATAATTCTTTCAGAAAATAATGATTTTTGGAGGTTTTTTTGATCTTAATAGATCTGATCAAAACAGGTATGCATTTGAAGCGGCTTGCTTAGCTCTTGTTGGTAATACTTGTTCGTAAATACGCAACCTTAGTGTTAGTTTTTCGCGTGCGTCCGCGAGTGTGAATAACGGTCGTGATTAAATCCTGGTTCACGGTCCGTGCCTCCGAATGAAATTCGTCCTTGGCTTAGCTTAACCTATTTAAGTTTACGGCCATGAAAAAATTAAAGAAAAAAGGGGCGACACTCACTACTTTACGTTTAAGTTTTTCTTTTGCAGATAAACTCCGTTGCCGAAGAAGCTAAAGAAATAACTGGAGATGGCTCAACCGGAGCTTTTCCATGCTGTCTGCTGTGGGGATGTTGTCAGCGTTTCTAAACATGTTCAGGTGAGCCCTAGGGATTGTTATTTCAAGCCCTCTAAAATAATAGAGAAGTTTTATCGATGCAGGTATTTTGACAAAAGAGAAAGACGGGAATATCATACTCCATCTTTGTTTGACTTCAGTCCTCCTATTTCATGTATAGAAAGCTTAGGAAATCCTGAACCCAGATTCTCGAATCGAATGAAAATCACACTGGAAACTCAAAAGCGGAAGGCTCCTGCTTCAATCCCAAATATTTTCCAGAAAAATTGACTCGAGTTTACATCATTTCTTATACCAAATTCTCATAATTATGATTATACAGAGCATACTATACACTATTCTAAACAGTAAACTTGAATATTCCTATGCAACTTATCAAACGTATTCACATAATTTAACTTTAGCGTGCGTCTATCAACGAACTCAACGACGCAGGGCTAGCAGTTGTCCATGGTATGGCTGCCGTTTGTCCAAAAGAAGTCATCAACGCTGTGGCAATCCTTTTGGGTTTGAACGCAGCTGATTTTAACCTTCCGGCGGAGGTGAGTTTAGATCGCTTTTTATCATGGAATCTTCGATTAAGAATTTTAAAACCAGCACAGGAGTTCCAACGCTCCCTTTCCCCGATTTTTTTGTAGGCTCATCTATAGATGGATATTTCCACTGATTACGGAAAAAGTTCTAGCTGCTAGGCAGCGATAGGTCTCAGCCTCCAATCAATCCGGAAAGGAATATCGATGAAATTTAAGCAATAGGCACAGGTTGAGGGGCGCGAGCTGGCACACCTGAAATTGACTTTGCGCGATTGTTTTTGCGCAAATACGCACAGTGAAAGGAAGCCCTTCGCAGTTAAGGTTAATGATTGAGCCGGGACTCGGGCTTTGTACCTTGTAACTACGATCAAACAAAAGCCTAGGCAACACAATGCACACATTTCGCGTCCGTTTATTTCACCACGGCCAAAAGCACTAGCCTAGCCAGCACCTTACAGCACCTAGTGTGCCCAAAGGAATGCTTAATTACACATTTATCCTCCTTGCATCTTGAACGAGCCTCGAGAAGATCGTAACTTTTCCCCAACCAAAACAGTCAATTCTTAGTAAATGTCCTCTTAATTGTATTTCGATTATTTTAAGGATGGAACCGGATCACCACCTGTTTTCTTTGCTTGTCGAAGTTTGACTCCGGGGTCTGCTCTTGCCTGTCTGAAAGGATTGAACGCCAATATTAATGTTAAGAATAATCGGAACCAGGTAATCTTTGATAGAGTCTAGTAGACCCAAGAAACAAAAGGGGCTTTCCTCGGAGGAGTTAGACGGGGGCTAAATAATTTTCAAAACTATAATTTTATCCTCAAAAAATCAATAAGGTTTTCCTATCGAGGATAATATTATATTTCTCATTTTCTGAATTCTTTCAATTTAAATCAATAGCTAAAATGAACAGTAACCAGTCTACTCGTATAAATCAATAATTTTTATAAAATGGTTGATTTTTATATGTATGATAATCCTAATAATTTTATTTTAGACACCTTTCCACTATCTTCTTTCTGAAGATAGCAAATGTAATGACCTTGAAGAGCTCAGGCACGCAATGGAGCTTCTACTCCAATCTGAAGTTTCACTGAAAGACAAATGCAGCGAAGGCATTTCTGGAGAAGATCTATTAGAATTACTCCCTCCTCCAAAAAGAGAAACAGCTCAACTTGTGATTAAAGCTATAGAAGAGTCCCGAAAGATAAAAGAAGAGTCAAAACCAGAGGAAAGCAAAGAGAACATTGAAATCAAGGAAGACGCGAAGGATGTGAATATAGAGGATGACTCTTGTCAGACGACTGAGTCGCCTTCGTCCATGGCAATAGAGGAAATTGAAACCGCCTCTGAAAATAGCTCTGGGAGGAAAGTGATTAGATATTATTTCTGTTTACATCCTAATACTTCGTTCAAATAGTTTCAATACTTGACCCGGGTTTCCATTCATTTTATGAGTAAAACTGAGTAGAGACGTCATTGACTTATAACCTGACAGGGGAAAATTATAGGTATGTGGAATTTTTTTTCAAAATAATGTATAGAGCGACAGGAACAGCGCCATCAACATGACAAAGACGCGCTCTTTAAAAAGTGTCCCTGTTCCAGAATGATTGAGATGTTCGCTTACCAAACTGACTTTCATAAAATGTTCAATCACAAACAAAGTTTCCTTGACCCATCACAGCCATTGATTGATGTGCAGAATCAAGACGCACTTCTGAGACGCCTTCTCATTCGCCAAAATTTGCAAGAGTTTGTTCTATCACAGGTAAAAGCCCAATAAAAATAAAAAAAAATAACATTTAACTTGGATAGCTCGCACTATCACAGCGGCTGAACAGGGGCTTTGGAGGAACTCAACCTAGCCAGCCATCTACAGGAGCAAGTCCTCAACCTGCGAGCCAGCCGACACTCGTCCAGCGATCCTACGACAACAGGCCAAGTGTTTACAATCGACGAATAAGTTCCGAGCAAGCTCAGCTTCCTGACGGGCGACTCTGTACACGTGTTCCTGCTCGCAGATGGAGCAAAGTATGATTTGAAGAAAGTAATCTAAAATCTAACTTATTTTTAGCGAGACTCAGATTGGAACAATTTCCAGTATACGTGTGACTTTTGTCCTATGTTTGGCGACGTTCGAAAATATCGAAGAAAGGCTGAGCTCGTTCGTCATCAAGCTCTACATTTTCCAGAGCAGGCACGCAAATTCAAATGCGCTCTTTGCAACTACTCCGCCACACGGTAAGCAGATAATTCTTGCGTAGAAATAACTGTTCGTCTAGGAACGAGTACCTCAAGTCGCATATGTCAAATCGCCACGGAATAGTGCAGCCTAAAGATTCCAAGCGTTCGAAACATTCTTCAACTCCTTCGCTGCCCTCGCTGGAAAATGGTGACTAGCTTAGATTGTTTCCTTTCTCACATCTGACAATTCAGGCCTGTCGTTTCCAACTATGCTGCAAATACCGACTGCTGATTCTCCAGGCTGCTCCTCTTCGAATGACTTGAGCATGAGCAATAGCGTCAGGTCGGAAGAAACAATGCACGAGCACGGGACGAATTCATCTCAGTCAATCTCCGATGACATCAACTCACAGCGAACGATTTCAAGCAATCACTCACCATCGTGGACAGAACCTGAGCCTCTCAAAATCGAAATCATGGAGAACTGATTCAAATTTTTTCTTTAAAGAAATTAAAAATGTTGTCAAGCACTGAAAACAATCTGTTTATAATATTACTTCATTCGAGACCCTGCAATTGAAAAATACAGTGAATTTGATTGCGAAAAGAAATATTTTTGAATGAGTTTGTTTTAATGTTGGATTGTACAATTCTGATTCATGTCTTGCTGCTGTGTGGATTCTGCTGAGCACTTTTTTCGATGAATCCACCTTGATTCTGGATATTTTGTAAGAGAAGCCACTTGGTATGCTGAAATCGAAAGAAAAAGTAATGAATTGATGCTTCTCAATTTTACCGCATCGACGTCATTAGAAGTGAGCGAATCTTTCCTTTTCTCCGAGCGGGATAATTCATCTGCGCGCTTCATACTCTTCTTTCGCCCACTGTTTGAGTGGCTCATACCAAGTTCATTTCAAATGTCATCTTGCCAAACTTTCGTAAACTTTTATTTGAGCTGCGATAAGAAAAATAGCTGAGAATATGAACGAGAATGTTTGAACTTTGCCTAGGCGCAGCTCCGCCGAAAATCTTCGCCCAGTAAAGCTGATCGTTGTCTGGTCTAAAATACAGTCTGTTGGAATTAAAATAATGTTTCTATATATTTTAACTCGCCATGAAAACAAGTTTACGCTTATGATAGATAAATTTCGGAAAGGCCGTCGATTGAAGAGTAATCAGAGTCTGATTATCAGACGATCATTCTTTTTATTGGTAATTTTAGTGCATCAATTTGACTACTTATTAGCGATTACACATAATTCTAACCGATTCGATGGTGAGTTTGCAGCTTCATTTGAACTTTCGCTTTGTCGATTCTGTGGTCTCTCCATTTTCCCGAACTCTCGACTGGATTCTTTAGCGTCTCTTTTGCGAGTAGCCGTGAGAATTGCTCTGAGGATCTATAAATCGAGCAGCTCGCATGTCTATCGGTAGTGATGAAATTTGCAAAACCATTTCATTATTGACTCAGACTATCTAAAAGCTATATTTTTTACGGGCCCAAATTTTTGAAAAATAGGCTTCAATCCAGTAAGCATGGGTTTTTGAACGGAACCAATAGTTGCTGGAAATCGTTTCCAAAAGTCCGATTAGGAAGATTGTTATAATTTATTCTTTACGTTTTTAAAATGAGATTTATCTTGGAGCACTGGGTTCTATGCTTTCCGTTTAAGTAATTTTATCCTAGAAGGGCCGCGTTTTCCGTCGGGTTGCCTTTCAATCAAGGAGGCAGATTTCAATTGACTTGAAATTTCACAAATTCCATATATGGTCCACATAATATGGAGACAAAGGATAAATGTCTGCAGCGATTCCAAATGAGTTTCTGGTCACGAACGACGTTTCCGATTGAGAAGTCGGAGCTTTCAACGCCTGAATAGATCGCAATCGTCGCCGATTCAGGAACTTATGATAATAGCTTTATGATTGCATCTTATTCAAGTCATGATTTCCGCTAGTATCAATTGCTCGCTGTCGCGATTTCGATTTTGTCACTATCGAAAATTCCATCTAATGAATGGTTTCCTCTTCTCCTAATGGATATCATCCGATGGCGTCGTCAGTTTTCCGCCGCTGATTCGATGGGTTGAAAATTTGGCCGCAATGAGAGATGACTCCCAGGTGCCAGCAGTGACTTTTTCCCTTTTCCGCGCGGTGTTCCCTTTTTGGGGCCCCGCGCTGCGAATTTTCCAGATTTTTCCCAGAAATTTACCCTAGTAGCAAGACAGAGACTTATACTAGAGATAGTTTTATGACTGTTACACCTTTTTCACTAAAGAAAAGATAATCTTCCAAACGAGTTTTTCAGACTGGAATATTCTGTATTTAGATGAAGATCACCAAGAAGCTCAAAAAGTTTGAACACATCGTTTGGTTTGCCTTGATCTGTCTCACCGGGAATGCGACGGATCTGTTTCTCAATCAAGTAAGTAACAATCATTCAATCTAAATTGATACGAATATCAATGATTGCATAGTATCCTATCGTCTGGGCACGAGCGTCATGGGGCAACATGAAGCAACTCTGCGAACACGTCCAAGGACCAGGTTTATTTTTTATGCACGCGATTTCATAAAATATGATCAGCATTTCAAAAATCGATTCGTGAGCAAGGGGAGAGGATTCTGCAGTTTGAGCGTCTTCTTGAAACCAAAATGAGCAAAAAATATGCTCCAGACGAAGAAGAAGAGGCAAGAATCGCATTCAAACACGACCAACAACGTCTAACAAGTGAACAAGAACATCTTGACAATGTAACGTACCAATAAGTTTTACCCTATTAATCTGAAAAAATAGGCGGAAGGATTGGACAGCCGCTGCCAAAAGATGGTTGTTTCATTCGAACGACTTTTCGTCAGGCGCTGCGAAGAATATAACCACAGTAATTACTTCTTCGTATGCTTGTCTATTGTTGGATGTTTTTGGTGCGTGGCATGTAAGTGAGACCTAAGAATCTCTTTTTCCAGGAAAACTTTTCAGTTCTTCACTCCAACCCGAAGCCGAATTTTGAGACCTTCAAGAGCATCAAGTTTACATCTGCGACTTTTTGCGCGATACTTGTTGCCACTGGAAACACCTGGAAATTTGTCTATATCATTGTTCTCTGGGTTGAAGCAGGAGACGGTCTGGTAGCCAAAGTAAACCCTTACCAAGAAGAAGTGGAATACGGCAAGCACCCCGCGCCCGAAGAAATCGAAGTGAACTGCAAACTCGACTACATACGGTAATATTAACATATTTTCAATCAAGAATTAAAGTCCGATTATTTAAGGTTCAACGCGTATATCCACGGGGTAACAGCCATTAGTTCGCTTATGATTCTCTCGGCGTTTATGTACATGCTTTTTGTAAGTCGTTAAAGCTCAGATTTTTCTTTTATAGAATTATTCAGAAAACAGCTAAAATATACAGCAAGAACACGGATTTGGAGAAAGCGCCCAAGAACAGTCGTAAGGAGGAAATCGAGAAGATTGAGCACGAGAAAACAGTGAAGGAAGCGAAAAAAGCATCTAAGACCCCAAAAGCTGGAGAAAAGATAGTCAAACAGAACGATGATAAGAAGAATGAAAGTGGATGGAACTCAGGAAGTAGTAATTAAAACGTATTTTTATTATACCTTTATATTTCTAAAAAATATTATATGCGTATTAATTTATGATCGACAAATTTTAAGACTCACAAAACGACAACAACGAAAGCACTCAAAACAACTCTCACGACTGGTAGCAACAATCATCCGCCATAAAAACTATCACTGACACCGCCAGAGTTAAAAATACACTATGAAAACATTGAATCCACAAATTAGTAGTACATGCAGCGAATTCTTTTCTTTATGAATTGAGAGTTCATTCATCCGAGATTTTATTGCAGGGCTGGGCGTTCACAATTCCGCTCACGTGGTTTGGTCTTGTAGATTTTTTCTTTGTTGAAACTTGTAAAAAACTCCCAGGCTTCTTAGAAGTTCAAAGGTTATGTTATCCAAGAAGTAGATAATTTTGGCGCAAAAGCGAACCGATGTCGCAATAGCCAGGCAAATTTTCTCCCGAAATTTCCCTGCCGCTCTCGTAAAAAAGATCAAAAGTATAAGGAAACCAGTTGAAACCGGCACTAGTTTTAAGGAACACGTGACTTGAAAAAAAAAGAAAAAGAGCCAAAAAAGGTTTTTCTGAGGATAATCGATCGCTTGGTCGACGCCTCCAGTTCAAAAGAAAGAGAAACGAGGAATAAACTTGAAATATATTCCTGCCACTGTCAAAGAGTTAGAAGATCAATTGAATTTCTTATTGCACAATACAAATAGTAAGTAAAAACAAACAGCTTTTTACAAATATTAACAGAGGAAAAATGGCGCGCCACAATATGAACCCCAAATTATGTTGAGGAATTTACTGCGATTCAGTGGTAAACCGAAAGTAAGCAATTTACTTTTGAATACTAAGAACACTAGTGAAATCGAAGTGAATTTCGAGAGACACAAGGCGGAAATGATCGAAGAAAGTGTTCATAAAATGAATTGGCCGTTTCGTGAATCAGAAAGAATAAATTCATCTCAATATTTTTTCTATCTAATCTCTAGATCGATTCAACAAAAAATCATTTAGGTAAGAGCTCCGATAAGACGCCTTGCACTGGCATTATCCAAGATGGACAAAGAGACAGAATTATCAGAAAAAGCCTTCCAACTATGCTCCAAATTCCTTTGTGGCGAATGGAAAGAGCGCAATAACTTCAAGCGTATGTTAAATTGAGATTCACTGAATTGAACATATTCACTCAGTCGAAGAATTAAACGGGGGACTCACAAACAAACTCTATATTTGCAGCACTACAAATCAAGAGGGATTAACGAAAAAAGTCGTCCTTCGAATTTACGGCTTGATCATGCAGGTATACCTAGACTATTGACTATTTACTAGAGAACACGTGTGCACAGACGCATTTTTCTGTGGAAGCAAAGTCTGTCCACTCGTGAAAAAGCATGTTAGAGTGTTGACCATGTCTAATAGACGTATTGCATGTTATGTTATATTCAGTGACGTGATTATTTTAGGCGTCTCGTAATTTGAACGTAAGTTGCTTCGCGTAAATCATTGTTATCTCGTCTGTGATCGAGCTGAAAGTTTGTATGACAACTTATGTGACTTATTTTGTATCTACAACGGGTGTTCGTAGGATGTGAACGCGCAAATAACCGAATCTGTTGTATTCGCTATTCTTGGACAGAAGGGACTTGGACCCAAGCTCTATGGTGCCTTTTCAGAAGGAAGACTTGAGGAGTACATTCCCGTAAGTGCAAATATATTCGACTTGCCTTTCATTTGCTTCGAAGGGGCGGAATTTGAGAACGGCGGAATTACAAGTGCCTGAGATTTCCACGACTGTGGCGACGCGTCTGGCGGACTACCATCGCCTTGAAGTGCCTATGTCTAAGGATCCTATCCTTTTAGAACAATTTCAAGGATATTACAACCGATGCGAGCAGCTAGGCGTCAATATGAAACCATACAAAGACCCGTTTAAATTCTGTTGCCAGCTTATCCAAAATACAAAATCGCCGATTGTTTTTTGGTAAGCATTTAACTAGGTCGATTAAATGAAGCTTACCCGTGATTAAGTCATAACGATTGTCACGAGGGAAATATTCTGATCGACCAGGAGAAGATCAACAAGGGTTCGTCGATGACTGAGTCCCTGCGTCTGATCGACTTCGAGTACTCGGCCTACGGGTTCAGAGGTGAGTTCAGCGAGGTCAATAACTTTCATCGCTGCACTTTTATGGTGCCATAACTGCCAAGACTGCTGAGTAAACATTTGTCTTTCAGGCTTCGACTTTGCCAATCATTTCAACGAGTGGATGATGAACTACAGTAATGAAGAATGGCCTCACTACTTCTTCAACCAGAATGATTTTCCCAGCAACGACCAGCAGAGGCGTTTCATTCAAGCGTATCTTCAGCAGCAGGGCGATCTATCAGAAGAAAACATTAACAAAATTCAGGAGGTGAACATTCTCATATCACCAATTTTTAAAAGCTGATTTTGAAGGAAGTAATGGAGTTTGCGATGATTGGACATGTTTACTGGTCACTTTGGTCGGAAATCCAAGCGAAAGTGTCTGATATCAAGTTCGGATACGTAGAATATGCAAATGATAGAATGAATGCTTTTAGGTAAATCGTAGCAATGAATATTACTCTTTACGAAATTTAGAACGCTGCTAAATACAAGGAAAATCTCAAAGTCAGAAGAAACTTTGCGGGGGCCGAACGAAATTGCTGTCCACTAACATCAAGGGCAAAACCGAACAAGAGAAACTCTGTTGAACAAGTATTCATAAAAAAAATTTCTGTGCTAAGTCTTGGATAATGCATCTACTTCAATTATCAAAATATAGAATATTTCAATTTTCAAAATCTTTGCTTTTTATTCAATACAGAAATATAGAAGCCATAGAAAACAAAGCAAAATGTAAATTATGAGGAAAGGAAAGCGGCCTGGAATGTGTAAGGGGATGAACTCGAATTCGTCGTTTTCTCCAAGAATAAGAGCACTGAAATTGCATGATAAAGACAATAATTTAATAAATGTTAGATACCCATATGCCATTTTATAGACTCCCATCCTGTAGGAACACGTGGGCATAAGAATTTCAATATTTTCCGCTCCGAATTTTCCTTTTAGATGACGAAGAACGCTTCTAGTCATTTTACTCCGGTGATGCTGCCTCATCTCACCCTGGCCTCGGAATCCTGTAAACAGTAACAGGGACAGGAACAGGGATTTTATTTTTTGGCCCATTTGCAAAACAGGAAACAGGACAGGATAAAAACACAGGAACAGGTCCTGTTTTACAGGTTTCACAGGCTTTGCAGGCCTGTAAACTCAAATTTCAGGGTTTTAATTTTTTCTTGAAGAATCAAAATTAAGAATTTTTTTCTCGTTATAATCATGTCTGTAGACAGTTTCAACTATAAAAGATTCTTTATAACATATTTGAAGGGAACTCCAAGAAAATTTTTACGAAAAATACCTGATATTCCCCATTTTTCGCCTGTTTTCCTGCAATTTTTTGACAGGCCTGTTTCACTTTTACAGGGCTGTTCCTGTATACAGGCGTTTTTTCCTGTTTTTCCTGTATTTCCTGTTAACAGGCCTGTTTACAGGTTTATTTTGGTCTCGAAATGCAAGACAGGAAACAGGACAGGGTCCAAAAAACAGGACCTGTTTCAGGTTTTTAGACAGGTCAGAATTCCGAGGCCAGATCTCACCGACGTGGTTGTGCGCTGACAGGATGAGCTTACCCACGGATGGTATTGGCGAACCCATTGGAAAATGTCGTAGCAAAACATCTGACTTTTCCAGTATTCTTGGCTCTTCTCTTTCGATCTCGTGGGATGCCTGGAAACGACGCCCTGCTAAAACCGCAAAGTCTGTTGAGAAACTTCTGTGGAATCGCTCAAGATGGCGACTAAGATAGCTTTACTTGATAGCTAACTTGAAACTATTCTCACTTGGTGACTCGTTCACCACCTTCGCCTCCTATGTCGTTGTCACCAGGAAGATAGATAACCTTTTCATCGGAGACTGGAAAAATTTTCTTGAACCGATTTACATAGAGTTCATATTCGGAGTCTGAGTATTTGCGATTCTTTTAGTTTACTCCCTATTAATGTAAAGCTATCAACGATTACCTATCATTAATAATTATCAGAATCTCTTTCCTGATGCAGAATACCCCTCGTCTATCAAATCACCAAGGAAAATCGTTAGATTCGGTTTTACCGCCCGTGAAGCCCAATAAAAACCCCTTGACAAATACTGGTCGGAGTCCCATCTGGTTATCACGCCTAGAATTCCCGCTGGTTCATCCCGGAATCCTTGAATTTGTGGATCGGCAACAAGAAGAACAGATGCTGCACTGCTGCTGAACCTAATTTTGAGTTGCCAAGAAGATGCAATCCCAAGATTCTAGTGAGGGACGAAACTACATCAGATCAGAGAAACCCTTTCTTGGCCATCTTATGTATTGTTGAAAGAAGCAACCAGTTTCCCCATAAATAAGAACTAAGACTGATATGATAATAAGAATTCGAGCACGTCTCTTTCGTCTGTGCATTATCTTCTCTATTCTTTGCTAAACCAGGAAATGACAACGCTCCTGGGTAATGGTAGTAAAATCATTCATACGAATAATCATCGAGTGGTCGAGCCAACCAAAGCCCGCAAACATGGCTTGAACAAAGATCTGTTTTTCTATTGAAAATTCAACAAAGGAACAGATAAACCCCATTAGAAAAAATACATTGAAAGCGAAGACTGTCCTGTCGACGTATTAAAATCTATTTTTGCTACAAATGCTAACTAGAAACGCTTCTAAAACCTGAATTTTCGATGAAGGAAAAAGTACTACTGACATCAGCACTGGAATGAGGCGATATGCTGAGTCAAGATAAATTTTTCAAATTTTATCCATTTATTTTTTATGAAGCAAGCAGGAGCGGAAAAAGTTCACACAGAATAAATTAATTCTAGGGAGTACGAGAATATAGTGAGTCGTAAGAAAATAGGGCAAAAATAACGGTTGAGGTAGTCTAGGATCGAGAATGATTTTTGGATATTTCGCGGAATACAAAGAGTTGTTTTATGGCAAAGTAAAAGGTTTTGCTAAATTAAATACAAAGATACATGTAAAAAGTGGCTCTTAAAAGTTACAACGATTTCGATGAGAAAGACGAGCTTTTGTATGCCGGTAGAGGAACTGAGCCATTAGATTTTCGCCTGGAAAAGCGGGGCAATGAAGTCATAGACGGTGATTATTGGGTCAGGGAAATTCGGAAGGTAAATCGCTGTTTCGTCGGCAGAAAAGGAGTCATTAGTAGTTTCAGGGACCTTCATATCATGTTAATCCTAATGATTCGTTTATATATATATTATCTACCTGGTGCAAGTCAAGGGAACCGTTCTCTATTTCAAACTTGCTGTGATCCTTGTCGGACTTCCAAGTGTATGAAGAGATTCTGTAGTCAGTTGAAATGTGGTCCTCTGCGGTATCATCTTCCAGCTCCTCCATCATCATCACGACTAACGCGCCATGAAATCGTCCGCACTTGCCGGTGATTTGCACTTGGGTGAGGTCCAGACCTTCTGGCTGCCCCAAATCGATGTGTTGCACCAATGCACCTGTGTTCAGACTCCAAACAGCTACTTTCCTTCGTTCGGCGACTAGCAAGAGTTCACCGAAGCTGTCCATGCTCATAAGATCCTCCTCGTTGCGCCAAGCATGGCTATCTGAGTTTGAGTACAACTTGTGCTTTATTGCGCCTTTGACATCATAAACAAGAATAAGAGTTTCTGAGCATCGGGGAAGCAAATGATCGTTTATGATTTGAGCAATAGAAAAATGGGCTTTCTTCGAAGACGAGAAAAAAACTTTGCCTATCATCGAATGAAAATGATTCCCTGTTTCCTGACTCCCACAAAATGGCTGTATGTTTGGTCGTAAGCACCGCAAAATTGACTTTCGGGATCATCACGCTCTCGTCGGCATTGATGGTAGCAATTTCACCGGCAGCAGAATCTGTCTGATTCCGGTGCTTTTGATGCTTGGGGAAACTGGAATCACTCCTTGCCCAATATGAAGTGGCTGGAGACAAGTATGATATCTTGACATCGTTGGAGGCGGCAAGCTAAATATGGAATACTGGATGCTCTTTTCTGCATGATTTCCGCTGTCATGGCAGACAGCTCATTTCGAGCAATTTCAATTTCCGTCGTGGAATTAGGAAAGAAAAATCTTACCAGAAACCGCCCAGGTTGGTTTTCGTCAGGCTGAGAGAGTCTCACATGAACCCTATTCACACGGGCGGGAATCGGAAAAGTCTGAAGAGCAGTGACAGAGAAAGCGCAATCTCTGTTGATGAAACTAGGTGCTTCAACTGAAAAGAGTGTCACGACACTCCGTTCTTTGTCTGTCGCTGCGAGGAGACGGCCGCACACGTGCAGACGAGTTTTCTCATCTTGAGTACAATTTGGAATTATCCCGAGATGATTGAAGAAGTCACGCGACCAGATATGTATTTCGCCGGAGATCGTGGCTGAAAAAGACTAGTCAAAGAATTCAGACGAAGAGAGCGAATCTACCTGTTGCAATAAATTCGGGTGCGGCGGCAAAAGACGTTATTCTATTTTCAAAAGTATTCGGCCGTATCTGAAGATTTCTGACTTTGTAGGCGCCACTTTTCGAATAAAATTCGTCCATAATGTTTTTGAACCTGACGAAACGCGCCATCTCTGGAATTCTAAATTCGTCCGTTCGTGCTTTTTCGCTGATTTATTCTTGACAGATTTGGCGATCACTTTCCCATAAATATCCGTCTCCAAGTAGTTCTCCAGACGTTTTTCAAAGACCCTCAATTCTTTATCGACGAGCTATATAACTTATTCTTACTTCGAGTCGCTCAAGATCACCCTCCATGCGCGAGAAACAGCTGAACACGCGTACAGGTCCTTATTCGACAGGGAATAAAGAATTTTATCCGTGACGTGGTGCAAATTTCGCGAGTCTGCCTCCAACAAAATGTCCATTCTGCAAATCGGCATTTGAATTGATATTTAATTATTTGTTTATGAGAGACACTTTGAAAAGGGTGTGAAGGAAGCATTTCAGCGGTTTGTTTATCAAGTGAAGTTGATCAACGATCAAATCGAAGATGCTTATTAAAGGCACGCCTTCTTTTAAATACAGTTGAATGAATTTACAAAGTCGGAAGTCAAAAGCAATTTCGTACAGAAACTTCGGATGTCTTTTTGTTTTTTTAGAAGTGAAAAATATTTTGTAAGACTTTGAATACTACTATTTCGTCGGACTCACTCTGCGCGATTTGAAATAAGTGGCAAGAAAAGGAAGTGAGGCGCAGGGCAAATAACGGAAGCTCGACTCGTATTAATGACAGTTCATGTTCGGCTCGGTGGAGATCGTACAATCAGTTCAGCAATTCAACCGAGAACGCGGGAAACTCGTGAGTTCTCCCGTGACTCCAGGAAGCATTCGTATATAAAAGCGTACTCGGGATATTCGTGGCTTAATTTTTTCATCAACAAAGAGCAAAGAATTTGAAATTCTTACCAAATGCGCTTGAGATCGACTAGGTCTAATACTTTGCGTCCGTCGGAATGGAGATCCCAGATTTGTGCAAAGATGGGCGCCTGGCCGCCGAAGATTTTTGGAAAAACTGCTTGAATATCGCCAAGTGAAATCGCTCCGTCGTTGTCGACGTCCATGCACTTGACGAAATAGTGAATCTCTGATGAGTATTAAACCCGTTTTACCTCCATCAACTTCTCGTAGTTAATTCGCTCTGATGCAGGATAGAATGTTCCCAATCTTCTGTCGAGGAAGTTTTTGAAAGTGAAGCAGAATATGCCATCTTTGTCGTATTTGGCGAACACTTGCTTTGTAAAAAGGCCGATTGGGAGTTGAAGAAAAGTGCATAAGTTGTCGTAATCCGCGAGCTCTGGAAGAGAGTAGTAAGCAAACGCGAATTGATTAATGATTCAACCTTTTTTCTGACTAAGGGAGGCGAACTGTTTGAGTTCTTGGTATATTTTTCTCGGGAGAGGCCGCTTTGTTTTCTGTACGATTCGATATCGATGTTCGCGACGTGCCCAGGCAATCCATATTCAGTCGCTTTCATGTGTGCGAGCCCATCGTCGCGGGTTAAATTGAGAGCAGGGATTTCCAGCGAGTCAGCCATGACTTTTTGCACGCGTTCAGCGAATAGAGATGGATTTGCTGAAATAGTTTGTCAAAAGGCGAGAAATAAACTCGAAGGGAAAGGCTGGCCTCGGAATCCTGTAAACAGGAACAGGGATTTTGTTTTAGGGCCCATCTGCAACACAGGAAGCAGGACAGGATAAAGAACACAGGATACAGGTCCTGTTTTTTAGGTTTCACAGGCCTGTAAAGCCTGTAAAGTCAAATTTCAGGGTTTTAATTTTTAGTTGAATAATCGAAATTCCGAGGCCAGGGGAAAGGGAAATGACTCATTTCAAATGAGTTGAATTCAACTTTACCTTTTTCCTCTTTGGTCGGAGTGACGGGATCGAGAAAGTTTATTTCGACGTTGATACTAAACTGGCAGAGAGTGAGATAAATCATCTGCAGAAAACTGGGACCCATGAAGCACCAGGTGAAGGTGTCCCAGTTGTTGGTCCACTTCAAGGTAAGTGGCTGGACGACGGCTCCAGGATTGAAAGCTCCGTTCTTGAACTTCATCATTCCGAGACGGTTGTGGGTAGTCCCCTCGGGCCAGATCATCAGCTGCGGCCATTTAGGATCGGCGACACGCTGGTTTATCACTTCGATTGCGTTCGAGGTGGACGAACGATCCGTTCTGTCCACAAAGATTGAGCCTAACGAGCGAAACATTCGATACGAGAATTCGTTGCCATACGTTCCTCCGACCAAAGTCCATGGAAATGGACAGTGTGGAATCTGAAGAATCATTGGAAAGGGGCGTTAATTGAGAGCAAGTTCGCACCTGGTCAGCGATCATCGTGTCATAGACTGTGGAATGTGGGCCTAGCACAAGCACTTGCGCTTTGTCTTTGGAAACGGCAGTTCCCTTGGTGGTAACGCGTACGCCCAGGCATATTCGCCAGAAGCCGTAGCAAATGCGAGTGAGAAAATACTGCAGCTTTGATCGGAATCCAACAATGTCGTACTCATCTGCTTGAAGAGGAAGACCAATTGTTGTGATCACGCCTGCTATGTAGATCGCCGTCGCGGCTAGAATTGAGGCGCAGATTCGGAAAGGAACGAGTGTGAAAGTAGCGATGACGATCTAGAAGAAAATGAGAGTCGCGAAGAAGAATCGAACCAGATTATCAAATTAAGCCGAAACAAGATCAATGTCAATATTAACAAGAAAACGAAGACGGTGCCTATCTTACGTAAAAAACACGTTTCTCGAGTGAAGTACCTGTATGTATCGATACCAGGGTATTTCGAGGTCAAAGCGGAAGGGATTGACTGCTTCGTGGAGGTAGTGCGTCATTCTGCTTCTTTCTTCTAGCTCTCTACAATCGCCAACGTTAACGAATCTCGAAAATTTGCGCTTATCCCTTTACTACGAGCTTACTTCTCACGGATTGTTCATTGGGACACGGGAAGGAATGAGCCCGGCGAACCTACGCAAAAATAGCGCGAGTGATAATGCGCCGCGGAGTCCGACCTCAGGTGCACTTTTCCTTATCCTATCTTCGCTTTTATCAAATCACTCAATTAATCGAAAGCGAATTATATCACCCTAGCTCTTTTATTAAATAAATAATCGCGAAAAGCCCGTAAAATATATTTTCACCAAGTTTTAAAAACAACCTCGTAAAAATCCATCTTATGACTACATCAGTTTAAAACTCGGATAATCGAAGTTTAACCTTTTGAGCCTTTAACGGGCCGAATACCAGTATCTTCCTCTCTGTGTAAATATACCCGCGAGTCTTACGGCTGTTCTCTGATCTGCAGACACGTTTCGAAACAGCGTCTGCATTAACAAAGTCCAAGCTTATTTGGTCCTCAAAATGAGACAAAGACTAGAATTTTTGAATGGCTCGTAAATCAAACAAAATAGAAGCTTGCGCTGCGAGATATTCTGAAACGTGTGTTTTCGGTGTTTTTCCTTGAATGAGAATAGAAATTTATTCCTTTGAATTTAAAATAATGAACTCGTTAATAACATTAATTTTTTTTGTCAGCGTTTGGGCGTGAACGTCCGGCTGCCAGTGACCTCGTCTGAATTGAGCTTCTCAAGGCGTCTGTTTGCATAGCGTAGTTTGTATTCTAAAAGAGAGAATGAAAGACAGGCCGGAAGAAGATGGAAATACCAATGTTATGAATATCCATTCTGCGGATGTTCTTTCCCTTCGCGAATTCTTCCCGCACTTTGGCTTGGGAGCTGGGCATGCCTTTCGTCGCGCGCAATAAATTTTTATAACACGTGAGAACTTGCTGCTGCAATTGACTTTTTACCATTCTTCTGAATATAATTGCAGTGAGAGGAGCCACTCATCTTTTGGCAGTTAATAAAAATAATATTACAAGAGTTAAATGAGTCCGTTTTCCGTTTCTTCTTCTTCATTTTTATCAGTTGGGGTCGGTGTCGAATTGTTCAGGACAACTTCTGAGTTGATCTTTTCTTTTTTGAGGAAGCGGACGATTTGCTTCCCGGAGACTTTTCGAAGTCCTTGTCCTGGAGATCGCTTTTCTCGATTTCATCAAAAGTTCAGTCGACAGTGGACAAAAAAAGAGTTGTTTGATGAATCTTTCCTGATAGCCAGGGTTGGAGAATACAATCGTATCTGCTTGCTCGCCCCGCTTAAGCATCCGCGGCGGATTCCACTTCACTCTGGTTAAGGGAGCAACGCTAACTCCGCTTCCTTCGTCGACGGGGTTTGGCTTTTTAAGCTTTGGTGGCGAGTCTGGCGCTGGCTTAGGATAGAAGATGCCTTTAGGCCGATCTTTCATCTCTTCTTCGTTTACAAATCGCACGATTGGCGAGCGCTTATGGACTACTCGTATTGGGGTCTGCATGTACTTTCTGTCTTTTGTGCAAACCGGCGACTCACAATCGTCTACGTAAAGCCTATTTGAGAAGCTCCCATCTAGTGGACTTTTAAACTCGCTTTTCTTGGGCCGTGGCAGTCCTCCACAATCGTCTAAAAATTACGATACGAGTCAATTGAAAATAGAATGCGCTTTACCTTGTTCTGAGTCTGTTTGACCACCCTTCTTTACCGAAGAATTCTGATTCCCAGTAGCTTCTTCGTCTGAATTCAAAGTTGCCCTCTTCTTTCGAGGATTTATTTTGTCAGTATCTGTTTTTGAGATTGCAGTTTCGGAGTTATCTTCTTCATCTGAGCTGAGAGACACGTTTTTAAGCTTTCTGGTCTTCTTCCCGGGCTTTACTTCTATGTATGGCGTCTCGGCCTCTTTTTGAGTGGAAGAGGCAACTGGCTGAAATTTCTCAGCTTCATCTAGCTCATCGATTTCTGTGGCTTGTTGAAACATTGGCTTCGGCAGGTTTTCTTTCTCCTGGAATTTTAACACTGAGGCAGATATTGAAACATAATTTATCATACCTCATCGGAGGAAATAACCACTGTTGAAATCTGACTGGCATCTTTGCCCAGTTGTCCCATGAGTCCCCTGGTCAGATATCCGACATTATCTTTTCCTGCAGGAGCAGGCTTTTTGGACTGGGGCGCTGGCATCTCTTCCTCATCATCGTCAGAAGATACAATAATCCTACGTTTTCGGGGCATTTTCAAGTCTGAAAGTGATTTGTTTAGTTTCGCCTTTTACTTTTTTTGTGAATCAGAGTTTTCAAGCTTTTTCGAAAGTTTGAGCATAAAATGATCCATCTCATCCATGTCTTCAGTCTTTTCAGGCGGAACGAATTTAGTTGAAATATCAGTCGGCTGCCCACGATACTCGAGACATTCGCTCGTTATTCTGATTTGAATTACTTCGGGAAATGGTTCTCCATACGCCCACTTATCCTTGGCAAAAATATATAAAAATGAATCCACGACAGAACTCACCTTGTCAACACCAGCAGCTCGCAAGTCCTCCCTCGAAGCTTTTCTCACATATTCGTCGATCTGCTCTATGGGAATTACTCTTTGGGATAAAGTTTGTTCTGCGCGCCTTTTTTCGTGGAGAATCGCATTTCTCGGCAATCCCCACATATTCAGCTTGAATACTTCCAAGTTCATCCGCCTCTGCGTGATCGAGTAGATATTATTCAACATGTCTTGGTTGTTTCTGTGCGCCATTTGATCATTTCCACTAGTAAATTCAGAACCGCCGGACTGCCCACAGACGAGCCCGACGAGACAACTCGCGATGATGAGAAATCCAAAGAATTTCGCTTTTAATGATAAATATCCATATAACCTAAAAAGGTTTAACTTAGGGGCCGCTCGGATTTATTTCGGACTTACACTCTTTTTGTGAACAGAATAAATGTCGATCCATAGAGCGTAACTCTGTAACAATCTGGGCAGATTTCCGAGACATAATACTCATGCTGCAAGTATTTGCTTGTGTTTTCGTGAACCATGTAGCGGGTTTCAGAGGGCAGAACATTGAAACGCCACCATTCGACCCAAGGCCACTTGTGAATTTTGAGTCGCTTTTCTGGATCCAATTCGGTCATCCAGTCACGCCCGAATCCCAGACTCTTCAAAATTACTTCGGGGATGGTGAGGTCTCGATAGTGTTTCGAATCTTCAAGTTTGAGTGGATTATTTGTTTTGTTGAGCACAGGCGTGTCGATTTTCCCATCTTCTTTTGCTTTTTCTGCCACCTAAAGTTTGATTATTTTTCTGGAAGGCAAACCTCCACAATTGACTCCAAAAGACGGACCTTCTATACCTTGTAAAGCTGAAACCCGCCGATTCCCCATGCAACTGCGATTCCAAAAGTGATTTGCTTTCTGTATTTCGAAGTCCGAATCGACTGTACAATCGAAGCATTTCTTGATAACGCTCGAACGATTCCGATGGTCATTCTACAAAACAAGATTTTTTAACAAAGTTAGATTTGAATCTTTATCACATTTAGCTTCAGGAGAATTTTTTGACTTTCGTTTTGGAGATTGAAAGCTGGCCTCCTTTCCAAGAGCCGATGGACTGTCGATTTGAGTTCTTCGTCCTGTCAGACCAGAAAGTGTTCTTGATCTTCTTCGGCTTCGTCAACGAGGGAGCGGTCATAAACGCCATCGACGGATCTTCTGAGGCCTTCTTTTCTGCTGCATCGATAGCTGCTTGCTTTTTCTCTTCCATCATCACTGGAAAATAAAAGGAAAAGAAGATTATTTACATGATCTATGAACCTTTGTAGTTTTTCCATTCTGCTTTCGGCGCTTTCGCCCCGAGTTTAATTAATCTTGCGCGTTCACGTTTTCTTCTTTCCTCGGGCGTATAGCCTTGGAGACCGTACTGTTGCACTTTAAATTTCACATCTTCGATTTGCTGACGCATTTCTTTCTTCGTGATTTGCTCCATCTCCACAACCTTTCTTTTGTTCCGTCTCTTATCTATTGACTTAGCTTCTCGTTCACGTCTGGCCTTTTCGCGTTTTTCCTTGGCCGCTTGCATTGGGTCTGAAGCTCATTTAATTTTTGTTAATCCATAAAAAGAACTACCTACGAAGGTGATGATCTCTGGCTGCGAGTCCTCGTCGGATTCCGATTCGACTTCATCTGACGCTTCTCCTTGATCATTTACTTCTTCCGTCTCTCTTGTGTTTGGCTCTTTTGTGTCTTCGCATTCGTCTTCCGAATCTTGCTCCGTCGTTCTTTCTTCCTCTGAGGAACTTTCTGAAGATTCGTTTTCTTCTTCAATTTCGAGTATTTTTCGACTCTTTGCTTGTGAAACGATTGGGGGAATTTCCTTTTCTTTTACTAAAATTCCATTTTCGTCCTGTAATAAAATTTCCAATTTCGCACGTCGTTTCTTTCCCGATACCATTCTTTGAGAGATAAATTAATTTCTAATCAACACCTAAAAACGTCGACCTCAAGACATAGTCTACCTTGCTGCTTACATTATTCTTTCAAACATGAATTGAATACAAAAACAAGATTGCTCGAATTAAGCAAATTTATATTTTTGTCGTTTATTCGTGAGGTATTTGTTCGACAGCATTGTCGGCAGTGTAAATGATCCGGTGGAGTATATAAAAATCGTGTGTGTGAAAAGTACAAAAATATATTATTTCTACTCTGATTTTGGACTCATCATTCGAAGACAGATTCGTATCCTTCGTCAATGTCGCTATGGTAGAAGCCAGGGTTCGCTGCTTCCCAAGCCCGAACTCGAACACTGAACTCGTCGAGTTCACGGAGCACTAGAATTTAATTTTAATCAGAGATCATGATAAGAAGTCTTTTACTTTGATCAATATGATCGATATCCTGAGAAGTTCGATCAAACTTGGCATTTAGGATGAGGAACTCTCGTTCTAACTGGAGGTATTCAACCTCTACTGGGTTGTACTGGTATTCAGCATGATCATGTGCCATGATTCTGAAAAGAAAATGATTGCGAGAGAATTACAAAGCAGGCGAATAGATGGTTCTAAAAGAGGTAGAGGGTTTAACAAGGAACATAATAAGAAAAGACCGAAATGAACTGATTTGAAATTGAAAACAATATTAAAAAATAAGAAACATCTAGAAAATATATTGTTTTAAGGTCAAGTTACAGGATAAGCAGTTTTTTGCCGATTAAGCGGAGTTTGATTAGATAAAGACGAATAATAAATATAGACGAAACAGCAAGAAGTTAGCTTTGGTTACTTCTTGGTCGGATTAGAATTGACTTTTCATTTAGGCCTTCTGCTGGACCACCAGCGGGTAGAATATAGTCGCCAGGAAATCGCGACGTGTCAAAGTTGAACAATTGAGTGTTCGATTCTGCTAGAGACTCCCAGCTCCAAATTTTCAAACCTTGAAATAAAAGTGGGTATTTTTTATCAATATATTTCAATTCATACCTGGAGCTCGCCCTTGTTTAGCAAAAAGGAAAAGGGGGTTTTCTGAGGGATCGACGTCGAAAATTGCATCTTTTGTCTCTTTATTGATTTTCCCCCACTTTTTGCAGAAGAAATGATTTTTCACCTAGACATCAGTAAGATTTAAGAAGGCCATGAAGATTCTTACTTTTGTTCCAGGAGTTTTGACGATTCCTCTTTGATTGGTGTCGATTTGCGCTCCAACAAGGAAACCAGTCACGATTCCCCAGTGGCTCTTCTCGCCGTTCTTTTTCGTCTAAAATAATTTATTTTACCAAGCAATTGAAGCATGATTTCTACCGGTCTGTGATCATGATCAGCATCGTGGGGAATTAGGAATGGATAACCAGCTGCGAGATGCTCGAGAATCTTTCTGCGGTACTGATCAATCGGGCCTTGAAGCACTTCAGTCTCGCACAGGAGAATTTCTTCGATAAGTTTTGCCAGATCTTGGGCCTCGAACATCTCACCCTGCTTTGTGTAGCCCCGTTCCTTCGCCTTTTCGAAGAAATCTTCCAAATCTAAGTTCTGGGCGAAGGGCACTCGGATCGCTTCTGCCGCCATCAGCGAAGCAGCAAGACCGCACATGGGCTGCTTCGAGCCTTGAAGGTAGCTCTCGACTGATGTATTGCAAGAGATCCACGAAAAACCTCCTTTGCGAAGAATCGAGTCTTCCGCGTTGGAAGATGCCAGCTCCTTCGAATAAAGCAGGATTTCTCCTTCGCCAAGTGAAACTAAGTAAACGAAATTTAAGTCGTTGCTTGAGTGACAGAATACGAACCTTGCTCAATCTCTGACTTTTCGCGAGAGCCAGGAACTCTTCCTGGCTCGAATCTTCTTAACTTTACCATTCTTGGATTTTTGTTAGGTTCCCTCCAGTCCATCGGCGGGGGCGGCGGACCAGGAGGTGTTTTGTGCCTCAGCCGCACCGCTTCTGCATTTTGCTCTTTGATAGCTTGAAGCCTTTCATGAGGAGTGTTCATGCCTCATTCGATCCCCACTGTCTAATTAATCTCACTTGTCACCACATAAACGCGCGCTTGAAAACCCTCAGAACCCTTCCAAAAAAGGGCACAAAAGTAAAATAATCAAAACTCGTAGTACAAGAAGAGTGAGCGAGCTCAAAATATTTTTAGCACTCGAGAAATCAACGAAGATATTGAATCACAAAGCATACTGGATGTCTTGATGTCAAAGAGAGATTTTTTATTGACACTCTCGAGTTAGTTTTGAATTATTTCAAAGAACGTTTAGCATTGTATGATGAGAGGTAAGACGTCCACCCGCTCTGAAAGGCGGAGTTGTTCGAAAATTGGATCCGTATATTTCGATTTCAAACTTTTCCACACTCACGAGGAATATTGTGTGCTTCTTTTCGACAAGAAGGAGGCGATTATCCGCTGTTACGAGCTGAAAGACATTCTTTGACTCCATTGCAATGATGCCTAGGCAAAAACTTCGAGTCAGTCTATTTCTCTAATCAATACACCACCTTGGAGTCCAATCTTGCTTTTACATCGCGAGTACTTGACAGTCACCTTGGCACCAATGTAATTGGCACGGGTTAGAATGTCGTGATAGTTTGCCAAATTTCCTCCTTTCCCGCTACTTGCTGGTAACAAGGATAACATGTACTTTTCCCAGAGCTTGTTCACCTTTTCAAAGTTTGCATATTCCACTAATATAAAAACACTGAATTGAAATGACAGTTTTTTCTTAAAATTTACCTTTTTCCTCGCCAATTCTGAAGAGCTTCAAGACTTTTCGATCCTTCCCACTCAATCTTTTTGAGGTTTTTCTTTTGATATTTTCTATTCGTCTTGCAATCTTTTTTCTGTCAGAGTCAAGTTGAATCGGTACATTTCGCAGTCTTTTTAGGGTTTGCTCGTTTTGACTCTTCTGGTGTTTCTTTCCATATGCCTCCACGATATCTTCAATGTATTGTCGCCGTGCTCTCACCATTCTTAATAAAGAAATAATGTTTTTTGATCTGTTTTCACTCTTCAAGATCTTCTATCTTATGTTTGTCTTGCAGAACATGGAATTTTAATGCCGCCTGTTGTATTTCCTCGTGGCTTAGCTCGGGAATGTGTTTGAACTTGCCCACAGTGAGCCCGTGAAAATGCTTCTCTTTCGTGTAAGAAAGTTTATGAAATCCGAGTAATTCTAAAGATAGGCAGGTAAATACGCAGTAGGACCGAAAACGTACCCAAGCCAGAGAACCAATCTCTAATGAGGTGCATGTGTTTGTTCTGACAGGCTGAATCAGGCGATGCTATTAAAAGTAACCCACCAAGGACGAGGCACTTGTTAGCACTCATCAAGGCTAACAAAGATAAAAGACACGTATCACAGCCTTTTGCAGTACCTTTGACTCTGAGAACTGGATCTGGAATAAATGTCAAAACGTACAAAAACGAAACTGCGTTGAAATCGGAGCCCAGCTGCATGATACTCCCATTGGAAATAGTCGTCTTGCCTCCGACAACTGCATTTGTCATGTCAAGACAGTAGACATTTGTGTTCGCCGGGGCAATGTCAACTGGGATAATCTCATGGTCAAAGAGTTCTTTTGTGAGGCCATTGCAACTAATCGAGAGTGTTTATTCGCAAGTAAGACAACTAATCCGCAAAAGTGCGTCCACACCCGCCTGCCTACATCGAGCATTTTCAACTTTTTGTCTGACGGCAATGGCGGTATTTGCAATTCTGAATGCTGCTTGCAAAATTTAGCGTGTCTCTTTTGAATGTAATCGGCAAGTTTTTTCCCACACCATTCGGTTCTTGAGGCTCCATCGCCGTCTTTTTCCCACGTTCTCGAGAGGATATCCATCGCACATGCGTACTCTCGCAAAGTTTCTTTGTCTGTCACAACTAATTCAGCGCTGCATTACACGATTTATAGAAACGAACTCACTTTGCTGCCATAAGAGCTTGGAACTGCCGCTTTTCAAGAATTCTCTGCGATGTCGCTTATGAATCGACTTGACTACAAATGCTGGTGATCCGATCTTGGTTTTATCACTCGAGTTCATGAACTTATTTTTTTGTCCCTGCACTTTGCACGAGATATTCGCGCCCCTGAAATAACGCCCTTATTTTCTTGCTTGTTACATTTGAGAAAGAAAGACTGATCAAATAGGCCTTAAATTAAGACTCTTAATTTTAGTTTAATAAATCAGCAGATTAGCCACATTTGCATTAAAGGTGGAGAAAGTCAACGTGTATGCCACACGGGATGAGTAGAGCACGCTTAGAAAGCAATTTTTCAATAATAATAACAGACTGATAATTTCAATGATTTGAAGGCAGTAGGGTTTGAACGTACTGCGCGAATTCGTGGCAGGATTCTAACAGAGGCAGTTAAAAGTATTTTTCAATGAAAGGCGGGGTGAAGAACACATTTTGAGCATCTATACGATGCGCGAATACGCGAAGGCTTGATATGCACCCGCAAGGAGAAACAAAGGCGAACAGTGACGTCAGTCATACATAAGAGGAATAGGGAGATTTGCCCGAGCTTGCTGGGCATCTCGGCGAGGATCATTTCTTTGAGGTAATGGGGAGTATCTGTGTTGCCCTCGTCCTCGTCCGCGTGGACCACCTCGACCACGTCCTCGTCCACGACCTCGTGGGCCACCTCTTCCGTACTCGTAATACCGACTTCTTCGATGACGTCCGATCACTGAGTATCCCTCTAGATTCGATGATTAGGCATTGAGGGAATGGAAAACTAACCATCAGGACGTGGGCCTCTGGTAACGTAGTTGCTATTTCTGTCTGCGGCGACCAGTTTGAACAGGAACACCTGGCCGGTCAAGGATACCACCGACATTGTGCCGTCATCACCGATGGATAAATTGCTGGGGCGTTGAATGGCTCCTTCGGGAAACTGGAGGCAGCATAGGAAGTTGCCGTCTTTGTCAAACGCTTGGATTCTGCTGCTCTTAGAACAGATTGCGAGAAAGTTTCCTTGAAAATATTTATCAAAAATTGTACTTTCAATTGAATTACCGTCTTTATCGAAGCAGACACCAGCAGCCTGGATGAATTCGCCATCCGCATCACTCTTCGCCTCACCAACTCTTTTTCGTACTCTCCCCTCCAAGTCAGTCAGCCAGATTCCCTGGCCTGCTGGACTCATGTCTGACAGGGCGATTGTGTTACCGATTCCGGCTGCGAATCGAATCGTGTGCCAACCCGTTTCATCGACGTCTAGATCCCCGAAAGCAATAGGCTTGTCCATTAATTTCTAAGACATAAGAATTACAAACGAATTACTAATGTTACCTCTTTTAGATCTTTGTCATAAATTCTGAAGCGAAAGTAGGCTTGTCGGCTGTCCTGAACAACAAACAAAATACAGCCATCGTCCTTGCGGATTGGAATCATTCCGTAGATGTCGCCTCCTGGAGCGGTTGGTTGACAGGAAGCAATGTGTTGCCCGGTGCAAGAGTATTTATGCGCGCCCCTCTTGTCCGCCACGAGGATCGACTCGTCTAGAATGGTTGAGAAGCGATGAAAACAGACTTTATCTGTTAGTGAATAAATTATTACCAAGCAGAATCGTCGCGATCGTGGGCTCCAGCAATTGAGCGGGACCACCGTTTCGGTCCTCGTCGGGGAGCGTCATATTGTGGGTGCCATCGTGATCGTGGAATTCGACGGTGCCGTTGTTCATGTTTGCAATCATCACTTCATCCTAGAACTGAATGTCACTCGCGCCATGAAAAGGAGCAGCGCATACTAATCAACAATCATGTAACGTTTAATAACGACTTTATTGCAATAAAAATTAGTAAAATTAAGAAGCATTCTTGGAAAATCTAAGAAAGCACAAATTCTATGTTACACCACTATTTGTAATTCACCGGATATTTGCTTTTTTACCGAGATCAGGATTTCCGACGAAGATTTCTCTAAAATGTTGAGTAGAAATGATGAAGTTCATGAAGAATTAGAGAAATTTTAAGTAAAACTTACCAAGAGCAATTCGCAGCCCATGGGCATCCGGTACTGGCCGAAACTTCGGATGAAATTCGCTTGGATTGTTTCGCCTTCTTGCAGGAGCTCTGTAAGGCTGAACTGTGAGATTTCCTTGCCTATCGGTGGCCCGATACTAAAATGTACACTAGGAAATCGGAAAGAGTATCAAAAGCTTACGTGTCTCGTTCAGCGAGGGACAAAAGTGGTGCATCCGCGATAATCGCGCTCATTCTAACATAAAGAAAAGTATTAGTAAACTAGGGTCAGGATTAAAATGATAGGTGGTGCAAAATAATATGTACAAAAGTGAGTGAAGTAAAATAAAAATAAAATATCGAATTTGCATGATTCTCTTTGAATTTTAAATTAGCACTATTTGGAACGAGTTTATGTTCTTGAATATTTGATTGTTCAAATATCAAATCACGGAGTCGAGCCAGTCTTCTAAATCCGATTCACTTGAGGAACCTTCTTCGGCTGATATTGTCTCTTCTTTGTCCGCTTCAATTTCTTTACTTGGTCTTTCTTCGGGTCGTTTCTTTTCTGCTTCGCTGTTTTCTTCTTTCTGGGCGGCTTGCGGATCATCTATTTCTTCTTCAGTTGGAGGGGTCATTTCTGACTCTTCTTCATCTTCGGGACGATTTTCGGCCTTTCGCGCTGCCTTTTCACGGATTTAATATTTCCTCGAAAAGAAAACATAAAATAAAAGTATTATAAAATCCTTTCCTCATAGAGCGGATCGTTAAGAATCTCCTCGATTGGGTCTACTTTCTCGATTTTCTCTCTTTTTTTATTGAGAAAGCGCGCGGGCTCACCCTCGACCGACACATTTTTCAGCAGCTTGGAGAGATCCAAGCCAGCAAGCGCAACTTCCCAGTCTTGAATTTTCACTGGGTACTTGTACTTCGGATGGAATGTGCTCTCAACTGGGGGAGTCAGAAAAGCGGACGGAGCCTTTGCCCGGCCCAGCAACTCTTGTAATGAAAGACCTCTCGTTTCTGAAATTCATTTAAATACTAGTAAGAAAATTTCCAATCATTTCGTTCGGATTCATGAATGAGAAGAAACGAAAAGGAAATTGATCATGATGATCTCGATAGCACGTGATGCGCGACGAGCGATTCGATGATTCAAGATTTATAATTTCTCACCATGATTAATAGAAGGGTCATCGTAGCGATCCCAGTTCGACTCTAACTTCGCGATAGCAGCTTTTTCCTTCTGCTTTTTGCTCTGCTTCGCTGGAATCAAGCCATGTTTTTTCTGGTATTCTCGAGACGCCTTTGCTTTGTGTTTGTCTCCTGGTCGCATTCCCTTAAAAATCTCTTATAAATTCGACTTAGTAATCGACGATCCTTCTTACCGACTTGTTCCCTTCGAAGGAAGAAATTGAAATGGAGGAATGGTAAATTTTTCGAGGCGTAGGCAGGTCAGACTGCTCAAAAGTTGCTAATGATTGGCCGATGTTAATTACTCATTGTCTGCAAACGTTTTCAGCAGGAACGAAGATGATCAGAACTCTTATATTTTTCTACAGAGAGTGCGCTCACTTCTCCTTTTCGCGTCACTCATTTCGCGCATTTTCGCGTTTAGGGTGGTCGCTTGTTTTTTATTTGCGAAAAAGTTTGTCTTCTCTTCTCTCGCCCTTTCTTGCTAGCAGAATAACAATGATTTTAAATCGTTTGCTTATGTCAGAGCTGTACTGTGACATTACCGTAGTAATTCAAACGGTTTGATCGATCGGACGTTTCCACCCTAAGCCGACCGTTTCGTAGGTGGAGCGTGGACCCGGCCGCTCCAGTAAATTCAGGGCGCCACGTTCAATTCTTCTCTGGGAGGATCGAACCAGAATTCCAATCCCAAACTCAAAATTACTGACTGCTAGAAAAAGAAATAGTAAAAACTGCATTTTCATCCCTTTTTACTGGCCATTCGTCTGCCAGACAGACCAGAGGCGTCTGTCAAAGGCGCCATGATTAGCGGAAGAAAGTAAAAACGAAGTTCCGTTCTAGAGTAATTGACTGAGAAACCGCCGAACGCTCAGAAGACTGACTCGACAGAAGAAGACAACGAAATCGGACACTGAAGTGATCTCTACCACTGAACACCAAAGACATGAGCTGGCTCAATAAATCCCTCAGCCATCTTCAGGAGATATCTTCGACAGTCTCTAACTTTGCCGAAGATGTTCTAGGAACTGATTTCATCGCAAATTTTCAATTTGGAAATTTTATTTTTTGTCAAATATGTAACATATTATATGTTTTATTTGAAAGGAGCTTGCTGAAAATCAAAAATAAGCGGCGGAACCTCCACCGCTGGAAAACGGAGAAGACTTGTCCGAAGTGCGGAAAGAACGAGACTACTACAAAGCAGAAGTCGAGAAATACCGTCTTGACGCGAAAGTCCACGGCACAATCGAAGAATTTATCGAAAAAGATGAGCTGCAACGACGAAATGAAGCTTTAAATTCCCAAATCGAGGATTTAACAAACCAAGTGACGAATTTGAGTGAGGAGTTAGAGGACTCAATCGCGGAGAACGACAAATTCGCCAAGCGTAACTCTCACCTTTCCAAGCAGAACTCGACTTTGCTCAGCAAAAACGAAGAACTTTCAGAGGTAACGAATCAGCGGACAAATATTTTGTATAGCATTCCCTAACGACTATTCGTTATAAAAATCGAAAAAGTAACATTTTGTGCGTGAAATTCGTCGGAGCATTTCAAATGAAAGAGTTATGTTTATTTTTCCAAGTTAAATATCAACCAAAAGGTTTCCAAATTCATCATTGAATTTTTTTCGCCGACTGGGACCAGAGCCTTTGGGCAAAGCGAACGAAAGCGCTGGCGCATTCTTATCATATGTATCGACTCGCTACTAGTTCGGAGGGTTGATATCGGAGCAACGTTTTGTCAAGAGCATCGTTTTTTTCTATAATTTTTTTCAAACAAGTTATTTTTTGTTAGGACAATGAGAGTCTCCAAAAAAGTCTCGAAGAGGTCGACGCCGTCCACCAGGAAGAGATCGAGACCTTGCTGGCGCAGAGAGAGCAGCTTAAATCGCAGCTGGATCCGAACGAGCTCGCGCTTACTAAAGCACAAGCTGATGAAATAGCCAAGCTGAAGAAAGAGATCGAGCTGTTAAATAGAACGGAGAGTCCTACGCCAAGCACACCGAGTCCAACGCCAACAGAAGCGACGCCAGACCTCAAGCTGAAAATGGCGAAGCTTCAAAAGCAAAATAAAACAAAGATTCAGGAGCTTCTGGCCAAACTCAAAAGGTCTGAAGAGCTTTGTTCTAACTTCAAGGAAAAATGCGAGGCGTTGGAAGCGGAGCGAATGGATTCAGAAATGGGTGCAAGAATGCTGCAAGAAGAGCATGCTAAGAATGAAATGTTGATTCAAAACACGGGCATTCTCGAAGTAGAAATTAAGAACTACGAAAATGAATTGCAATCGACCAGAGCGCAGCTGGAAACGCAGCGAGAAGAAAGTGCCGCCAGAATGAAGAAAATGAAAGAGTTTGTTGATATCGTCAAAAACAAGAAAGAGCTCCTGCAGACAGAGAATGAAACACTGAAGCAACAGTTGGAAGACACTCGAGCGATCGCCGAAGGATTGAACGACCATCGAAACATCGAAAAGAAGCTCGAGTTCTATATGGACAAGTGCCAGTCTCTAGAAGCGGGGGTCATCATGTCTGACACTGCGAAAAAGCAGCTCGAAGAAGAAAAGAGAAAACTGCACAAAGAGATGTCCGTAGTTTTGGCCAATAATGCGGAGATTGAGTTGGAGAAAAAAAATCTTCAATCGAAACTGAAAATGGCAATGGAATCGGCGCAGGCGTATGCATCTGTTCAAAATGAGATGGAATCCGAAATCACGAAGCTCCAGGATGACAAAAGCGAGCTCGTTGAGACGCTTTCGGAGCAAAAGAAAAAACTTGCAGAGCTCCAGAGTGAGTTTAAGAAATCGTCGAAAAAGTACAAAAGTGTCGAGAACGAACTGAAAGCAAAAGTGGACTCGATGGAGAGCGAACTAAAAAGTCAGGTGGCAACTTTTAGCGAGCAGTTGGAAACGGCAGAGGCTCAAATCCTTGAATATAAAACAATGGCAGTGGACAACGACGAAGCTCAAGCCTCCATCGCTGAAGGCATCGCTAAACTTCGAGCAGAGAACGACGAAAAACGAGACAAACTTAAAGCTCAGAAAGAAGAATTCGAGGCTTCAACCAAAAAACTGCAAGACCGACTGGATGGTTCTCTCCAGAGAGAAAAAGACCTGAAAAATAAACTCGGGGAAAGTAAGAAGTTGGTTGAACAAGGCGAGAAAGAAAAGTCCGACCTCGGAAAGAAACTGAAGAAAGCTTCAAAGAATGATCAAATTATTGAAGAGCTCCGAAAGCAGAACGCTTTGCTTGATAAAAACTTCGAAGCAAGGGGACACAAAATTCAGAGGCTCGAAACCGAACTCGTGGCGGCCAAAGATTTTGTTGAGAAAATTTCAGAAGAGAATACTAATCTCAACAAACGAGTAGATCACTATACCAAAAAGTATCACGAGACGCAAGTTGTTGACTTGCAAGAAGAACGTGACCGATACCGGGAGACTGCTCTCCGCCTTGAAAAAGAGCGAGGTGATCTGGAGCAGAAACTGCTTGATTTCGAGCGAATTTCTGATGAAACGCAAGTTGCTGCTGCGCAAATGCATAAAGATCATGAAGAAAAGATGCAGCGCCTGATAGATCAGCAAAATCAGTATGCAACGGAAAAGAATCATGAAATCCAGAGGCTAGAAAATGAAATTGCAAAATTGATGTCGAATATCACCGATCTGAATGCTGCGATAGCTGATTCCTCTTCTGAGGCGGACCAGGGCGAGCAAATCGAGCTCCTTCGAAACAGTCATAAAGAAGAATTGAAGAGAAGAGACTCGTATGTCAAAAAGTTGGAGAAGGAGATGGAAGTTCTCTCCAAAGAATGCCAGGAACGCAGAGACACAGAAGATCTGATAGAGAAAATGGCGGAGGAGAAAGAAGTTGCCACTAAGTCAATTTCGGATTTGGAGCAAATGTTCAAACGAAAATCGAATGACCTGGAAAACTCGCAAGTTCTTTTGAAGATGCAGGAAGGACAGCTATATGAGCTGCAAGATGAATGTCGTGCTCTCAAGCAGGCGAAGACGGAAGCTAGCAATAAGTTAGAAGCAGCTCAAAAAGAACTTGCCCGAGAGAAGAAGGCGAATCAAAGACTGAAGAGGGACCAAGCTGAAGACAAAAAAATCAGAAAGCTCTCTGGAGAAACAGAACTCACAAATGAGCTGAAAGAGCAACTTGAAAACATGTCTACGGCTGTCAAGGCAACAGAAGATCAAAAAGCCCAGATCGAGGAAGCTTATTCTCTTCTCTTTTCGAAGGTGAACACTTTGGAGGAGGAATTGTCTAGAGAGCGCTTGAAAAAATGGTCGGCTTTGGAAAAATACTGTTCCGAAAAAGAATCGCATGATTCAAGCGGAGAAATGCAGAATGAGCTGGAAGTTCTTCGAGAAGCAGAGTCTATCATGTTTGCGAAAATCCAATCATTAGAAGAGGAATTGGTGAAAGAACGAGCATCTGCTAGTCAAAATGAAATAGAGACTCTCAAATCTGATTTATGTTCCGTCAAAGAGCAGGAATCTTCCCTGATCTCGAAAGTCAAAGAGCTCGAAGATGATCTTTCCAGTGAGAGAAAAGCCACAGAGCAGTTAGATGCTGAGGTAAGAAAATATTCTCCCGAAATAAGAATAGGCAATTTACCGGCGATTTAGATCGGCGAGCTTCGTGAGCAACTGTCAAGCACTCTCGAGCAGCTTGAAGATGCGGAAGCAGCGGCCCAAGACGCCGGCTCGCTTCTGGAGCAACTTAGAGAGCTTGAAGAAAGAAATAACAAGCTTCAGAAGAAGTTCGACGGTGTTACCAATATTGCAGGTAGATTACGAGAAAAAGACCTGAAAGAACTGGCGGAGAAAAAGAAGGAGATTGAATCACTCCAAGAAGAGCTTCGTACACTTCAGGAAAAATTGCAATCGACGCCCGGCAAGAGGGATGAGCCCAATGTACAACTAGAGATAATTAACGATGATCTTAAAATTGCTCTTGCGGAGCGTGAGCATCAGTATGAAGCCGCAGTTAAAGCCCTCAAAAGGATGGACAAACAGCTGCGCGCGATGCACGAAAAGGAGCAAGAGAAACTTTCTGATCCTGAAAACAGGCTTCAGGAGCAAATTGCTCATCTTGAAGCTGAAAAAGAACATCTTCGACATGTTATCAAAGAATCGAAGAAAGAATCCCAAGAACTCTCCAACAGGCTACAAGAAACAGGTCAACTCCTCCATGTCAAATCTAAGCAACTTGATGAATTTGCTACAAAGATCGATGAGGCGAAGCGAATCTCAGATCGCCAAGAAATGACTCAAGAGGCGATGAACAAATTAAGCCATCTTGTTCGGGCTAAAGATGACGAGATTGAAGCATTAAATTCGAAAAATCAGTCATTGACTGAAATCCTCCGCTCCGACGATGCTAACAACCTTATTAATGCGAAGATAGAAGAAATCGACTCTCTAAATCAGCAGCTCATCGCCCAGAAACAAAGCTATAACCAACTTGAGGATGCTTATCGAAAGATTGAGTCCTCTTCTTCGCAGATTCGTTCTTCATTCGACCAATATCGCAGCGCTTGTGAATCTGAGCGCGGTGAGCTGCAGGCGCTGGTGACGGCAAATGATCAGCTGCAGCAACAGGCTGAGGAAACCGAGCTCGAACTTGCAAAATTGCGAATCATCATCGCAAAGATTCGTGCTCATCCTCAGGCTGACACAACCCAGCGAGCTGGCACATCCGAATCTTCTCTTGAGATCAACGGGGACCGAGACATGCTAGCTAACTCGGTTAAAAATCTTCGGGAGCGATGTTCAGGACTCGAGGCAACTAACGTCGCACTCAAGAGAGATAACGACGCTTTGAGGGATCAACTAATGGACAGACGCGACAAATGGGACAATCTGGAAATGGTTAACAAGAAGATGGCAGCTGAGATCACCTCCAGAGATGAGAAAATGATCGAAATGAAGGAAAGCATCGATGAGTTGAAGTCTTCCTTGATTGAGAAAGATCAACAGCTTCAAGGAAAGGGAACCATCTTGTACAGGCAGTATGAAAAATAGTATCCTCAATGATTTCCATGATTAAAAAACAACGTTTTTTTCTATGAAATAATAATTTACCAGTACTATCTAAGCTTCGGCAGAAATAAGTGATGATCTCCTTACCAAGCAATGCAAAAAGACATTTCTGAGGTCGATCGCCTACGCGAGCGACTAGTCCAAGTGGATTTGGATCACTCAGAAGAACTACAGCTGATTCAATCTAATGAGCAAAAACTACAAGAGCAAGTTGACTCCCTGCGATCTGGTCTCCACGACGTTACTGGTGCAAGAAAAGACCTCGAAGAAAAAGCACAAGGAAAATAGTGAGCAATCTACAAATAGTGTTGCGCGGCAATGCGTTAATGACTCCGTATTGGAGGAATTTACTCTCGAATAATCTTGTTTCAATTTTTTTTTGTCTCAGTAAGAAGCAAGTACGATTACTTCAATACTTAGTACTCTAATAAGTGCTGGTGCATTGCTAAAATTACCTACAAATCTTTCTCTTTTATTCCTGCTCAGAAAGCGCGAGTCGTAAAATTTTTGATTGTTTTGTAATAATGCGAGGAAGTTTGGCGATTAATATTTTTGAATGAAGACTTTGTAGGATGAAACGAGTATCTCGGGCGAGGGCGAGAATCACTTACTCGCACCAGCGTTTGAGCAAATAAAAAGATCGAAGATGTAAATAGTAGCTTTCCCGTTCAAAATATTTGAGCGTAGTTGGTGTCTCAAATTATACGAGCTTTGCTCACTACCTCGTAGAGAACGCCAGAGGCCAGGAAATAAAGGAGAAACAGCTCCTTGCCGAGCTCGAAGCCGCGAAGAAAAAAGATATCCAAAGCGAGAAAAGCATCTCTGAACTCCGCCAGTTCATCGATAATTTCCGCGAACAAAAAGGTAAACATTGAATTGATCCATTTTTATAGTCGTCGCCGTCATTGATAGTTCCTTTATCTATTGTTTGAAAAAGTAAAGCATGCTCGATTTTTATAAATAACCTAGAACTGGAAGCAAAAAACAAGGAGCGGCGACATGGGATCGAACTCCAACGAGCTCAAACAGAAGCAAACGGTCTCCGACAGGTATTCCCATCCAGCCATTAATCTAAGTAAAATTTTATGTAACAAAGTTGCCGTCTAACAGCGTATTTGCTATTTTTACGAAGCGCCTTTAAGGAAATCAATCAGCTCAAGGGGCGTTTGATGGCTGCGGAAGCGAAGAAAGAGGAGACCAAGCACCTGGAACTTCAGCTTCTTGAATCGTGAGTGCTCTAGTCGTACTTTACAATTTATCGAGCGTGCTCTTAGGGAAGAAAAATTCGATCGTCTGCGCGCAGTAATTGACGAGAAAGCGATCGAATTAGAGAAGGCTCGAAAACGACTGGCGGAAGCTCGGGAAGCTGCGACGAAAACAGTCGATAAAGAATTAGCGAAGAACCTGTTCCTGAAGTACGTTGGAATGCCTTCTGGAAAGGAAGGAGATTGTCACACTGTCCTTCATGCGGTTTTCGGCATCTCGAACGACGAGATCGAGGAAGCCCGACAATTGAGCAGTGGTTCTTCATGGACCAGCTGGTTAAGGTAAGCTGCTCTTGTTTGCGTACACTAGTTGACACGCGTCATGCACACATCGTCAGTAAGGCAGCTTTCAGAGTGTTAATCAATTACGTTTAGGGCCCCTAGGGCAGTTCCAGCAGCTCTTGACCCAAATAAAAGCTTTTCTGAGCTCTTGGTCGAATACCTAGAGTCCAACTCTAACCCTGTCGAAGACAATGAAACCCCCAGCCAGAAATTACCTCCACTGCCCGCTAATTCAATGGTTGGGGACATTGGTCGTACGAATTCTTCTGATAATCGTGATAGAGGTAAGTAAAAGCCGAATGTACTTTTCATAAGGGTATCATAAAAGCTTACTTATTCGTTACTTATTTGAATTTTTAGGAATCGAGGGGCGAAATGCGTTCACAAGCCCTTCTATTATGTCCCCACTGATGAATCCCAGTTCACGACACCAAAATGCCTTACTAAAGGGACTGCTCGATGACGACGAATAAGTGCATATGCACAGCTAGTGCAATAAAACAGATACTAAACCAAATGCCCACAAGTTCTCCCTATCTAGTCCCAATTTTTGTCGATTTCCTAGCTCGCTGCTTGAACCTACTCACTTATTTAAGAGCTTGGAAATGTTCAATTATTATTTTTAAACGGACTCTATCCTCGGTCCTAAGTTATATCAACCCCCTTATTTATTTCCCTGTATATATGCCCCTTTATACTTTATCAACATCCCTTATGATATTTATCATAAACTTAAGCTCATCACACAGAAACTGTAGACTCTCTGTTTCAGATTGAAGAGCATGAATCCGAACATGAACCCGGGGCAGATGAATCAAGGTTACGGTGGACAGCCAAACAACATGGCTCCTCAAATGATGGGGAACCACTCGCAGAGTAAGTTATATTTGCTTGATTCTCAATTAAAAAACAGGATACAGTGCCAGGAGGGCAACCGATGATGGGCTCTAATCAACAACAGATGATGCAAAATCCGCATATGGGACAAGGTCAGCAAGGAAATCCGGGAATGCCCCAGCATCAAGCTCAAGTTCAACAAGTGCACAACCATCAAGGACAGGCACAGGCAACGCAATCCCACCAGAATGAACCAGAGGACGCGATCAGATCTATCAAGCATCTAGCGAAAGAGGACGGCTTCAAGAACTCGCTGACGAAGCTGATGGAAGTGGCATCCAAAGCATTTCTCTCGAATGCAACGGCTGACAATATTCAATCGATGGAAACTGAACAAAAGCAGAGAGTAAGAAATAGAGCCATAATTTTGTTTAAGATATTTATTAAGGGTTGTGGTACAGATCTGAGAAAAGATCTGGAAGAAGCATTCGAGGAATTCTATCACAACACCGACTTGATGGAGTCCAACATTCGTCTCGCTCTGCAGCAATGCCTCAACACGCTGCAAGTCATTCAAACTATCGCTCCTAGCCACGTGAACTTCCTCATTCCGCAGCGACAGCCACCAAGTAGTAAGTTGATCTCTATCTGATGCAATTGTGAAGTCGCATGGCACGCTCAGTCCAAAAGCGCCGATCGCATTTGTAACAACAGAATTTTTGTCCCTTCGATATCGGTCTCTTTTGAAGCTGGAAGCAAACTTCGTCGAGCCCTGTCGAGTTGTAGTGCTCTGTATTGTGAGCACGCAGCAGCTTGTGTGTGAGGAACTCCTTCCCACAGGTCTTGCAGGTCGGCACTATTGGGGCACATACAAGCAGATGCATAGCAAGCTCTCTGCTCTCTATGAATACTTTTTCACAATTGTTACATTTATTCTTCATTTTCCTTTTTTTGAAATGAGAATCACTTCGTGCTTTATGACCACTTCGTCTTAGTCGAAGTCCTTTTACGCACCATCTCCCGGCGGGATGCTAATCGGATCATAATTCCTCCTCTTTGTGCCGCTTTTGGGAGAGCTGATAGGGATCTTGATGCACTCATACGTTGCCTGTCAGCCGGCCTTCTTTGTTCGCGAAGCGACTTTTCTCAAAAAAAGCGTAACGGATTCGTATCTTTTTTTTTCACTCCCAGCGATCTCTGATTTGATGTGCTATAATAATAACAATAAAAAATCAAGAAGGGCTCTTCATAATTTTTCAGCAAACGCCGCCATGGATTTCAAAGAGTACAACAAATTCGTTGAGATCGTCAAAGAGCAGATTGAGTGTGCGAAAGAGACAACGAAAATTCTTCAAGAGTCCCATCGTGACCTTCATAAGGTTGGTAGTAACTTCCCAATAAGACGCCCACAGCCAAATCAGCAGCAGCAACAGCAACAGGTACTACCCAAGTCTCACTATTCTCAATTATATGATTTTATAAGTAATACAATATGTCACATATTATATTTTATATTCACGTATATTCGGGGGAACACGCAATTTTCGCTTTTCTTTGGGATTTGATTGATCGTGAGATTCATACTTAAACTCGCCTACTCCCTAGAGGGTACTGAACTTAACCCGAATCTTAGATGCCGCAAGGTCAGATGCAGCAGAACCGTCCAGGCACACCGGGCCAGTCGTGACTTTACACCACGTCCTTGACAATGTTCCTTCTACCGTTGAAGCTCTGCGTAGATTGAAAACTGCTGTAAATGACTTTCCTTTGCTGCTTTGCTCTCAGACTAACACTGCTTCTTGTAAACTGCCGTTAAACTATAAATACCAATTGCCACTGTGGAAATGTGGCTGATGTTTTCTGAAGCGTCTTCTTTTTAGATAACAAAAGTGATTCGCATCCGCGATCCCTTCACGGTTGGACTCTGGAACTGAACCTTGCTTGAAACTGACAATGAGTAACGAAATTCAAAACCAATCTGATGCTGTTGAGCAGCCCGTCGCCCAGCAGGAGGCTCCCAAGGTAAGCTGACTCGTTCTAAGAATTTTATTGGATTTTCGTTTTTAGGTTATTCCAACTTATGAGGACGCCTTCCCGCAACTCGGCGGTGGATCTGCTCCAGCTCCGGGTGGTGCTTGGATCAACCGTGCTAATGTGAAACCGATTAAAAGCTCAATCACCTCCGTACGATTCGACATTCCGCTTGAAGAACGACGTTTCCGTCCCGGATTGAACGAAGGATTTGGAAAGGGTACCTCTGCTGACCAAGGTCGAGCCGAAGTGCTTAAGATTATGAAAGCTACCAAGACCGAGATCGAGTATTCGCAGCAACGAGATGGATCCATCACCGTCTTGATTTCCGGAAAACCGCAACCAGTCAAGGACGCCAAGAAGATGGTTCTCGCTAATATGACCCAACAGGGCTCCATCGATGTGCTTATCCCCAAGGAACACCACCGATTCATCTTGGGCAAGGGCGCTGAGACTCTGAAAAAACTGGAAGCTGAAACTGGAACCAAGATCACTGTGCCCAAGGCTGACGAGGCCGAGGGTGCACCCGTCAGGATTACCGGTGCCAAGGACGCTATGAAGGCTGCCAAGGCAAAGATTGAACGAATTTCGGCCGAACAAATGGCTCGATACCGTGCAACGTTTGAATGTCCTATTGAGTACCAACCATTCATCCGCGGCGGTAACGATTCCAACCTGAACTCCCTGAAAACTCGCCACGGAATTTTGGCGATCGACGTTCCTCCTCCAAGCGCGGGTAAGACCGAGATCGTTGTCCGTGGTCCTCAGAAGGGCGCGGTAGCTGCTGTTGCCGAGCTCAAAGCTATGGTTCAACTCAAGTCCTCCAGGTGCACCACCCTCACCATCAAAGTGGAAAAGAAGCAACATCGATTCGTTATCGGACAACGTGGGAAGAGTATCCAAGACATTCTCGAAGAGCATGGGGTCATTGTCGAAGTTCCTCCCCAAGATTCGAGCTCGGAAGAGATCGTTCTTCGTGGTGAGCCCCAGGCTCTCGGAAATGCGATCACTGCCGTGTATGGACTTGCTAGCTCCAAGCAGGACGCCTTCGTCGACGCTCCCGAGTGGATGCACCGTCTCCTCATCGGTAACAAAGGTGCCGCAATCAAGGAAATTACCGACAACTTTGGATTCGAAAAAGTTCAAGTTGACTTCAAAAACGAAGACGGCAAATGCGGTATCGCTCTTGAGGGTTCTCCTTCCGAGCTAGAGGCTGTAAAGAATGAGCTTCTCCGACGAATCAAGGAAATCAAGTCTACAACTTCTCACGAAGAGATCGTTGTGAACCCCAAGTTCCATCCCCATCTCATTGGAAAGGGCGGTTCCAACATTTCTAAGCTCAAAGAGGAACATAAAGTCATCATCAAAATCCCCCAAGACTCAGATAAAAATACCAACATCTGGATCGAAGGGCCCCCCGCTGGAGTCAAGGCTGCTAAAGCTGCTCTTACTCAGTTGGCTAACAAGATTGCCGACGAAGCTGCTGACAAGATCATCTTGAAGCGCCGATTCCATCGACAAATCATCGGCCAGGGTGGGGAGAACATCAAGAAGCTCCGAGACCAGTTCCCTAACGTCAACATCTCTATCCCTGACGAAAACTCCAAGTCCGACGAGATCGCCATTCGCGGTCCATCCAAAGAATTGGCGAAAGCCAAGGAAGTTTTGAGCAAAATGGCGAGGGATATTGAGGAGCGTGGTTTCCGCCTCGAAGTCCCCATCCTTAAGCGATTCCATCGTAACATTATCGGTAAAAATGGCTCGA